>NW_019091234.1:606270-986583 GCF_002217175.1 Folsomia candida
AACTCCCACAGATTTCATACTCAGTGGATAATGAGGTCGCCAAAAGGGCCCATTTCGCCAATTTGGGTGGCATCGTTGCATTCCGGGACATTGAGACTCTAACCCTTTTACGGAAATGTTTAAAATAGCCGTATACATAATTACGCCATTTTACAAATAATTTATGCAAATACATTCCATTGCTGCACATAAAGAAACTGTCGAAGAAAAAAAATCTCCAAAACGCTTCGCACTCATCATCATCGTGGGAGAAATGAGTGGGCATCAAGTGAATCCCACGATAGCGTACCTTATTTGCATACCCATGGACACTTTATAGTCATCGCCAAGTCGGTCACAGCGGAATAATTAATCACAACTTGAATATATGCAAGGTTGGGGTTGATCCTTGTATGCAGATCACCTTCATTGATGATGCGTCGATAACTGATTCGAATTTGAGTGAACCATTCCTGTGTGTGTGTGGCTGTGAGAAAGAGAACACAGTCGGTATTTAAGCTACGTAAGGCTGCATGGGTCGGGTATTTAAAACCCGATGGGAATTTTATTGAGGAAGGAAGGAAGCAACAGGCGAACGAACAACGCTCATTTTTTGATGCGCTGCTGATTACCCAACCTGCAGGAGAGCTTTTGTGTCCTCTGATGATAAAGGACAACATTATTCAAATTCCAAATTACTCCTTTCATCAAGCCTTATTATTATCATTACAGGCGCTGTTGGGCAGGTTGTGTGTCCCCGCAGGAAGGTCCAAACAGCAACAATCATCACATATGTACTTGCAGATCAAGGCGTTGTTGGATGCAGGGAAATGCAAATGCTTGAGCTCATCAAGGGCTGGAGCGGAGTCTAATAAGGAAGGAAAAGGGCCAACCGACGGACGGGGTCTCAAAGGAAGAGAGCTTTTCGTCTCCTCAATGCAAAGCCCCAAACCTCAACTAATCGAAGCGAATCAATAGTTTCTTTTTATCAGTCACATCATCCCCCCTCTCTCTCTCGCACATCTACATATGCAGATGCAGGCAGATGGACAACGTTCATTCTGCTTCATTCCAGTGTTATCAAGCAGGCAGAAGAAGATGCAGATGCTCCTTAATTGTTGGTCCTTGTGTGATAGGAGAGAAAGAAGGATGGATTCATTCAGCTCTGTAAAGGGTGAGAGAAGCAGGACTGCAACTTGTAAATGTTCTCCGCCTCAAGTGCAGTCCATGTTCCTGTCGAGCCTGAAAGGGAAAGGAGAGACTGAAGGGTTATTCATGATGGGATGATTTTGATGTAAATCAGATTCAGAGCACAAAAACGGATGAAAAGAGATGCATCGCACTTTTACTTTTATTTCGGGGATGCACATCCACACGTTACTTTTTTGACAGGTAACAGGTATATGCTCGGGCTCATTTCCATATTTCTCCATCTACCACCACTGCATGGCCACCAATCGAACCAACTAATGAGCACAGAATATATTATTACGTGGTCCGTGTGTGTCGCTCTTCATGGTTTTTGCACATTGGACTTCTTCTAAATAGCATTGACTTTTTCTCATAAATTACTCTCAATTTTCCAATGTTCAACCAAACCCAATTTATTATTGTGAAATGAAAGAGAATTCTCCGTAGTGAAAACGGTGGTGATAATGAGCATCATTGTACCGTCGGAGAGAATACAGTGTACGAACTGGGAAAGAATTAATAAGAGAGAGCCCTTGGCCTTATCGAACGGATTGGATTTCCCATTGTCCACAAGGAAGGATGCCTCTCATTGAATATGGATGATGATGGTGGTTACAGGTCTTCCTCGTCCCTTGGCCCAACCCTTCGTGCTCCTTCGTCTTCGCATTCATACATATGCATCGCCGTCTCTCTTTTTCATATGTGCATGTCCTACTGCATATTATGTAAAAGCAACGCTCACCCCTTTGTTGTGTGAAATGTATGTGCAGCAGCAGCGAGATGAAATTGCACTACATTGGAATCCCATTTGTCGTGTCTCTTTTGATTGGAGAAAGCGTAACGGTCGAAATCTCAGAAATGAGATACTTTTTATTCCGCTCTTTTTATTATGGAAAGAACTCTGTCATTTTGAATAGACGACGAAGAAGAAATAATAATAAACTAATCCAGAGCAGACTGGATTTTTTAAGGAAGGGGCGAATTAGTTACAACTTACTCTTCTACTCCTCTCCCGTGAATAATTGAGTTTTCAATGGAAAATGCCATTCAATAATGGAATGATAATGTGTGCATAGATTTACATTCAAGTGACATGCAGATGTTCCAACTGTCCAATAATCAACGGCACAAAATATCGAAATTCGTGAAATCCTGCGCTATAAAATCTGGACTATGGTAATCGCGTGTGATTCCAGATTGCAATACGATCTGGATAAATGTGGACGACGCTAATGCCCAGCGTCACAGCCACCATGTGAGTAAGAAGGGAAGACGATGAAAATGGAACAAGTGGACTAAAGTCCTCTTTTCCCAAGTCCCATTTTTTCCATTTAACGGAACCATTACAGGTGTAAAGTGGGGAAAATTGAACCTTTTTTAAGCGATATTGGTGGACATTAGAGTAGAAATGCTCTCCTCTGAAAGTATGCATGTAACAAGTAAACGTTTCTTTAACGGGGGCAGGGTTATGTGCAGCAAATAAAATAAAACATCCATCCACAAGTGTAATGCATTGCATTACATGATTACAATCTGCGATAAGTCTGCAATTCGGATGGGATATCGACATGTAGCGTGTAGTATTCGTGGTTTTGGTGGATGTATCGACTATCGAGGAGAGATCAAGCCATTGAGACGACGACGATATTGTTGTGTGAAGCAATCCTTTCACTTTCCATCCCATTTTATTTATTCCGCAGAGAGAGAAAAGCCCGGATGTTGCGTATAAAATTTTCAAATGGTCTCGCACTTTGTTGATGTTAGCAATTCAGGAAACTCCATTCCATTAGTTTCCCAAAATCCTTGAGATAGCGTGAGGAGGACGGATCGAGTCCCTTGTTCGAGTTTAAAAAGCAAATGGATTGAGATGGAAATAAAGATGGAGAGTGAGCATATTTAGCAGCAACAGAGTGAAATTCGAGAGATGTGTGTAAACTCGGATCAATTGCTCAATCTCATGAATCAGAGAACTTGTAAAGTTTTCTCAATCTCAGGTTTTAGCTAATTATCATTTCTTTTGTGCTCCTCGTCCCTTCAAGAATCGCGTGGGAAGGGAAGTGTCCAATTCTGATGAACTTACGGGGACTTGGTTTTGTAAGCAAAATAGAGAGATTTAATATAAAAGGATGACATCGGATCGGCAAATCTGTCGATATCTATATCTACATACGTGTGACCAAAGTTTCTCGTTTCTAAAAATATTATAAATTCAGTAGCGATCGCCTATTATTCAATTAAATTAATAACGCTCAATAAAATTCGGTGGAAACATGATCCGTTAAATTTTACGACTTAAAAATGAAACACTGATCCGATTTGCATAAAAAGAATAATGTGATGGACGCTGTTGGGGCGAGGAGGAGACGCTGTTGTCCGTCCAGTCTGCAATTTATCTCTGGCGGATGACAAAAGGAGAAGTGAAAATGATAATGACTTTGGATTCGTATGATGACGATGATTGTTGTTGTTGTGTGTGCGGTGATTGAGCATTTGTGCGAAGGTCTGGTGGTGCCTGGAGGGGCGGCCAAGTAACGTTAGACAGACGAATGGCACCCTTTTGTTCTCGCTAATGCTGCTGCGTTCCATTCCATCAGTTTCATTCCATTCACCACCAAACCAACCAGCCGAATTTTCACCAACTCACCTCTGTCCACAGGAAATCAATGTAATAACTGGTGCATTTTGCTGCCAAAATGAAATGCTGTTAATGTGCATGCAGTGATGCATATAGGTCGAGAAGAGACCAGTAGTGCCCTGTATGTGTACTTGCTTGGAGCTCATTTCCCTCTTTGGTGGCGAGGACAAAGAGATGCTTCGTAACTTCACACAGCCTTGTTCTGCTACACTAATGGGAATGCTGCAGTTATGCTTATTCCGCGACTCGATGCTCTTTTGAAACCTTTGAAATGGAGATGAATAGAAATCCAGCTGCCCTTCATGCTGAAGATTTATGACATTTACTCCATTCTGTTTATTCGCTGTCTCCAACCGACGACGACGGGGCTCTCACTTATGCAACCAACGCTGTACGACTCCGAAAGTCACCACGACACAGTCCAAATGCATAAAAATTAACGAGGATTCAATATGTTTGTTATTTGCTTGGAACAAATCTCACACATTTGTTCCTGTTTTATGGTAAAAATGGCTGAAAAACTGGGACACGCAACTGGGAATCTTGTTCCTGGTCGAGGTGGGTACACGGACTGTAATAACGAAATTGTTTAGAAATGGGATTATGTAGGACATTATTAATTGAATTCGTGGCGATGATGATGATATTTGACCCAGATCGAACCCATCCCCGAGAAAAAAAGTGTCCATTTATTTATTTATTTATTATTCGCAACATTTTTTATTGTATCACTTTAAATGATTACAAACAGCTCAGGTTTAAAACCAACTATAACAAAATTATGGCATCACAATTTAACATAATTTTTAACAAATAATTCCTAACCAGTAATAAAATAAATCACAATAATAATATAAATTTATTTGAGTATACAAACTAAAACTATGTAACAATAATTGAACCACGATAAAAATAAGAGTACATAATTAAGTAGCAGGTAAACGTATACATTGAAATTATTATCCGACAGCTCATTCATGATGCATCGTGATGATAACGTAATAATAATATTTGCATACTCTTTGCGTAACTAATTTGTGTTTTGTAAATGAATATATTGAGCAGGGTGAGGTGTGGTTGAAAGTAAGGTAAATCATTGCTTTGTACCTACTGCTGAATTATCAATAAGCGTTTTTGTGTAATAATCATGCATTTTTAACAACGAGTACTAGTTGTACCTATTTTGGCGGAAGTATAACAAGAATTTTTCTACATCTAATTATTTAAATATTACTAATTAACTAATAAGCATGGAGCTTTCGAAAATGTCTTTCTCCAAAATCTCTTTTCTCTACGGAATGTGAAACATTTTGATCAAAAATTCTAGAATTATCACGACGCGGAAAAACGAGTTATTTTTTTCATACGATGAGACTCCTACTACGAGTTCTTTCCAAGTATATATTTACACACATCCTTAATTGCATTGCATGAATAATAATTTCGATCCAGCCAAGGAGAGGAATTATTAAGGTAATCGTAGTAGTTTATGTACAGTGTTTTCACTGATCAAGTGATTTCATTATTGTTTTATAATATTGCTATAGATTAGCATTGTGATCATTATTGGATCAAATGGATAAGCACATTGAGAGGAACTTTCGAGTTGCAATGTTTGTCTTGTTAACATTATTGCCAACGTTGAGTGTATTTTACTTATGTAAATTGTCTCCACTTAAATATCAGTAAGTTAGCTGGATATATTATAAAATTGACTTTGTACACGAGGCGTGCATAATTAATTTGTAGTGCATACTTTGCATTTATGCATAAGTTCGTTAAAAACTCGATCATTGCAATAAACTCTATACTTTTCTAAGCAGAAGAACAATATTGAGTAGTGCCAACTAACTAATAGTAATATTTTGTGTGATTATGAGTGAGAGGAACTTTCGTTGACATGAGAGACCCAAAAGGTCGTCTCATTTCATTGTCTTTCATCGATATCGTTACGATCCGACTGTTTAAGTCGTCGGGAATTTTATACTCTAAAAATTTACATGATAATAAATTTTTGCATTTTTGTTTTCAATGTACACACTTTGCATTCTCCTAAATGGAGTACGTTTGAGGGAGCCGAGCATAAATGTGTAGAAGCGTAAATTCATAATTTATTGCTTATTGCTTAACATAGGGAGCCTGCACCTGGACTTTTTCGATCTACGTACGCGGCCGGCCATCTTCACGGAGGAACGCCACGAACGTATTTAGTACTAAAAAAGGGTTGAATGCTGCTAAAAGTGGCCGAGAGAAAGAGGGTGCAGGACATTAAATAAAATATATATTTGCATCATTCAAAAATAAATGGAATGAAAACTACGGTCGTCTTTTTGTACAATACAATTACACTTTTGAATTTAATTTCATTACAGGCGCTGCTGTAAAATAATAAATTTGTGTGTGTGTCTGAGCGAGTGTGGAAAAAGGACTGGGTTAAAAATCTAGTTTTTTTTTCAACTCGACTGGAACAAACTGACATGACATGACCTGTTTCTTTCTCTTTATAGCTTTGCTGGCTCACGGCAATTATAAGGATGGCTAAACGCCAAAGTATTTATTTATGTGTCCACCCATGTAGAAGCTATGGCGAGGTTTGATTACAGAGACTGGCTGCATGTTGTGGGGATGGAGCATGTAGGAAAAAAGTGAGTGGCGATATATGTATCGACAAGTTCAGATCCAAATTCCACACTAATTCAATAATTTGCTAATAAATGGCATCATTTTGTGAAGTAAGTCTCATGTTGGGAATAATTACACGTTTGAGTCATGGCACTCTTACTTTATGTAAATTATGAAATAGTAAAATCACCTGCTCTCCCTCTCCTCTCATCATCTTAGCACTGAATACTGTCATTATTTTACGCAATGATGCTCCTGCTGCTCCTACGGCTGCACTATTACCGATTATTTTATTATGGCAACTGAGAATTCACATGGAATGAATTTAAGAAGAAGGAACGAGTTGTTGGACTCGAGGGGAACAAAATTACTCACTAATTCCTCTCCCAAAAGCCACAACCAACTACGTAAATACTGCTTCCTCCATCATTCTCACACATTTGTGACATTTGACTGACTAATAAAATGTTTGGGAAATTGTGTTCTAAGTGGTGGCGATTAGAATAAGTCAGAAGAGAGAAAGAGAGAAGGAGATGAAATAATGATGGCTATACTCACAATTGTCTCGCATTATTACAAATCCTGCTCCTCCTGTTGCTCCTTGTGCATGGTGGCCTTGTGGCTGAGTAGAGGGGAGCAGAGGCCCTGGGACGACGACGATAATTAGTATTATAAATAATTATAAGCTCAATGGATAATAATAATGCAGAAAATAACTATAAAATTTAACAATTAGGCGATGCGTTAATTAGAAGAAACATTGTTGTTGTTGCTGCTGATGGCTTTTTTGCGGTGAGTTTCGCCATGCTTGGTCATGTGGTCTTTTCGGATGAAACCCTTGCCACAGTTTTCAAAGGGGCAGACGAAGGGTCGATCGCCCGAGTGGAGGAGCCGATGTCTGTTCAGATCTGTCTTATGATTAAATTGCTTGGGACACAGTTCACATTTGTAGGGTTTGTCGGAACCATGTTTCGCGACGTGTTCGGAAAGGGCGTCTTGCTCAGGAAACCTTTTTCCGCATGTTGGACACTTGTAGAGCTGGCCGCCTGACTGACTATTGGAATGTTGTTGCTTGAAATGTTGCTTAAAATAGCAACTGTGGAAAAATAAACAAAAAATAAGGAATTAGCACACATGCACATCATCACCAACTATCCGCCCCACCCGAACACCTAGCCGTACACCCCTACCTGCGATTAAATGTCTTAGAACAGAGAGGGCATTCATGTACCTCGGGTTTGCGATGGTGACCTCCGCCGCCGCCGTTCGACGATGAAACTCCTGCTCCCACAGGCGCCCCCTCATCCGAACCGGAAGGCGAAGACCCATCCATCAACATGCCGTCCAAACTGCCATCACTCCCCTCCGACCGCGACCCAGTGCCACCTCCGTTGTAGGGCGAATGACGAGGATCCCCTTCCCCATTGTCTCGCTCAAAGGACGACTCATGTTGCCCCGAATTGTTGGCATTGTTGTTGTTGCTGTTGTGTGGGGACGTGTTGGGTTGTTGTTGTATCCCCACGACCACTCCCGGATGCTGGTTGTACGGGGGTGTCACCCTGTTCTGGAAGCTGTTGGGGTCCATGCTGGCGTCATAGTGGGACATGCCCACGGAGCTGAACGGGGGGAGTGGACCGTTGTTCTCGCCAGATTCTCCAGAACTGTTGTGGCTCCTGGGCTGAGGATGGAACCCGTTGCTGTTGTACGAGGAGGGTGCGGAGGATGCTGGCGGATGGGGGACAAAGTCAACAACGTAGCTGCCTGGGTTGTTGGTGGGGGCGGCGGAGGGTGGCGTTGGGTAAGGAGTGAGGTGAGGGCTGTGGTGTTGCTGTTGTTGGTGGGGAGGGAGGAGGAGGTGGTGATGTGGGGGGACGCCGTAAGGAAGCTGCTGGTAGTTGTTGAAGGGGTGGTGGTTGCCATTGTTGGGTGAGACGGAGGAGGAGGTTGGTGGGCGGAAGGGCTTCAGCAAGTCGCCATCGCTGTTGTTCGTGGTCGTCACGGGCTGCATAATGTCGTGATGGTGGGGACCACTGCCACCGTACATGAGAGAGTTGTTGTTGGTCTGCTCCTTCTTTATCGACATCTCATCCACCGCCATCATCATGTTGTTGTCGTTGTCGTTGTTGTTGGGGTTCAGGTTCATTCTGGCTTTCTTGGGCTGTTTTGGAGTCTTGGGTTCGGTGGAGGAGGATTTGGCTCCCTTCTTCTTCGGCTGCTGTTTGAACAGCTCTTCCGCATTGTCGCCCAGTTGCTTCATCGAGTTCTGTAGGAGAAAGCAAAAAAAAGAGGTGAAATGAGGGCATGAGATTGTGGGGAAATTGAGACAACGACGCTGCCTGACTCTACTTCTTGTAAGGATATGTGCGAAGACAGGATCGGGTGAGATGAAAAACCCGGGTGCATTTATTGTGGAGAATGAGATAAGTGGTGCTTACCTTGTGCAACGTGGTGCCGTAATGTCGTTTCAAGTGACCGCTGCTGGTGAACCACTTGTTGCAGGCGGGGCAGTTGTAGGTCTTGGGTCGTTTGCACTCTCCTCCTTTCCACCCCTTGGACTTGACTGGCGGAGTTTGCCCATTCTTGCCGGAACCTTCCAGCGGAGACCGTTGACCCTTCGGTGCACCGGGTGGAGAGACTTTCTCCCGCTTAATTGTCGCACCACCACTACCACCACCGCTGGATGGCTGCTGCTGCTGCTGTGGAGGAGGATATGGGGACTGGTGTCCAAAGGGGACCAGGCCACCGTTTGACCCTCCGTGTTGATGTTGCTGGTGTGAGAAGCCCTGTTCACTGGACGTGGGGGGAGCAGCGTAGTTGGGGTTCTCCATCCTCACGACTTCAAACGTAGCTCCAGGTGGGAGGAGCCCATTATTCGTGGGTGGCGCACTTGCACTCGTCACTGGCAGTGGTGGGGGGCCATTGTAGAACGGATTTCCTGGTGGTGGTTCCAACGTGTAGCCAGCAGCAGGACTAAATCTGCTGGGATTAAAGTGATGATCTCCTGCTCCTCCTGGCCACCCGTTTGGTTGTGATGCTGGATGGCCTGGTGGGGGCAGTGGGGGCAGCAAGTGGGGCAGATACGGTCGGTGGAAAAACTGCTGCTGTTGTTGTTGCTGCTGTTGCTGCTGGTGTTGATAAATGTGTACTTTGTGAGAATCAAGGTCAAGGATTTCTGCGGATTCACGGGCAGCTTGTTGTTGCTGTTGTTGAAGGTGAGACTGATGCTGGTCACCACTGCTGGGTGGACCCCCAGCAGATGCCCCAGGATGGTTGGGGGAGAAGATGAGGGAAGGATGCCCACCACCGCTGGACAAACTTTGGGGGTGGCCGAAGTTGGTGTGGAAGGGTTCGTACATTATTGGGGCGACTCCGCTGACTAAGGATTCAACAGGTGGTTGTTGAGACAGGATAAAACCGGAAGAAGAACCACTGCTGGGGGTGGATCGATATGTGGGTGTGGTTGGAGACGCCTGCATGTGCTGGTCTCCCGTGTTGTTGTTGTACAATGGGGGCAAGTAGTGGGCTTCGGCGGGGTGGTAATACTGACTGGAGGAGGACGACGACTCCACGGACGAGTTATCCGAGCGACTTATGTCTCTTTTGTTGGGCGAAGGAGACGACGGGTTAGCCTGGACAACAATTAAAGGCAACATCATCAGTTAAAGCTGTCCAAACTAATGCATCTCTTTTGGCAATTTACAATAGCTTAAATTTTGCAAGTAATTGCCAAATGCGAGATTGGTGCAAAATAGGGAATGGATAACTTACGTAGTTGGATCCGCTGGTGCTAGTGCTGCTGTTGCTGCTCTTGTCGAGGGCATCCTGGTTGGCCCATCGGGTGAGAAGGTTTTCCTTGTGGTAGCTGAGATGCACTTCGAGACTCGTGCTGCTCTCAAACATGACTTCGCAATCTTTGCAAAAGTGACCACCAGCTGCGGAGGGTTGGGGATGACCGGCGTGGTGGTGGTTGACCTGCTGGTTGGCAAAGGTGATGGGGGCGTTGGCGTAGAGGAGTTGGTTGGCTGACTGTTGGTGCTGATGGGAGAGGAGTGTAGCCATCGAGACCTCTCTTAACCCACTACGACGACTTTCTGCTGCTGCTTCTCTCCTATCTCGCTGGACCTGACCAAGTTCATTGGTGCACAAAAGCTGCAACCTTCAGTCAGTGGACACTGCACACTCGAATCTACTCGCCTATTATTTTACTCTAATAAATAAGTTCTGCTGCTGGTGCCACTCAAAAAAGCATCAACGTCACAAGCCGAGTAATTATTATCGACCACTGGCTGCACAAGTCTACTATCCAACCTGTGTAGCAATGCAAAGTAAGAATTACGAGGAAAACATGAATCACACTTTGTCTTGAGCCTGCTCTTCTTCTTGTCTTGATCAAAATTTAATTAGTCCGACCACTGACTTGATTATTTAATTAAAAAAAAAAACACTTGATTAATATTCACACACAAATTCTTGGGATGATAGGAGCACAATTCATTGAGTGGTGCATTTGCTCCAGTGCAGAAGTTGGTTGGTGGTGATTCGTAGGAGAGAGAGACCTTTTTCTTATGTGGTAGGAGCACTTGAATGCCACTGACTGCACTGGCCGACGACCCAGAGCGAGAGAGACCCTTCTGCTGCTGCTTTTTACGACGATATTTTCTGCCTTGTATAGTTTTCTCTTTCTTCGTATTCTATTAAAGTGGGCTGGAAACTGGCTTCAAATCGAACCTGTCTTCTTTTTCGAAATCTTTTTCACCAGAATTCTTGTGATTCATCCAAACTCTGTCTGACTGACCTGTCTCTCCTTAATAATTACTCTTCATCCCCATGTGCAGCATAGTTCTTGATGCACTTCACATTTGTTGTGCGACGCATGCAGTGGAGGACGCGCAACACAGGCGCCCGCCCCGGCTGCTGACCTCACTCACAGTCGAGGCCTGCAATGAGAAGAAGAATTAACATGGCGGAATTCAGCTACGATTTGCATGGTGTGCATAATTCCTCCGCTTCGTTGTGTGTTATGGATGGAGTGTTGACCAGCCAATAAATTTATGCATTTATGGAGGACCTAGTTCGCCATTCGCAATTTATGCCATATATAAATGTAGATCGCATTTAATTGTTGCATTTAAGGTGGGTATGCAGTAAGCAAAATAATTGTGCCCTGCTGGATGCGGTGGAATATTGTGGCGTTGTCGTTTTGAAAGTTTGTGTAGTAGGTATTGGATGGAAAAATGTATTGTTTTCCGAGTAAATATGTGTGTACGAGTTTTCAACACACACAATTCCGGCGTGAATGTGGGGAGCGAGAGAAAGAAAGCCAACCATCAGATTTCCCATGCATTCAATTTTGTGTAAATTCGAAATGCCAATCACATCGAGTGAGTGGGATCGTGAAGTGTCAGTCGGACTGGCTTTTAGTCACTTTGTCACAAAGGACACACAATGCATCCAAATTGATTCTCCAACTCGGCCGCCGCAAGTCAAACTCAAAATTTGCTTAAGAACAGGAAGGAATTCAAATTTCACTGAATATCTCCACCACCACTTGAGCCATAGCCACGGACAATGGTCCATGGTGTCTCATGCTCGTACGGTATGCAGCTCCTTCGTTCGTGATAACAATTCCTCCTCCAACAACTTCGATAACAGCCAACAAACGAACCCGACAGGCTAAAAAAAGTCTGTTTTCTTCCTCACTTATTGCCAAATTGAGACTATTTCTTCACCAACTGTCCCCAAAAAGTTGACATGCTCTCGCAATTCTCTCGCATATCCGATTATTCAGATTCACCAATTTCATTTTTGGCCAAAATTCCAAACCATTTCAATGTCAATTGTCAAGTGTCAATTTCTTGCCGTTCTCTCCATCGTCTGCCACTCTCTTATCCATAACATCAACATCTCATCCTCACACGTATGTCGATACATGCACGAAGCACCACCCCACCAACAAGCCTAGCTGCGATATATTTAACACATAATTCGATTCCTGTGAATTTCCAACCCAAAAACGGAATGGTGGGTTTGGATGTCGCAAGTCAATCACAATTGTGGAGTTTGAACATTATGAAATTTAAAGTGTATGCTCATACATACGACGACGCTTGGATTGACTGCATAACTATGTGCATCCAATGCCTGTCTGTATGTATATCGTAAAAAAATAAAAGAGAGGCAGAGCTGGTCGAATTCTGGATCCAATAAGTCCTCCAAACTGAACTCCAGTTTGTTTTATTGTGGCCATTAAAAAGTAACCCCTAAACGGAAAGGTGCGGAACAAAAAGTTCAGCAAACTCGATTCCTGGAACCATCCGGGTGTGTGGTGGGTGAAGTTGTGGGATTAAAATTAAAAATAATGCCACTCACCAATAATGGTTCGCATTGGAATAAAAACTCTTAAAGTGCATATATTAATAGAATGGCTTTTAAGGGTGGGTGGAATATGCATGTGCACTTCGTCTTGGTGGTGGTGGCGAAGGGATTAGCTGGAAGGACTGGAGACAAGCATGGCGTCAATGTCATGCACATACGTAGATATTTAGTTGGCAAATGTGGTGTGCTTAAAAAAGCTGAGAGAGACCAGTGTACAAGAAGAAGAAGACTTGTTCCAAGGAGACAAAGAGCCCTTGTATTCCAAGCTCAATATTATAATCGGACAGTTAAATAGCAACTTTCTGTCTTCTCATGCATGATGCTATATACATGAACTTCTTTGGCTTCGTTTCGTATGCCATGTTCACTGATCACCCACTCTTCTGAATGATATGCAGTTAGTTGAACCTGAATTTGAATTGGGAAAGCACTAAAGGCATATTTATTGCCACCCAGGACTATGCATCACTTGGTCCCCTGGTTGGTGCTACATGAAGGATAAATGCTACATGAAGGATAATTTTAAAATGTGTGCAATCTCACCGGAATACAAAATACGACGAGTCCCTTACTCTGCTGGTTATGCGGTTAATTATCAATTACCAATTTCTACGAGCAGTATCCTTCAGATATGATAATCAAACTTGCATATGAAGACGCAGACAGACAAAGACATGAAATATGTACAAACAGGGAATGCATGTTTTGAATATTTTGAATTATTAGAGTTATGTACATACCTTATCTATGGCTTATCCTTCCTTTATCTTCCCAATTTCACAATGACGTCTTTGTCACACTGGTAGTATTACATTAATTGCGATTCGTCTATAGTAATCACCACCAAGAAGAAAGCTCGATGAGTTTATAACAGTTTTTTGTTTGTTTTACTTTTATCACAAGTGCACGCGTCTCTGGAGTTTTATGCTGATTATACAAGTAGTAAGTACGAAATAGGAACTTTCGGTAGTTTTTGCTGATTGCTTTGCTTTCGGAGAAATTGTTCGGTTTTGAGGGGGGAAGATGGTGACTTAGTGAGTGAGAGGGCAGAGAGAAGTTCTGAAGGGGTCCTCCACGCCACGCTCAAAGGTTGCAGAGTGGAAGAAGGTTGGCGATCGAGTGAGTGAAAGAGTTTCAGGGTCCGCTCATCACCACCACCGAGAAGAAGAAGACCATGATACCAAGCCAGCCAGTGATCGGCAATCTCTTCAACAGTCCTCGCATGCATGCAGCAGGGACGGGGATGGGTTGGTGTGGTTGTTAATTTGTGAGGAAAATAACAGACTCAAGGTTCTCTCTTCTTCTTCCTTGTGCCGTGCAATATTTTCTTCCCCAGCAGAACCACCAGACCAGAGTTGAACCTATTCGGAACGAAGAGAAATGGAGGTTGCGTTCGTTGTTGCTTGCATCTCATGATTTGGCCCTTCTGCTCCTTGCAAAGTTTAAAATGTTGAGCCTACGCCAACTTGGTCGAGAAGCGAAGGGAGTCCATTTTATAATATTTGTTCAGAATACTAAATCTCTTAAGAGAGAGGAGAGAATGGGGACCCCTTGCAGGGCTGCTCCATGTACGACAACTTGGTCGGTGGTTACTTTATATCTCTCCTCCACTCCTTAGAAATATTTATGTATGCAAGAGAAAGATGATGCGCAATGTCTTTATTGTCAATTTTACGTTCATATTTTGAAAATGCTAATTTGGATGAGTAAAAATTTCATAATTTTTGAAACGTCATTTAAAGTATATACATAATACATAAGTATAATTTCCAACGTACTAAATTCATGCGCTATTCATTTCATGATTATTGTGCTCAATTGGGTTGTTGGTGATTGTGAAGGAATTCGTTAATTAGAAAGGAATCCAGGCAGGCCGTTGTTTGGAAGTTGTTGGTGAAGGTATTTTTTAAATATAGATTTTGAGATAGGCATCATCGTCGTGGTTTTGTTTTCGGCCGATGCAGGCAAATCTTCCTCCTTCTTTACTTGTGCATGTATGTACGTACATGGAACCAGTGCTAAGGGGTCGCCCAACGGCTTCGTGCAAACTGGGGAGCAAATGACCAGCCGAGTTGCAAATATTGGCCGAGGGGTTTGGACGACGTGGTTGGTGGACCCTTAGGAAACTTTGCTGATGAGTTACTGACCCATCCTGCAAGAATTGGACAAAAGGAAGAAAGGCTGGCATTATGTAGAGAGGAGAGAGAGTTGCTGCACAAATAAGTCGAGGTGGTGGTGGTCGTGGGGCCTTCTTCAACAGATTTGAGAGAGATGGCCAATATCGCCTCAGGTCACTTTTAATTCCTCCCATTATGCTCGTCGACTTGCTTTTGCTTGGTTGGTTGGGGTAGGACTTTTGTGCATGAAACCTACACACGTACGTAGCCTGCGTATTCCTATGCAACAGCAACAACAACAAGGAGACTCAACCAACTCTTGAGCTGTTAAGGGAGGGAAGGAATGAGGAAGAAAATATGGTTTGAAATCGTCACGTCTATTTTCCCATTAGTTTTATTGGTATCAAGTCCCACAACCTGTTTCCCATCCTTCTGCATACCCTTCTCGCAGAATGCAACATTATGACATTCCATTTTTTGGTAATTTTAAGGACTTACATACATCGTATCAAATGAGGCAAAGTGAGACACGCTCATGCTGCAACTCGCTCAATAATAAGGAGAAATTTCATTCGATATTTTTGGAAAGTGGCCAATGCGTCTTGAAAAATTGAGGTTATCATCACACTTACCCGATTCTGGTTATTAGTGCTTTTTGCCTTGTACATATGTAAATATATTTGTATATTCCGTCACCCAAAAGCATGAATAAAGTCACACAGAAAAAATGGAGTGTGGTGGAATATAAATAATAAGCTGGATGATGGGAAGTGGATAATGTTGAACTGCAGTCTGGTTGTCGTCGTCGTGGTGGATAAGTAGCAGCCCCTAATGCAAAATCTAACCAGTGCGATGATACCATTGAAGCCAGGGGTGCGTGCAGGCAGAAATTTCTCCAACGTTGGCCGATTTTCTGGAGAGGGTTTGGAGGTTCGTGGTGGGTGGAGGTGCTGCTGCGGGAACGTTGTAAAATTCATGGAAGGTTTTGTTGAAGTGGATTTTGGATTCAGAATGCCACTCGTTTGCTTACTTGCGAGGATAATGGAATGAGCAAAGAAAGGTGAGGAAGAAGAAATCCATCCGATTGGAAACGTGGAAATTTGAAAACATCACAATTCATGCAACCAAAGCCCCATCCGAACCAATCCCACATTAAATTTTACATCACATTGCTCCCTTCCTCCTTGACTGTACATACTGATGATGACGACGACGACACGGAGTCTTCTCCTATCTCTGCGAGAATCACGAGGAAAAAGTGTCCAACAAATGCAGTGAGTGAGCGAATCACTCAAACGGAATTCTGGACTTATGCTCATTCAACAATTCATCCGTCATCTCATCGCCAAATGCATCTCTCCACAAAATCTCTATCTATCTCATTCCGTTGTCTCACATTGTCCTCCTCCCCACCACCGGCTTATCGAACGCGACGAATACCTATGCAAGTAAGTACATATGGGAAGATAGATCTTTTTAGTACGTATGCGGAGACATTTTTCCGTTGAGATTTGCAACCACTTTCTTCTCTGGCACCCACTTTTTTGGGGATTGAATGACTAATACTTTAATAAATTATGAGTCAAGAAGCCGGTTTCGGTTCGGTGGTAGGTGAATTAATCAAGCTCTTATTTTCTCTGCCCCATCTGCCTTCGTAAATGCACAAGGATTTCGTGAAGTTTGATGGCTCCTGTCACACTTTGATTCGAGATGACATTGTCCATCCAATCCAGTGGCAAACCCGATTTGTTCACCCTTTTTCCAGTTTAAATCAAACCAACACAAGAAACAAGAATTGGTGATTAGGGAACATTAAGGTGTAAGTCTTTTGTCCTCACTTCCAGATATTGATGGCCATGTGACACAAACCAAATAATTCCGACAGAGCCTTTTTCATACAACGTCTGAAATAACAGCTTGAGACTTATTGCTTCCCTTTCGTAGAGTAAACATGGTTTTTTTGTTGCATTGCGGATGACGAAGGAGAGCAGCACAACAAAAATAACAATAAATAAGCACAGCCCACGAGACTGGTGAACCAAACGCGGATTTAAAGTGTTAGGAAAACTTTGCTCGTTCTTGCTAATCTTTTACCTGATTGAGAGTCGGGCAAATTAATCGGAGTGCGACGACGACGAGAGTTGCTTGGCCGAGAAGGAAGGGTTGAGAAGTGAGCCCCATTGTGCAATGCGGCCTAATGTCGGGGAAAGCGAACCCATTTGTTGATCAGTTTTGTTTGTTGGTGATGCTTCGATCCGAAATGTGACGTGATGTTGACAGTTGACGTTGATGAGTCGGGTCACATCGTGAAAGCGACGTTGCAATAAGAAATCAAATCAAGAGTTTGGTTCAAATTTTTTACGTGCATATTTTTTATTGAGAAATCCGGATTAAACTGTTGAATGTGGGTCATCCTCTATTAAGCTCTTTGACTGAGCACTTCAAGTTATTGAGTTTGTTTTTCACACTTCAAACTCATTCCGCTTCACTTAACTTGGAAGAGCTTTATTCAAATTGGGCCGATGAAAGGACGGAATTTAATTTTCTCGTTTTTTTTTGTGCAGCGAGTATATCGACATCCTCGTCCAGGTGTGTGTGTCATATAAATACTACGCATGTAGATTCTAGAATTGAAGACGATTTTGTATTTAATGAGCACAAAGTGTGAGTTTAGCATTTTCTTGTGAAGAGGGCAAAGCAAAGCAAAGCAGAACATGAATGAGCGAGTCGTAGAGATGCGTTTAAAATTTGAAAGTCAGTTTTTAAGCTGATTAAATAAACAGATGCATCTCTGTGCTGGCTGAGAATTTTAAAAGTGAAACCGGATACGCCTTCCACTCGGTTCACACAGCAGAAGCAGAAGCGACGACTACTTATATTTCTACATATTCAACATGCCTTGCTTTTACCCTTCTTCTTCTCAAGTTGGATCCGAACCTACCTCAAGCCTTCCATCGTTCGGGTGAGACTCCAACGTTTTACTACGACCATCATCATCAGAGAATCATGATGATGATGTTCACTCATCTCTGATGAAAATATAATGCGTCGAAGAGCAACTGCTCCTGCTTTTCTCTCTGAAACACAAGCTGGGACCATCGTAGGTACTTGATAATTTATGCATGAGATGAAAGACGACGCTACTACTGCTGCTACTTTACTTACGGGAGACACATAATTACGCGTGAATGGAAAATCTGGATGAAATTGGAACACAGATTATATCTTTGCAAGTTCAAATTTCAAAGCTCTCAGGAGGACAAAAGAGTGACCGACAGAATCAGATTTTGGTGCCTTAGAGTGTACGAAAAGTGAAGGTTTTACCCCATGGCCTCATTTGCGTCCACCTTTCTGGCCAATATTTAATCCTGCCTAATTTTACTGGTTTGCTGGATGGACATAAAACAATGATTCGATCAGGATGACGCCGGTTGGGAAACGATGAGAAACTGGGCGAAGGAGTCGAAACGTACTCTTTTGTTTAGTCGAGTTCAATTTACAAGTGGATCCCTTCCCATTCTTCTCCTCCTTCCTGAGAAAGCACAATAAATAAAATGTTGCTTCAGTTTTTGGTTGGCTGGTTATTAGATGATGACTACGGGCTGATGATGAGATGACTGGTGAGTAGGAAGTTTGCTCATAAAACACAAGCTCTTAAAGGCAGGTGAATCGTCTCATTTTATTATTTGCTTTAGCTCACCTTTCAATTATGGGAGATGTCAAATCTAGAGTAACACTAATCTCGGAGAAATCTTTATTTACGCAGAGTTGGAATTGGGTTAGCCAAGAGATGAGATGAGGAGGAACACCACAACCCGCAATTAAACATCTGCCCGGTGTCTAAAATATTATCCAACTCTTTATCTATCTCCCATCCATGGCGTGGTCGTGGTCATCATCATCATCTTCCATCAGACATCACCATCATTAACTCGCCCAGCTTGTGCTAGCTCGATATCATCGCGCTAACATTTTTACGTGGTAATTTGAGGTGCAATACATGGATTTGGTAGAACAAAATTCATCCAAGTTTTCAGTTTCAGTTTTCAGTAATGGACAACGGGCAGCACGGAGAGAATCTGGAGCTGCATTGTTGGAGTGAGGAAACAAAAGATGGTCCACGTTTGACGGTTGCCTGGCTGGGATTTATTATCGATTCGTTACTTGTTATTAGAGATTGGATGGATGGCAGCATAAACTATAATTTTCCCCTATTTTCTCCTGTCAGCTACGTACATACGGTCTGGTAATGCAGCTTAGGTACAAATTCTCCCTTTGTGCCTCAGCCAAGGAAGAAGTAGTGGTGGTTAAATTGGATATAATTCGTTAATTTTAGGCGAGTATATATGCACACATGCGGACTTGGTAGGCTGCTGTTTTAAAATTCTCCACACTCTTTTATTACTTATTATTACTTGGCTGGTGTGTAAGGCCGGGTTGAAAGACGGAGAGGAATTCATTCAACCAAAGACATCGGCTTTGTTTACAAAGGACCGTCACAAAGGAGCGTTGTTATATTATTCACTCTTCATTCTTATTCCTGACCCATCCGATCGAATTAACTTATTCACTCTCCACTGACCTCTCTCTCTCAGCCTTCCTCAAAAAATGAAGCCTGATTATTATATGCATCCTCCTCACCAAAAACACGTCGTGGGTACTCACTCACTTATGTAGCAGACTTCCGGAAAACATGCTCTGAAATCCGATTTTTTTGCGAAAAAATTTTTTTACAAAAAAGTGTTGCAATTAAGGGATCCGATAAAATCATGAGCTAACCAATAAATGATGGATTTGATTCTACAAATATTCGAGCAATCTGTCAACCTTGACACTTATTCATTCTTACTTCATTCATTAAAAATGGTGTGGCAGGAAATAAAATGTGACCAATAATGAAATTGTGAAATGAAGATGAATCGATTTATTTACTCAACTTTTTCCCCAGAAAAAGAAAATAGTGAAAAAATTAAAAGTCATGTCGTTGTCAAATCTTTAGAAATTCATTATTTACCCAAAAAGTCAACGCACGAAGGAGGAAAAGACTCCAGTTTAAAAGTATGAAAAGTTGCAAGGGGGTGAATAATGGGAATAATAGGCAAAGCTTTATGTATATGGGACTATGTATGTACATATGAAGGGACACACATTATAGGCACGTTCATAAACATGGAGGAGAAAAATTATTACGACGAGAATGATCATCATCATCAGTCAGTCAGTCTCAGAGAAAGGACACGCACACAAAAGTGCACATCGTCCAAAAGCACTGCGATTCAAGTCGACGTCTCTAAAGTTGAGGAGCCCTTATTGTCTTGCAAATGGTAAATATGTATGCCTGCCCAGCCAGCACATCACAAGAGTCATTAAGTCGGAGCGTTGTTGTTGTGCTATTCCTCCATTCGTGGCTATGACCATATAAATATATGCCTCGATGTAGCATAAGTAGGTACCCCCTTCCACATAGGTCATATAAATACGAGGAGAAGACATAAACAAGGCCTTTTTAACGTGCAGAGGCAGTCTCATTGTACTTGATTTTCTATGTCCCCAATTGCTTTCCAATCGAGAACAATGCCACAACAATAGCATCAACAATGATACTGTCCGATTTGCGAATTATTTATTTGGAAAAATATATATCTGATTTTTTTGTACATATTGATTTGATATATTTTTAGCACTGCTATTTGTAAACTTTTGTAAGCGTGCATTAAAAAACTGAGCCATCTGTCGCTGGCTGGATGGCCCCTTTAAGAACAGAATAATAAGTCCTTCCTCCGCCTTCTTTCTCACTTAATGAGACAGAAAAAGTATGCAAGCATTTCAGTTTTATTGCTTCTTCTTTCTTAACTAAAAGCCAAGAAGCGCTGCTATGTGCATTCACTGCTCGTGTCTCTTGGAAGCCAGAGTTTAATGGGAATTCATTGTCCACCAACAGCTCCTGCTGCACTGCTGTCTGTCCCAAAAACATGAATGCGTATCTACGATTGTGTCTGCCACATTTGCCGACTTGACATTGAGTGACACTGAATAATAATAAGACCAAGAAAGTTTAAAATCACAAGTTTAAAATGAACTTTTAAACAATGCATGTGTCGTCGTTTGGTTTTAGGAGTGGCAAAAGTTTGCCTTGTTTTTACAAAACTTGTGTGATTTCTCTTCTTATTTTCTTGGTCCAAAATTAGTACTTGAATCCAAGCAAAATTTTGTTCAATGAAAATTTCTACAGCGCTAAATATATACGTTGATATGCATGAACAAGAAACTGTTGATTGTCTTAAGTTGGGGGGAAAAGAGAGGCACAAACAACACAATAAAAGTTTTATATTGTTATTGCACATTTTATACTTTATA
Organism: Folsomia candida; assembly: GCF_002217175.1. NCBI lineage: Eukaryota > Metazoa > Arthropoda > Collembola > Entomobryomorpha > Isotomidae > Folsomia > Folsomia candida. The sequence continues at coordinate 627,547 of NW_019091234.1, forward strand.
GCATCATTCCATCTCATCTGAATAAGGTCATTTCTGCAGCAATGCAATAAATAATGGTTTATTGATGGTGACAGTACGACATGCTCCGTCCAATCAACACTCCTTTCGTAAGTAAAGCTTATCGACATTTTGACTCACGGATCATAAATTCGGTTAAAAAAAGTTCCATCCATATCGCTCATCTCACAGGAGATGGACTATGTAGCATGTTATGATGGGACAAGTAAATAAAGGCAACAAAGCAATAAGAAAATTCCGGCGAACCCGTTATATTTATTGGATTGAGAACCTTTAACTTATGGCTCTTTTCTTCTTTATAAATAAATAATACCATCCACACCACACCACCAACTGCTAGGCTGAAATTGTATGAAATACGTACACTCAATTAAAACCCGTCCCGATTTTATACCAATTTGGTAAATAATCCACCCATAATCCTGCAAATACTTAATCCCATTTCGGCCGACATTTTTTAACCAAAAAGCGGTAGAAAGATGGGAGCAATTTACACCGTTTCTGAGAAATGGAATTAAATATTATGCCCGTCAGAGCAGTGGGGCACCATACATAAGTAACGTTACATATGTACATGTATACACAGAATGAGATGTATTATAAATGGATGTAAACTCGGGCCATGATTTTGAGACGAGCGATTAAACGTGTGGATTTTGTATGGAGAGAGAGCCGACACAAGTTCAATGAAGCAGAGCGAACAGAAATGTCACTTTTCCGTAGAACATAAAATTGCTTTTTGCCACCACTCGAACAATAACCAAATCGAGAAGTGAAAACTATTTCTTATTCACAAATTCTCTGTTTTTTAGTCCCTTGCTCACTTTTCACACCAAACTACTCTTTCAAAGTGCAATCCATGCAAAGTATGAGACTGCACCACGTATCTACGTATCTATGTACGTAGGCTGCACAAATACGTGAAATACATTTTAGGGTGCCGTGACGAAATGAAGCAGCAAAACGTCTTCATTCTCTCCGAAACGCAAAACATGTCGTTGTGTAAGAGTGGATCTCTGTAAGAGTCACGGTTTTCCCAATTTACACGGATGATTAAGACCAACCGACACGTAAAACGGGATGGAAATCTATTCATTTCAGTAATTAAAAAGAAAATCTATTTACTCCAATTTATTTCTCAATTTCGTAGAAATGCTTTTTGTACAAAAGTAAAATAAAACAAAACAGAGAAATGGAATGTTTTTGAGAATCTGAAGACGACGATGGGTTGCGAATCGGCAACAATTTATCGCATGTTTCAGAACGAGTCGATATTTTGTGCACCGTGTGTGATTGCTTGTACGAAATAGTGCCAATTACTCGAGTTAATTGAGCAAATCCAAGTATGAAATTTGGGAGATCTGACTTCTGATTGGCATCGCGTCTCTTTTTACCTCATGCATATGTACAAAAACCACTTGTAGCAAGAAGGTGGAAATCAACCAGGCCGTAATATGGGTCGCGTGTACCAGCAGCAGCATTTTTTGCACTTTCGTTCGTCTCATTTTAGTTGCATGGAAATAATAAGTTGGTGTCTGGTCGGATTTCTAATGGACTGGACTTGTTTCGCTAATGATTATTATAACCCTTGCATCTGTCTGGACATGGTTAATTTCCAATCAAAGTTGAGTCCAAAATTGATGATTCCATCTGACCACCATTTGTCAAGTGAATAAACAAACATCAAACCGAGTATTTATGTAACTTAAGTGGAATGAATGATGGCTGTGGGCATAATGGGAAGATTGAAATGAAGGTGGGGTGGGAAGGTCGGATATGCGCTCATCTTGGTTGGCTAAAAAGAATTCAATTTCTTGGCGTGTTTCAATTCTGAGGAAGATTGTGCGATAGGAGAGGAGCAGCAACAACAACATGAAAACATAGATTTTTGATGAAACAAGAAAAGTATGTATTTTTCAGTCCACTAGACTCCAATCCAAGGCTGAAAATTCCCTGTCGAATGCAGTTGACGGCTGTTTTGAAGGACTCAGCAGGTGATATTTAATACCTGTCCGTTCTTAAATTGTAAATCTCTTTCCTTCTCGTGAACATACATACGTACGTAGATATGTACTTAAATATGTACGTGTATTCTACACGGTGTATATCCATCCAGTCCAGCCAGCACCGGTTCAAGTTCAGCAAGAATATGAAGATTTGGTGAGAATTGACCCACCACAACATTTGTAGTACAAGAAATACACATCAAACAAAGAAATTCACAACCTCGTCATCTATTAACAGCATTATTATGTACACTTGTTCAATTTCATATTTTGATCAAAATTATCACAACTCAAATCAGAGGGTGAAAAAATTTGGTCGATATTTAATATCCGCATCTCTTCGTGCATATTGCATCTCGCGCATCCCAATGTGCAGTAATTTGAAGGGCTCTTTTTAAAATGAAATCTTTAGAAAATATCAAAAGTCAAAAGACAACGTTGTTTCCTTTGTCCGCGATACCACGATTTTCTTGGGCTCCTGAATTGCATCAAATCATGGAAACTTAAATTTCCTCTTTGTTGGCTTTGTTAATAGTTTGTGGCGTGTCTCACATTAACCTGCTTTGTCCGCAGCAGAAACTTCTTCACTCACCGGACCTCATTTATTTCCAAGTAAAATTAAAACTGGACCAAAAGTTTTCGGAAAAATGTGAAAATAGAGCGGAACGATTAATCGCATTCATGAAGAACCAGATTCATAATGAGACAAGGCTGATTTCGACAACGTGAAGGCTCCACTCTGTCGACATGGACTCGAAAGAACAATGGCCCCTTAATGAACCTCTGAAGCGTGAACTTGACGGCCCTTGGAATAAGGGCCTTATTATTATTGAGCCCTGTAGCATAGCACATTCACTGCTCTAAATCATTAATATCACCTTCACTATTAGTGAGTCCTGTATACTTACATACGTTGTTTTATTATATGTAAAGAATGGAAAAACAATGCACCGAGTGAAAAAGGGTTGCAATAGCCGAGTCCTTTTTTATTTTATCTTAGATTCATTAATTAAAATGGTCCAGAGAAAGGGAATAAAGTGAAAATGTGGGTTAATGAATGGATACAATTTGGCCGGATCGTAATAAAAGACGTTCCTTATACGCTTCAAGTTACAATTATTGCAGGCTAAAGTTTGTAGAAATTGTTTTGCGGCTGGGAAATAAATTACGTGGAATTATCCGCCATGTCAGAATTCGCGTCCTCGTACTGTTCTGACCCATCCGAGTTTTCGCCTGCACTGTAAAACAGGTCTGCGTGGGGAAGATGATCACCACCGGCTCCACCCATCTCGTCAGCTTCCGACGCTTCCGTCGTAAGAAACGAGTCCGTGGAAACGTTCTCAATTTGAACCATTCGAATGGATTTGAGCAACGCTTGTTCGAAATTGTCGTCCGTCTCGGTGACCATTCCTCCATCGTCTGTCGTCACTCCTGGGTCACCCTCATTTTCACGTTCTCCTGGTTTTGGGGCAACAACGCGTTCATAGCCCTTCGGTTTTTCAAAGTTGTTCTGATAGATGATTTGGAATTCTTGTCTCATAACTTTCCGGGCAAGATCATCCTCGTCCACGTCCCCCTCAACGACACCTTTCGGAATAAACTTTGGCCTGAAGTAGGGCGAGTATGAGTCTGAAAAGGGAAAGACTTCCTTCAGCCTTGGCAGGAGATATTTGATGTGGGAGTAAAAATCGGGCGAGCGAGAGACGGGTGTCGCATAGAGTTTCAAACTTCTCAACTTGGTGCAGGCCTTGAGATGGGCGAAGGGTCCAATGTCCTTGATGGGGTTGGAGGAGAGGTCCAAGTGACACAACTCGGCGAGGAAGGAGCATTGGACGGCATTCTTCAAATTGTTGTTGGATGCTATCAAGGTTCTCAAATTTGGGAGTGCAGCGGTTCCATCGAGAGTCTTGAGACCGCATCTGACCACGGAGAGGGAGCAAAGTGAGGGGACTGAGCTCCCCAGGTCACGAAAACACTCGAGGTCACTCCCGTCAAGGATGAGACATGTCAGGGTTGGCATTCGAGCGAGGATTCGGTGGAGGTCTTGCTGATGCGGCCAGATGGGAGGCTTGTGCTGAAGTATTAGCGTTTCTCCCCCCGTGTAGGCCGAAATGTTGATCTAGGGACATTTAGAAAATTCATAAATCTGTGGGCGAAATCTGATTTAATAATTCATAAAAATAATTACACTCGACTTGGAGCGTAATCTATTCATCTTGATGACATCATCCTTCCAAGTGGCATCTTCTCCTTCTTGATCAGTTTGTTCCTCTCCTTGTGAACTTCCAAGATTGATTGCATCAGTCTCAGAGTCGTCTTCGCAGCTGATTGCCACCTCTTGACCAGAGCAGACGGCGAGGTCATCAAGAACGACGCTCAAGGCTTCCGAGTCCGTGGTGACAGTAGGTGGCTTTTTCTTGAGCTTCAGTTTTTCTCTCTCAACCTTGAGCAGGAGTGGGAGAGAGATGGCTTGGTGATCCTTGAGTCGCTGACCGCGTGCCAGATTCTGCTCACTGGCGAATTCCTTGTTTTTGAGGTTGAGAGGAATTAGTGGGGTGAGTGCGGAGGTGGGGAATCTCTTCCTCCCTGTGAGGGCTGGACCGTCTTTTTCCCGAGGAGGTGGGGCCAGCAGGTCGACAGGTTGTGAGATCACCTTTTGTTGGTGAAGCTCATCAAATACGGACTGCAAGTCACGGATGGCTTCCAACTTTCCGACGTCTCCCTCTTCGTACTTTTTCATATGAATGGCCTCCAGAGTTTTGCTCTCTCCTGGGGTCGGTGGGGGCTGAATGGCATCCTCGTCCTCCTCCCCGTCAGTCTGCTTCTGCAACAACATGTCTCCCATCATTTCTTCCATCATGATTCTCCAAAACCTTCAAAAAATCTCGTGCTACAAAGTTTGGTACTCCAAAACGACTTTGTCGTGAATAAAGACTGATCAAGTGTAAAATAATCTTGATGCTTCAAATTGCTTGGAAGTCATTGGCAACCTTTTGCACCAAATTTCAGTTTGCTAGAATAATTTGTAAAACTTGTTGCCACGTACCCCTACCAATTAAATGACCCCCACCGGTCAGCCACAGCACAGGCCTGAAAAAATGAAGAACTGAAGGAATTATAGTGAAGGCAAAGAGTCGATTTGCGTTGGGCGTTGGGCTCAAGAGGAACTTTGCGCAACTGCAAATGCGTTGAAGAGGAGTTGGAGGAAGCGAAGTGCGAGTGATTTGTGCACCAGTCGAGTGAGAGGCGAGCTGCTGACAACAGCGAGTTTTTGTTTTCTTGCAAGAAATTGTAAACTTGGTTAAAAAATTTAAAAATAAAACTACCCCCAATAAATAATTATTGTACTAATAGCCGAAAATTGTTGGGCCAAATAACGGCACAACATCATGATGAATCGAGAAGAAATTTTCTCGTATTTGGGATTAGTCCACATTTCTTCCGTTGAGAAGAATATAAAGAATGTTAATTTGAGACAAAGCGGCACAATGAAGTTACGCCGACTGAATTTACATGATGACACCTTATCGGACAAAATCTCGACGTGTTTCGCTACCAAGCGAAAGCTGGGAGGACAAACCATCGCTAGAGACGATCAGGTATTACAAATCTTCATCTAAATATGAAAAGGAATGCTCGCTCATTGTTTTAATTCCCAATTCCAGGAGAATGTCAAACGTTCAAAAAGTGACGGTGGTTTGTCAACTGATGAGAGCTGCTCCGAATCAGATCGTCGTGAACAAGAAAAGATGGAACGTCGAACCAAGAAAAAAAAGGAGCAGAGACAAAACAAGGAAGAGAAAGATAGACGAACCAAGTTGAAGAAGACGAAGAAGACGGAAGCTCGGCGTGGCAAAGCGACGGCAAAAAAAGTTCGACGCTTAAAGACCGATGAAGAGAAGGCCCAACAAGAAGTGATTAAACTTAAGAGGAAGGAGGAGAGGCGACTAAGAAAGGAGTCAAAAGAAAAGAAAATGAAATATAAAGCAGATAAATTGACACAACAGGCCGACAAGTTCTCCAACTTTTTCATAAGGTCCAATGAAGTCCAAATTGTGAATGACGGAAAGGTAGGAAATACTCTCGGACAACCACAAGACCAAGCCTCGGACGACGACGACGACGAAGACAACTGTTCAATAACCAAGTACTTTGAACAAGATAATGGTTATAATGTCGGCGAGGACTCGGATATTGAAGTTGTTATGGCCAAGGTTGTAAAACCGATTTATCCCGATGCTGAAAAGTTTTGCCCTTTGCCCTTCCCAACAGACAAGGCCTTCATGACGATAGCAGAGTCATGCCCGCGACCACGTCTTACCAAGAAAGAGAAAAAGTATCTGGATCATGTTATTCACGGGATGGCAAACGTAAATGAAGAAGATAATCGTCTGAAGAATGTCGTCCAAGAACTGAGGTGCAAGAAACCGGCGAAAGAAATGGTTTCCAAATCAGAACGTATAAAGATTAAGCATTTGCAACGGGGTAAGACCGAAATCCTTGTCCATATTCCATCGTTTCGAGGTGAATGGCCGGCCGAGAAGGATAAAGTGCAGAGGCTCAGACGATGCCCATATCGAAAGCTTCAGGTACGTAATCTAAAACCGTCCACAATGTCTTCCATCCAAGAATAGTTTTAATTTATATACCTTGTTGAAATTACAGGAAGATTGCGACGAGCAAGATATCTGGGAGGACGAGACTGACGAGAGTGACGACGACGACTTGGAAAAGGTGTTTCGAAAAGATTCGAAAGTTCTATTTCTATTATTGTTATTCATTCAATTTAATACATTATGCAGACCAAGGACCGGTTCTCGTCCTCCTCGGAGGACTCATCATGGTCAGATGCTGAGGATTTTGTCTTGGAAAATGTTACACAGATCCCTAAAATCGAACAAGTTGCTCATGGCGTGAGCTCTGATGATGATGCCGTTGTAGCAGACCCTGAAAGGTTCAAACGAAAAGTTATTCGAACAATGAATAAGTTTTCAGCAGCACAAGTTAGTACTTTCCAAATTGAATTTATTTTTATGTACATTCTTTATATAAAATATTACAAGGATTCGTTTATTGTGCATAATTAGTTGGTGGATGCAAAATACGCTTGGGATAAACTGGAGACCAAGATCAAATCTAATCTGTCACCAGAGCTCAGATCTTTGTTTGAAGAATTATTATTCTAAAATGAATCCTGCATTCGTGTTCCTTATTGGCTGTACATTTCCGTATTTAATTTTTTTCACATTGACTGACTTATTGTAAGCAAACTCCTTATATTGTTACGTTTTCTTCTTGTACACGGGACAATCTCATAATTTGTTAAATTAAAATCGTTAGGGAATCTACAGTTTCTCTCCCCTAAATTAAAAATTGGGATTTTATTCCTGTATTTATGAATTCCTGTTAGTCTCAATGTTTTCTCTTACATGAAGTATCACAATAAAAATTATTCCGTTTGTATCATATAATTATTAAACGAGTACATATTTAGTTTCGAAATATTTTGTTGTTCTGAAAAGTAAGAAAAGTCAAAAAGTTTAGGTTGTAGTAAGAGAGGTAGAATTATTGCTAATGTTTTTGTTGTGCGGAGCACTGTTATTACTCGTGGAGTAATAATATCGAATTGCCGAGGCAGGCAGGGCCGCCCACGCCGCGCCGTGTAGTTCAATAATTTGCATAAGCGTTTTCTGAACCGAGGGACAGAGCGGACCTTGAGAATATGGTCCAATTCCGAGCAAAGCGTCCCGCACAGCGGCCAAAAGTTGCTTCATCTTGAGTGGGAAGTTGCCCTCAATATCGCGTCCTTGGCTCGTCAAAACGGTAAAGAGGCAACCCATCTAACAGGACGAATGGCTTTTAGTTTCATGTGGTTAATTAGATAGTTGTATTTACATACATACCGATTCGGGATCACTGGAAAGCTGTGACCGCAACATGGCCAGACACAAGTCGCATAAAACGGCCAATACGCTGAAACTCATTTCATCCAGGGCTCGACCTCCGGGTTTTTGTCTCCTCAAAACTTTTACCTATGGACAAAAATTGCTGAAAGTGGGTAGTTGTAGGAAATGCATGATTTTATTGTTGCAGTAAGATTACGTTGGAATATAGGGAGGAAAGAAAGCGGAGGAATATCATGGACTGAGCTGACCAGGACGGGGTTGAGGTCTGGCGACGCCCACCACCGCTGGATCCAAAAAACTTTTGAAATGTTGCAAAACAAGTGTTCAACAAACTCTCCATTACAGTTCGATCCTTTTCTTTCTGGAAATTGTACAGCATTATTTTTGTTTGGATGAATTAATAATTTTCTCAATATTTAAAAAGGTGCGTTACATACTTGTATAAAATAAAGAAAGATGTGAACTGCAGGAGTGCTCAAGTCTGACCCATCATTGTCTTGAGACGATAAGGATTGATTCTCCAAGAATTCTGGTGAGTTAGTACCACTGCCCGATTGTGCAGGTTTATTATCTTCTTGTCCATTCACTTCCTCCACAACTTGCTGCTTCTGGTCTTCTGTAGTCTGGGACATCTGCTTCTCCTCATTTGGAGAAAGCTCCTCATCATGTCTCAGCATCGCATCAAATATCATGTTCACCATCTCAATTTGTTGTCGAGCAGCGACCCTGTCCACGGCTGAAACAAATGCATAATCATTCAAATTGCTGCAGAGTAATTGTGACAACTGACAACTACGAATAGTGCAAAACCTGTCACAGCCGCAGTGACCGTTTCTTGAACGATTTTTGGCCATTTGGAGATTTGAAAGTCAGAGTAGCTTGAGTGGATCGAAGTGAAAGAGGCTGGTGAGCCTCTCTGTGACGTCTTTTGGTTTGACGAGGACGACGCCATGCCAAAACTTCGCGACCGTTTTATTACCCCTCCCCCATTATTTTCTTGCATCTGCTGCTGTCGCCCACAAGGCTGATTCGGAGAGAATAAGTTTAGAACGAAGCCCGTCCTGCTTTTCTGAAGCTGTGGTTTTTGCGACATTGTGGCTGGAGACCGTTGGACACCTGGAGGGAACAAAAAACAATTTAGAAAGTTTTTATTAGCAAGTTGTCCCCTGTTTACCATTAATTTTCAAGTCTGAGAATCTGTTTTCCGTGTTTCTAATCATGTTTGCCGTGGCCTCATCTAAATTATTCCTGCTCTTTGTCTCGTCATCCGTCTCCACATCGATAAATCTGACTCGAGGTTTGGCGACACCCACGGACACGTTGTCGGGAATGCTGCCACTCGACTTGGACTGACAAAGTCGATTGAACTGACCGGCTCCTATTTGTGGTGGACCGTGATGAAGATGATTATTATTTGGTTGTTGTTGCAGAGAAAAGTTATTATTACTGCTGGTCAAAATAGCTTGCGAGCGTTGTTGTTGTTGGAGAAAGGCTATCGCTCCTCCCAGACCACCACCGCCGAGTGGGGCGACTGGGTTGAATGGGGGTGGTTGTTTCCCCTGCTGCTGCTGCTGATAAAGCAGAGCGTTCAAATTGTTCCCCAGAGATTTAGACTGCTGTATCGAGTACAAGCCTAGATTTGTGGTCGCCGAGGCTAAAAAGTTTGGATCCAACTGTCCAAGTAGATTGGCCAATTGCTGATTCTGAATTTGGTGTTGCTGAGACGCCGTCAGCTGGAATTCTCGAGCGTTGGCGTTAAGTGACAGGTGGTTCCGACCTTGTTGTGGGGAGGAATTTCCATATCCAAGTTGACGCCGCCCAATGTGGGGACTGTGGTGCAGGATTCCACCGTTCATCGCCGCGGATGGATTGTTGCCACCACCACCGTTCCCGACAGGTCCGGACGTCGCAGTCGAGGAGGAGGAGGAAGGAGAATTGCTCCCGTTGCCTTTGTGTTGCTGAGAAGAATTTCCGGATTGGTTATTATTATTCCCGTTATTATTTCGTCCTTGCTTTGATCTCAGACCTGTGAAAGTGGGAAAAGGATTTAAAGATGGGTAATAAACAATAATTAATCCATAATTAATTGCATACTTGGTGGGCGATAAATCTCTCTGTACGGACGTCCCTTGTTGGACTGCCCATTGTTCTTGGGGTAATTCTGCTTCGGCCCTGAGTGTAAATTTATTTCCATTCCGTTCAGCATGACAAATATTTGTGTATGGCGTTGTGATGAAATACCTGTATTATTGGTGCGAGAAGGCTTCTCTGAATCGCCGTGCACTTGCTTGGTTTTGGAGTCATCTTTCGCTTTGACGCCTGGTTCTGCCTCCGATTTCGCCAAGTGGGCGTTGTGCTCACTCTCCATCCTGACAGCCTCGTCCACCTTTAGTTGTGTACCTACGTCCTAGTTGGTCCCATGCAATATATTGCGATTTCCGGGTGCGTATGAGGAAGAAGGATGAGAAAGAAGAGGCTTTTTCTTCAGATCGAGTTGCTTCGCACACATCAAACTAACACTAACTTGCGCGACTGTAAACTAAAATTCGGTTCGGTTTCGTTCTGTAGATGAACGAAAACAAAGAAAATTGAGATGGGTTACATAAATATAATTCTGAAATATTTAAAAATGAAATATGTAAAATATATAGCTCACCGTAAATCAAAAAGTTGGTGCGACTGACGTCAATGTGTATTTATGAAGGGGATGGGTGATTTGGTTAAATAGCAAAAAATGGGGATATTTTAGCAGTTGGGTCGGATCACTAACTAAATGCTAACAAAAGCAGCGTAACGTTGAGCATCACGTCGCAGAATGCATAAAATCTAATTTTGGGTGTGCAAGGAGAAGGAAATACGGCGACCACCAACCAGCCGGGTAGAATCTCGTGTGGGATCTGCCATGATCACGGAAGTGAAGCACGAGAAATTCGGCCAACTTGGAACAGAGTTCGAGAGGAACAAGTCATAGGCGGAGCAGCAAAAGCAGATGGTTATCCTTACGCTAAATGGTTGGTTATTTAGCTAAAGGTCGAGCCAAAAATCTACGCGTTTACAAACTAGTCCGCATGCATGTGTATCTCGCCAGTGCTCGGAATTCATGCATATGATCAAACAAGTTATACTCCTTAGGATGGATTAGTGCATCATTTTTACTGAGCAGCATAATGACTTCTAAGCACGATATCAACTTAAAGCTAGACTGTAAATATGTAAAATTCATAATTTCGCCATTGCATTATGCAGAAGCTCTGTTTTACTAAAAAATACGGATACATTTCACATGCATTTCGCCAAAGAATTTATTTATCGGTCCAAGTGAGCTATGCAAAATCTCCGGATAAGATAAAGCGTTCATATTGCATACTCCTCATGGGAGACAATTCCGCCAAATAACCTTCACATGCTTATTATATTTAAATTCGCAACATGGGCACCTGAGTAATTGCCATGGCTTGGTTGTCAACATGTCATTCGAATCTTGTGAAGCATTTCACTTGACTCGTATCATGGCTGCTCTAGCACATAATAATAATCATTGACTTTTATCTCACTCCAAATTCTTAATATCATGGACCATGAAACGACCCTTGTAAATTTTAGTCTACCAAGAACTTCAAATTAATGAGTAATGATTAACAAACACAAAAAACCTGCCGCATGGAATGAGTACTCTCCACGTGAACGCTTCTATCTCAGTCGAGATCATCCCTTTACAAGAGTTGGCCAAACATAATACCAAAACCGATGCCTGGATTTCGATAAGAGGTACACAAAATATCGTTTTAAAAATGCACACGGTCCGCCAGGCTCATAATTTCATGAAAAATTGAATGTCTTAAAACCTACGAAGGCCGAGTGTACGATATCTCATGGTACATAAGCCAACATCCTGGCGGAGTCGACCCTCTGCTAGCCTACATCGGCAAGGATGGCACCAAAGCATTCAACAGCGTATGCAAATCATCACTTTGTGAATTTATGGTCATGAAGACTTTTTTATATATTTGGATTTTTTTTGCGAAATTTCCCCAGATTCATTCCTACGTGGACTTTGCCTCAATTTTGAAAGGACATGAAAAGGGTATTTTGGAAGGACACAGTCTGAGAACTAAAGAAGCCACTGCAGCCACTTCCTTCTCCGAACTTGTCCTCGAGGACGATCCACCTCCCACCAAAACGTGTTGTGGATGCATCCGTCGGTTTCGTTGAATTAAACATTTCAAATCATTAATGGGTTTTCATAACAAAACATGACGACCTAATATTTTAGACAGAAGAGACCGTAGGATGCCCAAGATATCGTTCTTCAATAGTCCGGCTGCAATCGCCTACGAGGTGACTTTATCCTACACGGCGATGTTTATGACTGAAAATTTGGTATGAGTGTAATTAGTGGTTAATCAATGCCTAGGTGAAATTCAAGCGGAATCCTCTCGTTCCGCCGTCGCAGGAGGAAGACTGGTGCGTGGGGTTGGACGAGGAAGACAACGTCTTCACGGTGAAAAAGTACCTCGACGACACCAACATTTGGATGGCTTCCTACAAAATTGACAACCCGATTTCCTACGCGTTCATTCAATGCGTTTTTCGCGATAGTTACGACACATGCGAAATAACGATGAAGAAGAAAGGTGAGCCTTTATCAAGGTCACTGCGGATTGAAGTCCATACTAAAATTAATTTCCATTATTTGCAGAGGAAGGCGTGGTCTGGAGGCGCTTGGGCACGCCGATGCCTCGAAGTCATGTCATCATACCGAACTCTAGTCTGAACGATTCATACGATGCGTCCATTGTGTACAAGTGAGTTTCGACAAGCTATTGTAGTAAAAGTGGTCTACAAAAGTGTACTTGCTTCCAGAGAAAAGGTCGCTCGTGACGTCAACATATACGGGATTCGGTTCAGACGTTGTGTCCATTTCGGGATCCGTCTCGGTCATCACATGAAAATTCAATTGGAAGGCAAGGAAAATATTATCCGCTTATAGTTTATAGTTTGTTTGTTAATTGGACAACCTAAGATTTTGATTAGATGTGACACGAGCCTACACACCGGTCTGTTATTCCATGAGTGGTAAGCCCGCACCCTCCAAAATTCACGGAGGACACGGGCAAATCTTCTGGTTCATCATCAAGACCTACAAAAATGGCCCTATGACACAAAAGTTGGACCAAGTACATGTCTCGAAGGACGCTAAGTTTGTGCCAAACGTGAAAGTGAGTTCGCCCCTGGGCTCGTTCGACGCCACGTTCCTGCTCTACCCTTCCGCCGCCTTGGCACTCATCATGTTCGCTGGTGGGACGGGGATTACGCCCATGGTGCGCATCATCGCCCACGTCGTGGAGCAGTACCACAACGGTGGACTGAGCGATGGTGTGGACGTCGTCCTGATTTTCTGGAACAAGACGATGGAGGACATCATCTGGAATGACCAGTTCACAGATTTGAGCCAGTCGGAGAGCGACTGGTTTCGCTTCATTCCGGTGCTGACACAACCAGCTCAGTCGTGGAAGGGCCTCGTGGGTCGGCCTTCGATGATGCAGATAAACGCCATTTTGGACGATTATCTCCCAGACAGAGATGTGGTGACTGAGAAACATGCGCTCATTTGTGGGTCGAATGGGTTCATCAAATCCGTCGAAGAGTAAAAATCTATTTCACACTTTGCGCAGTTATTAATCTACTAAATTCCTTTCCTAAATTGTTCTAGTGCGATATCGGGAGAGTTTCCCAAGAATTTTCTCCACGCGTTCGAAGGATAATAATAGCAGTCGTAAATTACAGTCATCCTCATCGTCATATTACACAACAAAAATAAGAATTTGTACTATATTTACTCAGAAAAGAACTATTGTAATAAATCATGCGAATTGAATACATTTTTTTCAAGACTTTTGGGCTAATAATTGTAAATTATAAATGTAAATATGTACATAGTCAACTTGGCGGATGGACCATGAAATTGAAATTATTAATCATTCATTCAACACTAGCAAATAATGGATCGAATAAATAATTCAGCTTTTAGAGAAGGTTCACAGATGTGGAATTGTTGGTTTATTGTGCAAAGTGCTAATTGGCAGACACATTGGTGACATTGGAGTTGCAAATCTGAGGATGATATATTCACGGACGATTCCAGGGTTTGATTGATTCCGTTTCCAGCAGCGTCGGTCGATGTATTAGTTTTAATTTTAAGTTTTAATACCTGTCCTTACATATTTTTTAGTTTTTCAAAGTATGCAAATTTGTACTAAAAAACTTGGGGTTTCTACATTTGTATTACTATTTTTTCACATTTTTACCTCTAACTGTACCCCAAATTATAATCATGATCAAACACATTATACGAAAATTCACTACCAATTTGATCCCAGCACAAATAGCAGCAATTGTTTGGTTCTAGCGGAGGAAATTCTGAAAAAAAGCTTACATATTGGAAACGTATCTCGTAAGAAGGGAAAAATAAACCATCCACAACGATCAGTCACTCATTACTATCCCATTCAGTGCATAATTAATATGTAGGTTGGCATGTTGAGAAAGTCTCATATCCGGCAGTTCGTGGTAATTCGATTGACGGGGATTTTGAGAGTGACGAATTTCTGGGATCTCGACTCTTGGAAATATTTACTCCTCACGAAAGCACTGCCATTGAAGAAGAGAGTCATCCCACTCGGAAGGAGGTAGGGAAATATTGCGACTCGGTGAACTATGTTGCTCACCAGAAGTATGAAGCATCGTCCCGAGGAAAGGGAAAGAGTTTGGAGGACAACATCCTCAAGTTGGTGGACAACGGTCCATCTTCGAACCGAATCGACGTGGTATTTATGGGCGATGGGTGCGCGATGCTTCTTTTATGATCCTTGTGCAAAATTGTAGTCGCAATAATTTGTATTCTGCAGCTACACGGAGAAAGAGCGCCCCAAATTCTTCGCCGATATTACTCGTCTCGTGGTGGAGACCTTTTACGCGTCCACTTTCTCCGAGTTTCTCCCCCTGCTCAACATCTGGGCAATTTTTACGCCTAGCACCGACTCGGGCATCAGCTACCCAGGGAGACAAAAAAACACAACGTTTTCCCTCCATCGGCCCACTTCTGGGGCCCCTCGCGGGATTTATGTCCGCAAGAAGAACGCTGCTCGGGCGACGTGTCGTCGACTTGGACCCTCCGCATGCGATTACCCAATCATCATAGGTTTGCCGATTTTTTTTTCTTTACTATGACCATCTAATGCGCCTGGGGTTAACACGTGTAATTCAGGTGTATTACCATATGATAATGATTGAAATGTTGGACAGGCAAATTTTAGGTTTAGTTGATAACAATATGTAAATATAAATACCGAAATTTAATCCAAATACAAATCAAACAGTAATGTATCAACAAGTGACAATTTGTAGAAGCAAATCTAGAGAGGAAATCATGAGCTTGTTTGTCATCCTATAACTATTTGTCGGTAGCCAATGACGAGTATTACGGCGGGATTGGGGGCGAGTTTGCCGTCTCCACGTCAAGCCTCACTTCTGGCGCGATGGTCCTTCGCCATGAGCTGGGGCACAACTTTGCTCGAGTTGGGGAGGAGTACGATGGGGGCGAGGTGTACAACGGGGTCAACAGGTACCTTTTTTAACCCCATTTAAATCTGGTTAATGCTGACAGCGTATTTTACGACCATTGGCAGCGCGTCTTCTCTGCAGAGCGTCGGGTGGAGGGCGTGGCTGGACAAGAATTCATCTTCTGGGGGTCGAGGAAGGGTTCGGGAGGAGAGAATGGTGTACCGAATTCTCGGCTTCCCCCAAAATGACTTGGACAAGAGAGAGGTGTCCTACACTTTCCGGTCCAACGGGGCATTTTCAGGAGGTGGTTGGATTCTTATAGTGACCTTGTCGGGCGCAGAGGAACCAGGGTCAGTCCAGTTCCTCCTGGACGGGGAGACCCTCCCGTGGACATCACGTATGTAGATGTGTCTATAAATAGATCTAGGCACAGATCATAGCACGCACGACATTAGTTTCCAAAATGCAGGTGGGACAAAGGACAAGTCGATCTACTCGTGGACCAACACCACGCATCCGCTCTCTCTCGGAAGACACACTCTCACAATTTCCGCCACCGATAAAGCCATCAAAGACACGAGTCTGCCACTCCCTCACGAAACTCGCATACCTCGTTCCATCGGTTCCGTCCTCTTTTACGAGTTTGGAAATCCAAACGAATTTCAGCAGTCGGACGACGTAATTTCTGCCTACCCAACGTGGAACGCGCAAGGAAGGAAATCATTCCGTCCAACGAACAATGGCTGCCTCATGAGGAACATGAGTCACGACCAGTTGTGCAGGTGATGACGGGATTTAATTTCATGCCCATGCTTTCTATTAATCTTAA
Source organism: Folsomia candida (assembly GCF_002217175.1). Taxonomy (NCBI): domain Eukaryota; kingdom Metazoa; phylum Arthropoda; class Collembola; order Entomobryomorpha; family Isotomidae; genus Folsomia; species Folsomia candida. The sequence goes on from NW_019091234.1 coordinate 643,869, forward strand.
TTGCTATGCATTTTAGTATTTGCAAGGAAGAAATATGGCTCCAGTTTTTGCGAAGGGTGTCACTAATTGAGGACATAATTATTCTAATTGGAGAAGGTGGCAACTCTACGACGACAAAAGTGACTTTGGAGATAATTGGATTGGGCCAATTTCGACGAGAGGATCAGCGGATTGAAGGGGAGCGGATGGAAGTGCGGTGGGAGTTGGACGGCAAAGAACGGTTGGAGCTGAGAGATCAGCTCGATATCGTCGCCACGCAAGGACAAAGAGATTGGCAGGTCGTGGTTAAGCTCGTTACGCCCCGAGTGAGGCACGACCCACGAGCAATCACTCTCCACAAAAGAAAGTTCTTTATTCAATGAGACCAAATAATGATGCTGGGTTTTTTCCACACCATGAGAATATGCTATCTAATTAACTAAACAAACAACTATTTGCTAATGATTATGAACGATCCACGGATTGAAATTGTACAATAATCACGAGATATGTTGAAATTGCAGCGATAATCTAAAAAAAAATATTTAAAACTGTACATTTGTTAGGAATTTGGATTCATTAAAAATTTTAAAAAATCTTTCTTACCGACAGCAACATTCTGAGATTTAAGTCAAAGATTGAATTCTGGACGGTTAGAGGACAACTTTGTATGTACGAAACGGTCGTCAGCCGTATCTGTGTCGCATAAAAAACTCGGCATGTAGGTAAAAAAATTAAAAATGACATAAACGAATTAAACGAACCTTGCAGTCCAAAGTATTCCATTTTTTGTAACAATTATAGTTTGTGTTTTGATCACAAGCTCCAGCTTTTTGCACTGGAACAAAGTGCACCACATTTTGTTCGACATAGGCCAATTTCCTGCCAATCTCCTTGCTTTTCTCTGTTATTTCCGAACCCTGTTTTCCCAACCAGACGAACCATGCCATCAAAATGAGACTACTCGCAACATTTGTCAAAGTGTACATTATTTCCTGCATTTTAGTGAATAGAATCAAGAAATATCCGTAAAATAAGATGGACATGAAATTGTAAAAGACTTCCAGCACTATTTTGTAGTTGAAAACTGCATTAAATTGGTGAACTTGGTCATCAACTAGTTTGTACAATTTGATCAGCTTTGAAATCACGTCGTTGCTATTCTGACCCTGCTCCAACTTGGTCAAGATGACTCCCAAGCAGTGATTGTACACCAGGAGGAAAAATATCATGAGAGTGAAGCCAAACACTTGAAAGCAAGCAAGCATCATTAGAAACCCATCTTGCAAGATGCCCATTATGTAAATGTACGTTTCCCCTTCGTAATTCACCGCAAACGAGAGACCTCCGTAGAGTCCGACCGAGAAAGCGGAAAAATTGATGACGGCATGCCCAAGAAACTTTCTTCTTAATGATGCTCCAAATTTTGACGAAAGTTCCGCTCCACTCAATAATTCTGCATCAAATTGTCTCAACATTTCGAGAAAATTAGTCCAGAACTGTCTGAATTTTGTGCGTTGAAGGATTGCATCAATTCTAGTTAAAAAAGGGCAACCGTTGCCAAACACTATCCACAAAGTGTTAATCACCCTGAAGGTGTTGCGACCCATGGACTCGAAAGCGCCGGAATAATCGTCAAACCTCTGAGCATCAGCTTGAAAGGAGATTATGGGAAATGCGGCGAGGCTGATGAGAAGCAGGGTCCACCAGGCCGAGGGTGATGTGAGGATGGAAGCAGTGGCAAGAAGGTCAACCGATACTTCAACACTCGAGGAGCTATTGACACCATTTTTCTGTCGTTGAATGGAAATTGGAAAAAATCCAGCGAACTGCGATATCCGCAGAGGCCAGAGCGCTGCCCTGGTCACAGCAGCGAGCAGTGATTTATGCTGCAATGAAGTTCCTACTTTTTTGGGGGCTTCTTCTATAGAATCACCGCATGCAATTTCAAGCTGATAATCCCTCGCGTAATATTGGTCAAAATAAGCATGCACCTGCTTAAGAGACGTCATGTTGATTTGAGAATGTCCATCGCCTGACTGACTTTGTATAAACAAGAGCCACTCCCTGCTTATTGATAGACCATTGGCACTAAAGTATTTCTGCGATCTTGGTAAATATTTTCTCTTACTTATATTGAGCAAGTGACCAAATAAGGTAGTAATTAGTTAATTATATGAATAAACAATTGCGTAAGTTCACGAACTTGGATCGAACCACGATTAATTGACAGTTACTAATAAATAAAGCTTCAAATTTGTATTTCATGTCTTTTATCAATGTGTCTGAATAAAATTATACATAAACAAAACTATAGCCAAGTTAATTGAGACCGTGTCAACCTTTAATTAATTCGTATGAGAGCCCCTTATTACAAGATTTTTGTGGATTGACCTATTATATCTCAAGCGTTACCATAATACCAACACAATGCAAAAATGCTATATAAGGTCAGTGAATACTCGCGATCTATCTTTAATTAATTGTCTCATAATAGTCGATACATATTGGTTAGCTAACAATTCACTGAAAAAAAAGAATATCCGAGGTTCGTTACCTGAGCAGGATGGTTGTGGCCACGTGGAAGGGGAAAGTCATCGCAGACTCGACTAAAACGGTGGAGGTGGAAGGAAATCATTATGTAAGGCCCAACAAATACCCCTACAGTCCCATCTCGTTATTAAATAAACGAATTATTTTCCCAGTTTCCGGAAGAGTCGCTCCACAAGGAATTCTTGAAACCCTGTTCCAACACATCGACTTGTCCCTGGAAGGGCGTCGCCCACTACTACGATGTCGTCGTTGATGGCAAGTAATTCGAATGCTTCCGACCTGTGCCAATATAATTAATAACACATAAATTTTGTACTTCCAGGCGCTGTAAATTCAGCTGCAGCCTGGTAATTCGCTACAAATAATGAAGAATTGATTGTCTTGTTGTAAAATTATTTCCAATTCTGTCCAGGTATTACAAAGAGCCGAAACCAGAAGCGATTAAAATCAAAGGAATGGTTGCATTTTACAAAGGAGTGACCGTGAAGTAAATCTAAATTTTATATTTTATATTTTCTAAATTTCAGTTTTTTAAAAATTAAATACCTACTTAATCTATAACTATGTACAATTTTATACTTTGTGACACTTGTTCTATAATAGAACTTTCAACAAACAACTCAAAAACCCAATAAATTCATTTAACGATACTTTAATCTTCGTCGTGCCACCACAGCCGCATGGTGCTTCGGTGCTGCATATTCAACCTCAAAATATGTACAAATAGAATATATGAAAAGATTTTTTTGACCGTGTGACCTATGACTGACCTCAAGCAATATTCCAAAGTTTCAATTCAATCGGGTTGTTATTGAAAAAGTTTAAAATACATACATAGCCAGACTCTGAATATGAGAGCACCTTCCGTGTGAGCGTCAACGCTGTTACTAAATATGATTGGATTTGGAAATGTGTCAGTTCTACGTCAAAGAATTGTTTCATGTAACAAAAAGGTTATTAGGGTGGATAACAGGTCGGATTGTTTTCATTTTTTCAATCATGAATTAAAAGTTCAGTGCAATTTGTATGCAATTTTACACGGACTTGTGACTCCTTATTAGATCATTTTGTAGAATGTTCATGTACATTGGAGCTCGCATTGTTCCCCTTCCAAGGAGCACCGAATTCGAGCTTGCATCAAACAAAACAACTTTTTTGCTCACGCGTGCAACAAAACAAAATCATAAAGCTCACATTTGTCGGCATCTCAATGTCGAGAAAGTTTGAAATAGTTTTCGAAATATGAAAAGGGGTTGACAAATTAGTCGCGTATACTCCACTTGGAAAAGGAAATAGAGGGTAATTGTTGTTCTTAGAAGCTAATATTTTCGCGGAGATACTGGTTCAGCTTACTGTTGACTGTGTTAATTTTATACGTTATTAAATAGCTACTTATTTTATCTTCATATTTTATCTTACAGGTGATTTTTGCGTGGTTGGCCAGTTCCACATTCACCAAGAATGTCGTTTCATAACGTCGACGTGAATTCAGAGTTCTTTACGCCACAAGAGTTCGCTGTCGAGATACTGGAAATTGCGAAACACCAAGATGTGATCCCCTGTTGTCTCAACTTTAGTGCCAAGCAGTTCTTGGCGTTTATGCTCTTCAAGGAATATTACTTCCTGTGCGTACTACAATATATTGTTTGCTTTATTGTTGAAAATCTTTAATTATAATTTAAAACCTTATTAGCCAAAACGGAATCTCAGTATTGATTCAGGAGCCTATTCCATATGATGACGATATTAATCTGGTAGAGTTGCTGAAAGGGCAGGACAACAGGATTTGTGGGTCAATAAGAAAACTCTCGGGCCCTCCACAATGTCATGTACCACTAGAAACCTTGTCCAATATTCAGACAATACGATTACCAGAGTGGCCGGACGAGAGCGACGCAAAATACGACAATTTTGTAAAGAAGGAGGCAGAACTACTGGACAATCTTTGTGTTCCATGTACCATTTTTTGCAGCAAGAAAAAGTTCCTAAAGTTGACGACGTGTGAAAAAACTGGTACCAGGCGAATACCACTTGAAAAGCTATCCCTCGTCATTTGCGATAATGTTCATGAAGCTTTGAGGAATGATGACACCAAATCCCAACTATTAGACATCTTCTCTCTCATCAGGTTATAGAATTACTTTAAATAAATAAAATAATAACGGATATTGTCATACAAGCAGTTCTTGATTGATTTAAAAAATTGTGTATGCAATTTTCCAGATCCTGTAACACTGAGAGGTCTAAATTGGAAAATTCTGCACCACCCATTCGTATGATTTTTCTCACAGTATCACTGCTGCATTTTTATGGGAATGAATGCGATGGTTTTTGGAAAATGAAGGAAACTTTCAAAAGATTAGAAAGGCTTTGCGGTGCAAAAGTGGACACTTCCAGTGACGTCGTTGCCTTATTGAGGTAGACGATAGCTACTTTTATCTTGTCTTGTTTTTATAAATCCTAAACTATAATAACTTGAATTAATAATTAACGGGAGTAAACTCTCCAACTCGATGTATTCAATAGATATTCATCCACTGTGACGGAACGAATTATTCCTATGAACCCAATTTTTCTTGAAGAAACCGCAGTCAAATTGAGCAGTGAACTTCGACGGACTTTGTGTGGCTTGAAAACTTTTCTGGAAAATCACGTCTTTGATCCAGTTGCTGCCTTCGGTTTCGACCCCAACGCCCCACGCACAATAATAATAGAAGAGGAGGGAGCTGAACCTGAAGACGAAACTGATTCTATCGCAGAGGAACTCAAGAAAATTGGTCACCCAAATGCGGAACCTTTAAATATCATTCGTCAATTCGAGTCCATTTTGCAAAACTTTGGTCCTTGGTGTGCAGAACGGTCACTAATTTTATTATTGCAGTTGGTGGATCGCTTAAAGGTAACTTATGTTAATTTATTTACTATAGGATTATACATATCATACACTTAAAATTTGGTGTACATATTTGTGGATTCTTAGGTCCGTACCCCATACGAGAGACACTACTTGTTATTAGGAGCATTACAAACTCGACTAATTGTCCTTCAATCAGCATTTTACAAGGCGTTTAAGAATCTCGACCCACTCCAAGTTCTTGAAACTTTTTCCACTCCGAAATTACGTTCAATGTTAGACATTCTCAGAAGATTTGATTTGACTTCTCCAATCGAGTGCTACAAGCCAAGACGTCCTGTTATCATTGATGATGAGGACGAAGACAAGAATGATGCAGAACAAGACAGTGGCATTGCTAACTGCAAAACTCCTGCTCCTACCAAGACCTGCCGAGAACGACGGCGGAAGAACGTTCGCTGGGAAACATCCCGGAAAGGTCGAAAAGGACAAAATAAAAATAAACGAAAAACGTCAGACTCTGATCCAGTAGCAGAAGACGGAGGAGAGCCGACAACTACAGTAGTTGATACTGAAGAAGTACCAAATGCAGAAATTGATCATAGTGTTGTCCAGGACGTAGAAGTTGAGCAAATTGTAGCAGAGTCAGCAGTTCTACCAGCAGAAAGTAAAGAAAATGGCATTGCCAGTGAAATTGCGCAAGATGATGACTCAGTAGCTATCCAGGAAATTCCGGACGATGCAGATAAGGTCGATATAGAACAAATCAAACAACGAAAAGGCAAACGCTTCCCACGGAAAGGAAAACAATCTCGCTTGTTGGACCCACCTTTATGTGGCATAGTTTTTGTGGACAACCGGTTTGATGCGCGAATTCTGTAAGTCATGTCATTCATTAGAGTTTAATTGCTAACTAATAATATGATTGATACTATTTGAGAAATACTGACATTGTTTGCTTTGGTTTTGTAAAAGGTTTCACTACTTGAAGGAAGCTGCCAGATTAGACTCAAAGTTAATCGGTTTGAATCCCACATTGGCTATTTGTTCAAATCCCGAATTTGGCAAAGATTCTCGAGAAGCTGAAATGGAGCACAAGAAACGAGAAGATAATCTCAGAAAATTTCGATACCGCGAAGCAAATTTACTAATCGGAACCTCAATCGTTGAAGATGGTATCGAGTTGCCGAAAGCCAATTTAGTCGTTAGATTTGATGCTCCAAAGTCATTCCGTTCCTACTTGTTTTCTAAGGTGCTTATATTTATATGAATGTAATAATTTGAAACTTTTTCACAATTAAAAATCGTGAGTAATTTCAGGGAAGGGCTCAAGGACGAGATGCAGAATTTTTTATATTTGCTGACGAGAAGTATCTTTCATTTTGCCTGCGACAATTGGCTACTTACCGACTTGTTCAAGAAATACTTTTAGCAAATTGTGTGATACCACGAACCAATTCTTCCGCCGATGTTTGTCTGGATAAAGCTTTGGAAGACAGCTTCCCGAGATTCAAGTCTGCAACTCTATCCACTTCGATAGCGATCGTGAATCGATACTGTGCAAGACTTCCAAGTGACACATTCACCCGATTGGTCCCACTTTGGGCTGTCAGTCCAGTGGTGAAGGAGGACGAGGCGAAGAAAGCACCAACGCTGATTACTGGAGAAAATGAATCTCGTTTGTATACCTGCACTATACGATTACCCATCAATTCACCTGTTAAATGGCCAATTACTGTGAGTCGTTAATAACATAGGCATCATACCATACCGTCTTGTGATGGTTGAGCAAGAGCTTTGTAGACTAATATGTTTTTTATGTGCATGTGGTTGTTGTTTTGGATGCAGGGTGTTCCGATGAAGACAACAAATCTCGCGAAGCAGGCTGTAGCTCTACAAACCGTTATAGTATTGTACACGAATGGGGAATTGGATGACAACCTCGCCCCAATTGGAAAGGTAATTGAAAAACCGTAATATTTGCGTAATTGAGTTTTTTAGTGCACTCATATAATTTTTGTAAAGGAAGGAGTTGTTCCAGAGGCTGATCTGTGCATCGTTGACGACACAGAAGAAGAAGAAGAGCATGGCGAATTCAGACCAGGCAGCACGAAACGGCGACAGTATTATGACAAGAGACTTGCTGATGAGCTTGTTTATTGCCTTCCAAAGCCTGACAAACCTGTTTTCTTATATTGGATTCAGATGATACTAACATGTCCCCTTCCTGATGAGCAGGTCAGTCTAACTCGATAATAATTATATACACGCTCAGCTTCAGATGATGAAAGGAAAGTAGGATTTTTAATAAAGTTGACGTGTCGAAAATGTTCAAAACCAGCTTACAAATTTCAGATTTTCACTGTTTGTTACAGAATACACGGGGACGAAAGTTACACCCACCGGAATTGTGTATTCAGTCATTTGGGATACTTTTAGCAAAGGAAATTGAATTACTTCCTGCATTCCCAATTTATACTCGTTGTGGCGAGGTTCAAGTGCAGTTGGTATGAGCTCATTAGCTACTTTTTTGACAAAATTCTTTTGTATCATGACCTTGTTTGAGTATTGATTTTTCCGTGTATTTATCCGTAGGTTCGTGTTCCAAATGTGAATGCTTCTCAATTTACTGCTGATAATTTGGAGAAGATTTCAACTTTTCACCATTATACATTCACTTCAGTTCTCCGACTCGATAAATATCTTACATTGTTTGATCCTGGACTGTCTGAAAACTGCTATTATGTTGTCCCTTTGCGAGCAATCGACTTTGATCGACATCCAGAAGGAATTGTTGACCTCTCCACTAGAGTTGTTGATATTGACTGGAAATTTTTGGACACAATTTGGGAAAGCAGGATTTGTGCAGGACCTGTTCCAAAAAGTGACGAGGATAGAAAGGATTATACCTTCCGGAAGGAAGATTATGAGGATGCGGTAGTTATGCCTTGGTATCGAAGCAATGATGCACCTCAATACTTTTACGTTGCCGAAATTTGCAAGAGTTTGACCCCAAAGTCACAATTTCCAGGTATGTTGTTGTTGTTGGGTTGGATTTTTCGATTGACATGCACAGTTTGTACTTTATGTGTGTATATGTATGAGAATTGCATTTTAACTTTTTCAGGATGCGAGTTTAAAACATTTCATGAATATTATCAGAAAAAGTACAACATTGGTATTCAATGTGTCGATCAGCCACTGCTTGATGTAGACCATACCTCTGCCCGTCTTAATTTTCTGACTCCGCGCTACGTCAACCGGAAAGGAATGGCTTTACCAACAAGTAGCGAAAGTACAAAAAAAGCTAAACGAGAGAATCTTGAACAAAAACAGATTTTGGTATGTATAATTTTTTCTTTATTGTAATTTGTCCAGTGTATTACTTGTTACTCAATTACTCTTTCTTGTGAAGGTTCCAGAACTGTGCTCTATTCATCCATTTAATGCATCATTGTGGAGACAGGCCGTATGCTTACCATGTATTTTATACAGGCTGAACTGTCTACTTATAGCCAACAACATTCGTTTAACTGTTGCAACTCAAATATCTGGTTTGGGCCAGATAACCTTACAAAAGGGTTTCAAGTGGGAGGGTTTGTCATTTGGTTGGAGCTTAAGTGATGTTCTGGCTAACTTATCACAAACTGGAAACAAAAGTGAGTTACTCGATGGTGATTCTAGTAGAGATGTGACTAAAGAAGAAGAGATTGTTGAAGAGGTCTTCGTGGACAAGCTTCCTGAAGAAGAGCCAAAAAAGAAAGAAAGAGTAAAGTCAAAATCTGCTAAAAAGATTGAGAAGGAAGCTGAAGAAGAGCTCACTGGATTTGCAAAGGCTGCAAAAGAGGCAACTTTAAGCGGGGTCTCACTTGCCGAAGCACTGCTTCTGAATGAAAACCTCTTGGGGTAAATGTTTTAAAATTATTATTATTCTTACCTATAAATCATACAGCTTAACATACTGCACGGTTCTTACTGATTGTAATTACTTTATTTTGTAGGAAATCTGCTAATGAAATTCTGAGTGAGGAAATGAAAAAATGTAAGCCCCCTGCGCTAGAAATCGGAATGTGGTCGAATGATATGGCAGTTGATGTAGAACCACCTGAAGCTGAATTTGAAGAAGAAGACGAGCTTTTAGATCCCACTGTCGCATTCCCTTCCAATTTAATGATGTTGGATAAAAACTGGTCGTGGGGCGGACGTTCTAGATTGTAAATAATAATTAAATAATTACTACTGATAACTGATAATTTTTTGCACTAAAACCCACACGAAATTTGTGTTTCTAAATTTGATAGAACAGGACATTCATTGATCAATATTGTTCAAATAGGTTTAATCATCGAGTTCATCGAGCACTGTATGGTAGTCCCACTCACTGGGGTGAAGTATGGGATCGAGATGCTTTTATACCCATTGAAGACCTTGACGACCCTTCTTCTGGAAACACTGCTGGTGATAATGATGGAGCATCTGTGACTTCAGACATGAGTGGATCAGATGGTTCTTTCTTGGACGAGGATAATACCTTGAAAATTCAGTTTCACAGTGGAAATACGGCTGAAGCCCTCGACAAGCGTAAATTTGGATTTGAACCTCGACAGGAAGATATGTGGACGGCAAATGAGGACTTGTGGTGGACAATGGATGACGTTGAAGAAATGAATGATGGGGAAGAGGATATTGGCGATCAGCAAATTGTTACAGAAGAATTACTCCGTATAGAATTTGAAAATGAAGTTAACAATCGGATCCCTGAAGTGAAGGAAATTTTACCATGGGATCAGTTGACTAGGGTATATATTATGATTACGCTTAATTCATATTCCAAGTACTTTATTCTATAACTGGAACCTCATTCATTACTGTTTCTTCTTTAAGCTCCCAATGAGATCTCGAAACGAATTGGCTCCAACGCCGACACAAACCGATGTAGTGGACAGTGTCTATGAATCTCTTGTTCAGCAAATGACGCCGCTCACTCCACCAGAACCAACTGTCTCAGAACCATCGCATATTAAGGAAACATTAAACAAGCACACTGTCCCTGAAGGATCATTCAGTTTTGATTATCAGCCAAATTTGGCGAGCCACCACGGTCCCAGTCCATGTCAGATTCTTCAAGCCTTAACAATGTCAAATGCCAATGATGGCCTTAATCTGGAGCGTTTAGAAACAATAGGGGACTCATTTCTTAAATATGCAATAACATCATATTTGTTTTGCACATATGAAAATATTCACGAAGGAAAGCTAAGTCATTTGCGTTCCAAGCAGGTACTTGATCAAACGTAATGATTCTTCACATCATAATAACACTGAGATGAGACTAATTTTTTGATACCCTTGATTGCAGGTGAGCAATGTCCACTTATATCGGCTTGGACGTCGTCGTGGTCTAGGAAAAGTTATGATTGCTGCAAAATTTGAGCCTCATGATAATTGGCTCCCTCCTGGGTATCACATTCCTAAATCTCTTGACAAAGCTCTCATACTTTCTAAGCTACCACCAAGCCATGTATCAATGGCGCAGGTACATTTTAATGGCTTTTAATTTTAACTCGTAAGATATTGCACATGTGGTAATTGTTGTAGGTTGCCGCTCTAAAAAGCATGTCACCCTCTGAAATGGAAACAGCTTTGAAGAATCACAGTGTAAAATCAGAGTCTGAATTTGTTCCATACAACCTTGTAACGCAGCAGTCAATTCCAGACAAGTCAATTGCCGATTGCGTAGAAGCGTTAATTGGGGCCTATTTAACATCAATGGTAATAACTAAACTGTGAAAGTGTATTCATTACATAGTCACTTGCTTAAAGCACTTTTATGTTCACAATTTCACATTCAAGGGTCCCCAAGGAGCTTTGCTCTTCATGTCGTGGCTAGGAATGCGAGTTCTTCCATCAACGACCGTGTCCCAAGAAGATTTGTGTGCACGACTTGAGAGTGACGCTCATTCTTCGCAAAATCCGATAATTTATACAAGAATTGCAGGATCTGAAGCCATTATATTCCACAAGCTGACTCCTCCAAAATCTCCCTTGCTCCGCTACAATAGTGAATGTGAACGAACATTAGAAATTTTATTGAAGGTAATGCTAACAAAAACAAACCATATTTTGTCCTTTATATAAGTAGTGCGGCCATTGATAAGATTACATTACTTATTTCAGGGCTACGACAAATTTGAAGATGCTATTGGGTACCATTTCCGCGACAGAAGTTATCTTCTCCAAGCATTCACTCATGCTTCTTACTCGAGAAATGCGCTAACTGATTGTTATCAGCGTTTAGAATTTCTTGGGGATGGTAAGCTGTGCCCAATGATTACGAATAATTTGTGGCTATTTTGTATCATAATGTACCTTCTCACATTATCCTTATTAACCTGATGACCATTTGTTGGCAGCCATCCTGGACTACCTAATTACTCGTCACTTGTACGAAGATCCGCGTCAACACTCTCCAGGATCACTGACTGACTTAAGATCAGCATTAGTTAACAACACAATTTTTGCTTCGCTCGCAGTTAAAAATAACTTCCACAAGTTCTTTAGACATGCTTCCCCTGGTCTAGGAAGCGTACTGCAAAAGTTTGTAACGTTTCAGGAGCAACACGGAAACACCTTGACCCAAGATGTAAGTACAAAAGTTGACATATGCATTTTATCCCATAATAACGTTTAAAATATAATGTTTTGTATGCAAAATCTATACAAGTTGGATCTTATTTTTTTCAGTATTATTTGATGGACGAAGAAGAATGTGAAGAAGCTGAAGACATCGAAGTTCCAAAAGCACTTGGAGATGTGTTCGAGTCAGTTGCAGGAGCCATATTCTTAGATTCCAACATGTCTTTGGACGCCGTGTGGAGTGTTTATTATCGAATTATGAGAAATGAAATAGGTAAAAGGCAACAGTATTATAAATTATATTTAAATCAATCATCATGAATGACTTCCTTTTACCAAACATCATTTATGCTCAATTTTTAGAGGCATTCAGTAAAAATGTGCCGAAATCTCCCATAAGAGAACTTTTGGAGCTTGAGCCAGAGACTGCCAAATTCGGGAAACCGGAAAAGCTTTGGGATGGACGCAGAGTTCGAGGTAATTAAAAATTATTAACTTATTATTATTTATTATTACTTAAAAAACTTCCAAATGAGCTTCCATCCTCAATCATTAACTTTGTCGTGCTCTTGGTTGAATTTTAGTTTATTTCTCTTTTCAGTTACAGTCGAAATTTTTGGGGTTGGGGTTTTTCGTGGCATTGGACGAAATTATAGAATTGCAAAATGCACAGGTATGTACTATTCGGACCTTCATTTCATTTCTACAAATATTTGAAAGTTAATCATGTAAATTGTCATAATATTTTTACTACTGTATAGCTGCCAAATGCGCATTACGACATGTTCGCAAGATTCGACGAACTCAGACAAAACGACACTATTAAAATTAATATCGTTTGGCCATGGACAATGTAGGTGAACATAATAAAGTAAGCTTAATATTTATAATTATGTACTTTCACTTATTCATTTGATATTATTGTATCGTCTGTGATGTAATATGTAATTATATGCATAGTAGTTGTAATAGTTTTTAGGCGAGCTATGAAATTCTAGCATATATGCATATATACATATATATAATTTAGACACTTGAAACATTTTTACTTATTGTTGATAGTTGAAAATAAATAAAAACTTGAATTAAACATCGAGGTGTTTGTTACTGCTGAAGATCGTTTATTTATTGCAAGATTGAGGAATCTTGAATGAAGATGAGATTTTTGAAGTTTATTTTGAAATACATTTTAACTAAATAAAAAGGTTACAAATTCGAAAACATTTATTTGATTTTATCAATTTAAAAAATATGGCAGTCAGCTGAACTTGCACACTAACTTTACGTTTTTAAGAGCTCTTTTTCAGAAGTTGGTGCCGCACAAAGATGAAGGGCATGGCGAAACCAGACCCGAACCACATCCCAAAGTACAATGCCAACTTGTAGTGATTGTTGATGTCGAAGGGGAGATTCTAAATTAGTAAAAATGCAATCTTGAGTTAACTAAAAATCTAAAAATATTGATCGAATAATATAGAAAGCCAAACGTACATTCCCAGGGATTCCGCCAATGTCATGATGACCTTCGTCATGACCTCCACGCTTCAGAGAACTCGTGAAGAATGACCGGCTTCGGAGCCACATCTGACCCACATTTCTTCCTCCCAGTCCAAACATTGTTCACTTCGAGAATATCGGAATTCGTCCTACAGAGAATAATAACGTTTCCAAATCAGAATGCAACTCGAACTTAAGATGCAATCTATACTTATTACTTACCTGTCAAATAGAGGTACGAGGGGTCGAAATACTCGGAAACTTAATTGCACTGACGTTTCTGTGGATTCGATAAAAATATTGAGAGATCCTAAAAGTCGAATAGATACAAAATAGAAGGAGCAACGAGCATTTTAAATTTGCATCAGCCAGAATGATCCGCATTTTGCCCCGGCTTCACTTCAACCACTTTGTTCTCTTCTTATCCAATGGACATGTCCTTCGTTTCATATGAAAATACTTGAACTCGCTCCCGTTTCGATAATTCATAGCATATTATGACCGATCCAGCAGAAGAGCACAGCATGGACATGGTCCTCATTGAGGGTCAGAATCTGCCTCTCAGCCGATCAATTGAAGGCTCTAATAGTTCTGATGAAGTTCCCGTCAATCGATATCAGCAAGACGAGAACGAAAATGAACACGATAATAACAGCGTGATCAATGACAATTGTCCCCCAGGAGGAGAAGGATCAGAGGTTGACCACCTAAAGGAGGAACTCGTCTTGTCCCCATACTACCATGTTCTTCGGTACACTCGTTCGATTCGGAGATCGGAGGTGCTAGGGTTTGGATTCATCAGCCTAATCATTGTATGTTTATAAACACTTAAAGCTTCCAAATTTTACAGCTGAGTGAATTCAACTTCTGCCTTTCTTATTACGCAGATGAGCATTGCTTTACACGCTCAAATAGGCTTGGAAGCTGTGGGGTTCTTCGTCCCAACGATCGGTCAACTACAACAAAATCCTAGCATTCATCCAGCCCATTCCTTTAGTTGGAGGATCCTCTCTGAGTTCTTCATTCCAGACTCGGTTTCCAACGCGGACAGGGAATGTCTTTACCTCAACAACAAAAATCATGTAGTTTTTCAAGGAAGAATTATCAATGGAGAAAAGGGGCCAGCTTATCGTGCTGAGCAGTTCCCTGGTGGTTTAGAGAAAGAGAACCTGCTAACAAAACTCATGATGGAAACGGCAAGGGCGAAAATGTCCAACGATGAGAATGACGACGTTGAAGACACGTCGCCATTACCAAATCGAACCCATCATTTGGGGTGTGGAAGAGCTCGTATTTCGGATGGATGGACGTGGCTCTGCAAATATTTAGTCAACGAATTCATGCCAATTTTGAATTTATGCTGCTCTACTTTTCTTTTATCTTGTATCCGCTGTCGGAGGAAGAAAGGGTTTCAATTCACGGTAAAAATCTGCAACAACGATCCTAAATATGTACATAAATAGCTAAAAATAAGAGAATCAAAAGTCTAAACATGTTAATCTAGCTCATGATGCCGGCATTTCTCGCTGTTTTCCTCGACATTTTTCAACAAGTTCCGACGATTTTTACGTACAGCTATGCAGGAATTAGTTTGGTTGAGGAAATGACAGGTATGCCTTGACATTTGTCTGATTCATGTATTCACAGCACTCAAAATAATTGTTAATATCGAATATTGGAGAAATACTCTCGTTTTTACTATAATTTTTTATGGTAGAATCTTCTGTGAGAGGAGTACCTCCTCTTTACTTGGCTCCTGTTTGGGATGAAACCCAATTTCATGCACGTATTACATTTAATAATTACCAATAAAATTGTACAGCATTAACGAGTGACATTATTATTATTATTATAACGTAACAGGGTCAATGTTGCGGAGTTCAGTCTGCTGATACTTGGATGATACGAAGACGAGGTGGAGATTTTGACATGTATCCACCATCCTGTTGCAATACGGATGTAGGTTTTGTCGAGTTTTTGGTTTTGCAAGAATATTACATATTATTTCAGAGATTTAAAAGAATGGTGCATACATTTTCAGACGTACGAATGTAATAATAAGTATGTGAGGCGTCATGAAGTATGGACCAAAGGATGCTTCAAGGATGAATATGACAGAGTTCGATTCTACCAGTTTTGTTCCATGGTTGTTCTGCTGGTCAAACTTTTTGCCGAGGTTATACTAATAGAATTTTATACCTATTCATAATAGCGCAAGTGCGAATGTTGTTTCATTTTAGTAACAATTGTAGATGGGAATCTTATGGTGTCTCTCCGATTTAACAAGATATGATTATCCGCTGCCAGAAAAGTAACGGACTAAACCATAGATTACACATTGTTTCTGTAAACAATCGATATGCACATACACAGATTTATGTAACTTTACTTACTTAATATGTAGCCAACATAATGCTACTTGCGATGTACGAGATTTTGAGGTGCGCACGAAAGGGTGTGCAACCATCATGGGAGTGACGGAGCGACAAAATATGGTCATCAAGATCAACAAGTTTCTTCCAAGAAAGTACGAATTTAGAACCCAGCAGTCCGGAGCTTGCACAATCATCAGCGTTCGAAACGTGGATGGTCACGCAGGATCCGTGGAGATTCGTCGTCCTCGGAGGAACAGAAACACGGAAAATGCATCTGTGGAAATGGATCGAGTTCAACAACGGGGATTGATATTCATATCTTTTTAAGGACGACAGGATGAGACGGTGACTGTGTCGAGACAATACAAATACGTGTACATATATATTTACATATCGGTAGATTCATTATGCTCTCGTGGTTTCGTCAAGATGCTCAACAAAATTTACTGCAAACTGCAATGGTACAAAGCATAATGGGATGGAGGTAAATTGTGACTGACCAAAACTAAATTAAATACGATCCATAACTGATCTAAAATGTAATAAACTATTCGGCAATTATTAAAATTTTCATATTCTTAAGATAGGACTGAGATTAAAAATGTGTTTATTTACTAAAATTCAAACTCTGTTAAATAAAAACTTATAAAAACTAAATACTTGCATTCGTCCAGTATAAAATTAAAATGTCTTGACTTTTAACTAAAATACATTATGGCAGATCACCCAAAATACTGCGTTTTGGCATTGGTTTTGTAGTTGATGTATTTGAACAAAGTACACAATTTTACTTTGACTTTCTTGTGGAGTTACTTGGCCTCGACTTTAATCTCGCTTGAAGAGTTAGCAATAGTCCGGCTAGAACATCGTGATTGTGCAGCTTTTTCCCGAAAATTAATCGTCTCACAGAGTCGTCAAACGTTAGCAGGGCTACCATGTTTTGCAGTAGAAATCCTTGACAGTACTCCAAAAGTTGTATAGCATTGTATACCTTTCAAACGAGAGAGAACATAAATCGCATAATTAGTAATTTTGGATTTTTCAATATCGGCAACCTACTGCATTCAAGGCTAACAAGACTTGGGATTAGTTACATACTCTTATTTTATTTGCTGTAAAATCTCGCGGTAAAAAGGTTTCCACCTGCCCCATACAGTTCGCACCCAATTCCATTCAAAGCTTATGGCAACTTAAAACTTTAGACATAGGGTTTTGAATGGAAGTGGGTGCGAACTGTGTGGGCCAGGTGGAAACCTTTTTACCGCGAGATTTTATAGCCAAAAAAAGAGGAGTACGTACCTTGGCATGAATGTACATCGACACAATTGATTCAATATTAAGCTTTTGTGAACACCGTGATTCGCAAAATCTTAATAAACCGTCCAATTGAAAAAAGTTGGCTGCAGCCATGAGCTCTAAGACGTCCTCTGCTCCAATGTGTCGGATGCAATCGCAACTTCCATTGTACAAATACTCCATCACCATCTTCAGCGCATGAAAATTACATAAATATGAAATGAATTTTAAATCAAAACATTGAGATACAGCAAATAAGACAATAAAGAATTGCCTGGAATGTGGGGTAGCGTATATCGTTGATTTGTAAAACGGGAGGATTAGAATCCGTGGCACTTTTGAGCATGGATTTAAATCGTTGGGATGAAGTCACTAATACTATTTTGTGGGCAAAAAAGACGCGCCCTTCCACACGAAATTGGACATCCGACAATTCCTGGTTATTGACATATTTGGGATCGATACGAGTTCCGTTTGAAATGGATGTGTCTCGAATCTCTTTGATTGACTCTCGTCCATAACAAGTTTGAAATATATCTGCGAGAAGTAGAGTTGTCCCTTCGTTCTGAAAGTGACACATTGCATTTACGCTTTGATTAGTAGCACTATCATATAAATATTATTTACTGGGCATTAATATATGTAAATATGCACAAACCTGTTGTCTAAAGATGTTGAACAAGAGTGGGAGACAATCCTCAACGAAGGATGCTTGTGAGAAATCTTCATGTTGGAGAATGTGGAGGAAGTCTTGAAGCAATTGATTAATGACGGGCTCACACCTCAGCTCGTGTGCGGTGGCGAGGGAGTTGATCCAACAGTGAAGCGTCCACGGCACCCCCATATTCCTCAAGTCCAGGGTGATGTCGATGTGTCCATTTTCGGCACTTTGATACATGGCCTCTTGCAGCACTTTTACTTGAGTTTTGGACAGAATCTTTGGCTCCTCGACAGATCTTCCGTTTATCACTTGACCCGGAAGTAGATCTTTCCTACTTCCCGGAGGTTGCGCACCTTCTGCCAGAATTTCCTCCAGCGACAAAACTTCTTTCGACGATGGCTGGTTGAATGGATGCGCCAACAGTTTGTGGAGGATTGACCTATGACCGTGTGACGCTGCTACAGATATTGCGCTAAAGCTTCCTCTGAAAAAACAAATAGAATAAATCGAATGAGGGTACGGACTGACAAATGAACTTTGTTAATTGACCCCTTTTCTTTTCATGATAAATGCCAAACCGCAATTTTTTTCGTAAATTCGGCTAAGCCGAATGGACAGGTTATTTTAAATATTGCAATAAAATTTCGCTATACCTTTGTGCCGACCCCGTGTAGCACAATGAGTCCCGAACCAAGGTGCTCATGAAAGGATTCGCCCCATAACCTAAAAGTGTTTGAACTATTTCCATGTTTCCACTTGCGGAAGCGACTTGCAAAGGCGTTTGAGTTGACTTTTCTTCGCTCAACTTGGCACCCCCTTCAACACTGGAATTTCTTTCTAAAAGTAGCTGTAAATAAAATTATAGCTCGTTTTACTCAACTCTTGAATCCGCCAAATTGGTACTTATGTTACTACTACAATAAAGCAAACTGGCGCAATGTGTAAAGCGTTATGTACCTTAACAATTCCAGCGTGTCCCATCAAAGCAGAGAACGTCAAGGCTGTCCAATGCTGAGTTTCACTGTTGGCCTGAGCAAAGTTGGGACCGTTGGGAGGCGTTTCTGCGTCAATTTCTGCCCCAGCGTCCAATAAGACTCTCACCATTGTCTCTTCTCCTCGGATACTACAATTCGTTTCAAAACCATTAACCTTAATTGTGATAAAATATTAAAACAAAATCCTTACCTGGCCAAAATCAATGGAGACAGACCTGCAAATGATTACACACGTGCACATTATTATTTGTATTATGCATGCCACTTGATTATGTAAATATGTGTTGGGATCCATTTTTTTAGTAAAAAAAATAAGCCTCACCGGTCTCATTAAACGTATTCGCCTTGGATGGCGGCATTAGCAATAACGCTTGTGCCACCAAATCAGACCTGCCTGAAGTCAACATTTTGAAGGCCAAGTCTATTTTCAGCCTCTTGTTGCATTCAAACTCGTCCAGAGATCTTCTTGGCGGCCATGAAAATTCGTCTGACCTATAACGTCGCACGATTATACATTCATTATTCATTATTCATTATATGTATGTACAAGTATGGTATAATAAAGTGACATAATTTAATTTAAAATATTTTTAAAATGTTCCAAAATAGAAACGACTTACCCCACGAACCGAACTGGACAATCGATTCCCTAAAAACAAAATTTAGTTCTTACTTAAATGTATTGCTGCTTTCTATTTTTGTGCATTTTTGTGCTGTTTTGATGTTACTAGATGAGTAAAAGCAGAATTATTCATTACCGGGAGCAACATTCGAGCAGCTTGCATTACGTCATCTTTGTCGACCAGTCCGGAATGTCGATGGTCGGCGTGTGCTGAGGCCACACGAACCCACTCGATAAGCGGCGGAAGCACGATGAAGGGCCTCTCGTACACCAACTCTTGAACGGGGAGCCTGGCAGGATTTTGACCACCATGATGTTGAGGTCTGTCATGGACGCTTTCAGTGCCGAGAGTGGCCGTCGATGAACCCAAGTTGCAAGTAGAGCCCAACCCATCATCCGAATTTTCCAGTTGCGAACAGCTATGTTAAATATTTAATAACGAAATTTAAAATAGAACAAGGACCACATATTTTTAAGCATAATTTAGTAAAAAATAATGTTACCGCATGAAGTAGAAGAGGGTGTGGAGAGCGGAGGGGGACCACGTGGGGTTTATTGACTACAAAATTGACAAACAAACCGATTCATAATTACAAAACAGATACTACTCAAACAAAAACAAACCCTTGCACACTTCATCATAAAAATGCTAATACTTTTACATACGAATACTTATATCAGATTAACAAAGGATAATTATCAGGGGTGGGCAAGATACTTTGGTCGCAAGATACAAGATACAAGATAAGATACTTTCTAGGATAAGATATAAGATACAAGATAAAAGATACATCTTGTTCAAGTACACAAGATACAAGATACAAGATACTTTCCTAAAGATTGAGTAGTCAAGATACAAGATACAAGATATGTATCTTAAGATACTTTTATACTAGATAAGATACTTTCTTTTTTTACCTTGGTATTCATGCCCAATTGGTCATGTTTAATAATTTAAACGAAAAAATCTAGTGAGTACAGAATTTAAAATCATTCTATAATCCTCTTACAAATTTTGTAGCCAGTGCTTATACATACTTCGAAAAATTTCGAAAAACTAGAACTCTACCTAACATACATATTTTTAAGAAGTTGATATTATTTTTACAATATTCCCTGCTTATCTAAACCCTATAAGATATATACACTAGTTCAGCGTAGGTACATATCATGTAATGTGCATGTATGTATACAAATGTACGAGTACACATGAACATATATACATATACATATATATATGAATATATGTACATATGCATGTAGAAGTTTTTTACACATTGGCAAAACATAAACTAAAAATTCACCAAATTCTGGTTACGACAAATTCATGGTCAAATTGACTGCCAGTAGTACGAAATTGACTTTGACTTAAGAATTTTACGGAATTTTTAGAAAAAGTATCTTGTATCTTGACAAAACTATCTTAAGATACTTTTCTGCCAGGCATATCCAGATAAGATACTTATACAAGATACTATTCGACTTTCTAAAAGATACAAGATACAAGATACAAGATACTTCTCTGATCAGGCGACCAAGATACAAGATAAAGATACTATCTTGTATCTTGTATCTTTTATCTTGTATCTTGACCAAGTATCTTGCCCACCCCTGATAATTATAACAGTAGGGTATGGGTAGTCTGCTTGGAAAATGTTGAATGATTTAAAATATCATCTCAGGTTTTCCTTCAAAAATAGTGAGTGATTTCATATCAATTTCTAATTAAAAACCGCTTTCATTGCAAACAAAAACGTTAGAAAATCTGGGTGGTTCAAATGATGGTCAATTTGTTTCATGAGAGCAGAAATTCTTATCCGCTCATTGGTTGACAGCAGCATTAATAATGAGATTGTCATTGCCTCAGCAGTGAGTTTGTCAAGAGATCATTAGTTAAACATGGAATAGGACAAAATTGCACTACCTTGCTCCCGTTGTTGGTCGTGGTCAGCGGAAGTTGTTTGTAGTGCACCCGAGATACGAGGGACAGAATCTCGGCCAGTTCAGCTGCAAAAAGAAAGCATGCGTAATGGGAGACAAGAAGATAAGATAAATGCCAATTAAATATTTAAAATTTTATGGCTTCCCCTGTATCTGTTAACCCATGTAGAAGAATAATAAGCCTAATTAGGGAAATTTTGTATAAAAAAGTATTATAAAAACTCAACACTGATTTGCGTGATTGGAGTCAAAGTATAAAATGTGCATAATAATGTCAGGAAGTTGTAAAAACTCTCTTTACTTAAATAATTGGCTTAATTATTCCACCAACCACAAGAACATGAGCTTGCATGTACTTTTTCGATGCACAACATGCATATGTATGATGCATGAATGCCTGCCTGCTTTTGTTCTGGTCGAACTCTTCACGCGTTGCAGCATAAAATAATTATACTTCTTAATGTCATCATTACAATTGTTAGAAAAATGCCGTTTTACTCTTTCTGAAACAAAGAACGCGTTCCCACAACTATCCAACTGGAGCTATTGATATGCATAATAATATTCTTTCGACTATGCCTGCATGAGAAGTGCAGTTGACCAATTCTCGGACCACTGATCCATTCATTAACCTGCCGAGCCTCATCCTCCGTGTTATCGTTATGATCGAGTGGCATGAAATTGCGAGTTGACATGCATTGTCATGTTTGAACTTTGTTACATATTGGAACATACGGATGGAGCCGACGCAGGTGGTGAGGAGGGACTGCTCCAGACTTTTGTGGCTGTGGCTGTGGGAGCGGCTGGAGAGGGAGGAGTCGTCCTGGTGGGGGGAAGGTCCGATCGTCGAACTGCTGCTCCCTGACGAATTAACGCTCGCCGCAGATGCCCAGCGTCGAGGAAGGGCCAATGCTCCTGCAAGAAACCACAACAATTAAACACTCCTATATATCAAAAATCCACTTGCATTCTATCCAACCCAGTCCTGGTTTATTTTGACATGGTCGGGGTAAAAGTTTCAGGTGGACATCATTCGCCGTGGTTGGGTAAGTGGATGTCACAAACCGAACAGAATATCGTAAACATCGTCCGTAACCTGGACCGCTTATAATAAAATGAAAGGCATAAAAACATGACATGGGTTGTGCAATCCAAACACCACTAACAGCTACATGCGTACAACCAATAATTGCGTTTTTCTTTGACTATTTAATGGACCTCCAGTACTGAATGGAAAACTTGAATGAAACCAAAAACTGGGATTGTACACCAACTTATCCAACAGTCTGACAAATTGTGAGTGTTATCAAAAGCGCATACCTGAAGCAGTTCGTCCAGCGTTGAGATGTGCATAGGGTTGTAAAAGTCCCCATAAATCCCCGTTGTTCGAAATGGCTGAAAAAATTGTCCAGATAAATATATTGTAAAATCCAAGAATTAGATAAACCTTTTGGTTATCAATGACTTTTTGGCTGAGTATAAAATGCAAGATACGATAGATTGTTAAAAATCAATCACCTTGTTCTAAAAGTGCGGCCGTCAGAATGGGGTTTGTGCCTTCGTCCGAATTGATTGTGATGCTATTCAGAGATTGACCCAAAATTTCTTCAATCAGGTTTTCCATCGAAGCAGTCAAGTGAATTGCTGCAAATTCGTGGACAAAGCGACCCAGCCGAACATCAACCATCCATCGGTGAAATCGCCCCACGTGCAAATTTAGGCCCGAGCGTGCCGACTTGGATTCACGATGAAGAGGGTCGCTTGTGGACACGGAAAACATTGCAGCAGCTCTGAGACAGCTCTGCATTTGGGGAAATGTAATTTTAGACGTCAATTTATAATGCAATTTGATTTTTTTAATCCAAATCAAACACGAAAATTGATACCTTTGAGCAGGAGTCGGCCAAAGCAGGAGAGAGAACAATTTTGAGGGCAGACGAGACTTCTTGTTTTGAGCAAAATCCTGACGGTTTTCCAAAACGCTGCGTCTCTCGAGCCACCCTCACCAACGCCTTAATGGACATAAACATGGGGATTCGTTCGTTTTAAGTTCACAGAATTTAAAAATTACCAACTTATTTTTCACGACGTAAACTTATTACACTTTACGCATTACATAACGTTAATCATCGTCGTCTTACCCTTTGAAGCAGGTACGACACTCGAGGAACAGTCTCCATTGAAATGCGCTCCAGATTGTCGCGAAGCTTGGAGCTCTTTTCAACAACTTTGAGGATTTCTAAAATGGTTGATGTTTCAATAAAATATTAATTACACCGTTTTGTCGTATGAAAAAGTTTGTTGTATTTATGTACGGACCCTGATTTGTCCACGGAATGTTCTGGAGTTCAACGAGACGACTGTGCGAGTCCACCCACACGAATTCATCGGCTGATGTCACCTACACAGTTTAAAAATTGTGGACATTATAGAACAGGAATTAACCCAGTCTTCCTAAATATCGTGGCACATGTTTCATGAAATTGGGCTCTGATTTTAATTATGAGTACATAAGAGTGCCGACACCGTTGAAAAGGTTGTAGAAGTAGGATTTTCACATAGATCAGTACATGAGATCTGTACGTACGTATGCATGTATGTACATCTGGACGTTTAAGCATGAGAGATTTTGTAGTAGCCTCATCTTGTCCGACTTGAAGCGAGTCGAGGTAATTACAGGTTTCGATTTATTACGGAATTTCATCTGAAACCTGACGGTCAACGAAGGAAGGATTCTCAAAGCGAGAGCTACATATCTCCAATCAAATCAACCTTCCTTGCTCCGAGTTGATTGTGTTGTTGATGCAAGTAATGGCGAAAACATGTTCAATCATAATGCAATTACGCTACAAATTCCAGTAGCCGCATTCCTGCACTGAATGTCGTAAAAGCTCAGGTTCATCATCCTCGAGCCGATGAGATTTATCCGTAGATACAAAACGAACAGTTTGAAAAGTCTCAAAGGTCAGGTCACCCAAATTTTTGCCACGTCAGTCGACCATAAAAGGAAAATCAATTAACGAATAAATTGAATCTGTAACTTATCCGCAAGACAATAACTCATCAGCACATCTCAAAAACAAACCAATATGGGACCCGCATCCCATATTGCTGGCCGTTTATGAGATAACTGTCATGATTAGCTGTCATCCTGCTCATCTATCTCGATGAACTAGAAAAAACTGCTTATTTTCGACCATAATTAAGGAATGAGCCTACACCAAGAGTTTGAATGGATGGTTTGTGAAGCATAATACTTAATTAGCATAAATCTATTTACCTGGGTGTTGATGGTGTCGTGACTGGAGTATCGGATGACGTGAGGTCGTCGGTGTCGATCGCACTCACTCCCACTCATGGAGGAGTAGGTTGAGGTGGAGTAGGAGGAGTGGTGGCCCGACTCCCTCAGGTGACCACCCCCTCCACCGTGGGACGACCTGAGCGTTAGCTGCTCAATCGCTTGCTTGATGTCCTCCAGCCCGCTGTTCCCATTGCTCAGCAAGATGGGTTCCTGTAGTGGACATGAAGGACATTATTATTTAGATGGTAATCAGCCACTGTGGGCTATCGGACTCATAAAAACTTGCAACGCTCCCAAAAGAGTCCAGCATTTATCATGACATAAAATGCTGCATACAGGCCGAAATGCTCACAAGGTAACAGAACCACATATAACGCAACAGGTGGGATGATCAATTTTCGTGTCAAGTTGAACTTCAACTCAAAACTCGTCGGGATATTCCAGAAGCTGTCCCTGCTTATGTTCTACATTTTATCTTTCATTTGATTTTACTGCCAATTAGGTGGACACTTGTTCAAGACCAGTTCACCCGCATGCATGCATCCCTCATCACCATCATCCGTCACTTGAGCTAAAAGTTAATTTGACAATAACAGTAAAGACGATGAAACCGAAAAGGAGCGCAAAGGAATTTCAGTCAGTGGGGGACATAATTCATGTCATTATGCCAAAAAAGGAGTCATAAAAGTAAAGAAAATGCCTACATAATACATGTATGCTCACATAATAAAGTTCAATACACAAGGTTTTCGAGCGGATATAATGTGCGTACATCTAAACACGATAGCCGAACTTCAATAATTTTCTTAGCTTGCCTCGTCTTGCGCAAAAAGGCTAACCAGGAATGGGAACGTCTTTCTCTGGAACCATTGTGTTTGAAGTAAAAGACTTGTTTGACTGTCGGCACGAAACCCTTATTTTAGTTTCCAGTATCTTTTCATAAAGCTCCACAAATTCCACATCAAACAAATAAATTAAACTTTCGCCTGTGGAATCGGTTACATAACTGATTATCATTAACATGCGTTCCATGTCTTCCATAACATTTCGTATGTACTATCTTGTGAACCATGATCTGAGCAGTAGGACTCAAGGGGTGAGGCGAGGTGGTGAAGATTTGTGGAGGAGATGAGACTTGGGAACAATCGAAATTTAAATTCTCCATATCATTGCTTCGCACATGGTTAGATGCAGGAGGGGAGTGCTGGAAGTGGTGGTGGTGGTGGGGTCCTGCTGTGTCGGCCCTAACCTTGTATCGCATCTTTGTTAAATATTTAGTCGCCACAATAATTCTAAACTGTGGGGAATCATCACTACAATCCATTCACACGTTCACAAGTCTAAAAGCAAGGAGGATTCTTCGTCCTATTTATTTAGCACTGAGCATATTTTATACTAAAAATTACACCGTTTGTTCTGTAAAGGGCCCATTGTTTAAATTTATGAGACGGATGCAACTTAAACGTATGTACGTACAATGTTGTCAGATTATTCATTCAACAGTTTCTGTATTCCCTGCATTTTCTAAGGACGATTATCAATTGGGTGTAAAAAAAGATTTATTATGAAGACTCCATTTTCTTTGCGTATTGTACTCTCGCTAATTGCCAGAGCTCTAAAAAAACTGTGTGTGCATAGTTGGCCAGTTTTAAGTATGAAAGCTGTGGCACTAATTAACATATTTTGGACTAATGTATTGGGAAACTTACTTTGTTCCTGTGCCTTGTCGACCGGGACGACTTTTTGCTCCCTGACCCAATCGAAGTGTCCAAACTTTTTCTGTCCCAGTTTGCACTCTTTTCGCTTCCTAGGACGATTGGTACTCGGCCTGGAGACGTGGTGGTGATCACTGCGGCTGCTGCTGATGAGTTGAGTCCAGAAGCATTGCTTCCGTTATGAGTCTCGTCTTCTGGCACTGATTTAAGCACTGATTTGTAACCACTCGACACATTTCCAGGAGAAGCGGCATTGTTTGTCGAAGCCAGATTTGACGGTGCCCCGGAAATGGAAACATACTCTGCAGGTGGAGACCCGCTCGTTTGACTATCTGACATGCTGGTGGTTTCATAATAAAATTCGTAGTTTTAAACCTCATAGGTATTTAGTATTGGTAGCTTTATTATTAGTGTGATTCAAGAAGTATTACCTGGCATGGCCAGAGGAACCATCAGAAGAGCTCCCTCCAGTCCCAGTGTTGTTCGAATTAACAATTTGCTTGGGGCCATTTCCACCCCCGGAATTGAGTAATCGCATTTCTTCTGAATTCAGGTTGTGCAAAATATTCTTTCGTCGGGACTTTAATTTAGACGAAGGAGCGGAATGACGAGATTTATTACGAACAGAAGACGGAGTAGATCCTGTAACAGAATTATTAGTGAACATCAGCAAGTGCATGCAAATTATTCTCAAGTTCTGTATAATCCAGTAGACTTACCCGCATCGACGGTGTACATGTTGTTGCAATCTCCGCCTCCCGTTGATCCTCCCAACGTTCCAAAATCCCCATCCGAAGTGGAACTTCTTCCTAATGAGTTGCAGTCCGTCTCATTTTTACCCAAGTGGTTGAGAGTCGTATTAAGCGTATTATTTGTCGCAGTCACACCCTTATTTGCGCTGCCAGTGCCACTGCTGTTGTTGTTGTTGGGAAGATTGAGATTGGTGTTTTTGGGTGGATTTGGTTCCACGTAGTGAACACTCTCCAAGTTATTGGCAAACCGTTCCTTCATCTCTTGAGCAATTTCACTGGGTGTCTTGATCCTGTCATATTCTGGACTCTTTTCGGGCCTCTCAATCTTGTTGTCCTCAAATCCAAACCCAACTGGAGTTGATGAAGCAATGGGCGATGCATGACTCAGTCGGAAACTTTCTCTTTGGAAACTTTTGTTTGAGCCACCACCACCACCGCCACTCGAACTATTATTACTATTGTGATTATTACTATGAACTGGAGAGTTGTACACGTGTTGGGAAGGTCCTCCGTTGATGTCAATGTCATTGTGCGTCGTTGTTAATCTGGGTCCATTGTGTTTTTGCAAATTTTCCACACTTTTCCATTCGACACGAACGCGGGGTTTTTGTCCTGGATGAGCCATGATGGGACCTTGTTGACCCTGGTTTTGTACTGAAGGAAATCCTCCACTCATATGAACCGGCATAAAACCAGGACTTAATTTGGGTGGCGATAGAGTGAGTTCCGAGTAATACGGCATGTTCCCATCGTCGTCCTCGGCGTCATTCAAAATGTTCCCACTGCTGCCCCCAAACGTGGTGGAGGAGCTGACGGGTATCCTGCACCGAGGACTCGTCTCGTTGGGTTGTGGGGAGAGAAAGAGTCGTCGTTGTGGGGAGTTCACATTGTTCAGCCCTTGGCCACCTCTGGCTGGTTGTTGGTGTCCCGGAGTGGGTGTGGGGGTGTACATATTGTTGTTGTTGAGACTCAGGGGTTGCAACAACTGGGGCAAATTGGGCACTGACCTCTGATTCAGACCGAACCCTTTCATCAGACCGAATGATTTGTTGTAGGAGGGGGACACTTGTTGATTCAGGTGTTGGTTTTGCGCCATATGAAGATAAAGTGGGGACTCTGATTGAGGTCGTTGTTGGTGATTGTTCAATTTGGAGGACATGATTAGTCCTGTACTGTTGGTGTTGGCTGCTCGATTCAGCAAGGATTTCCCGAGCAGTTGTTGTTGAGAAGTGTTCTGAAGCGACGCTGAGGACGACTCTGTGTGGTGTCCCAACGGCGTGAAATGTCCTCCCGCGTTTCCAAACGGCTTTGCAGGGAGAATGGGTGGCAATTGAGCCACGAAAGCGTGTGATGAGGAGGATAATAAACTTAGATTATTATTGTGCGGTCCAAGGCCCTCCATTTTGGGGGATGAAGCTCCGGGTGAGGAAAATTGCAAAGACAAATCAGGTCCCAGGGCAGATCTTCGCATGTCCACGAGTCTGAAAATTAATTTAAAAATTAAACACGGTCGTTGCAATTATTTATAGCTCATAAAATTCGATGGGTTCCATTCACACCTCGAACACCAACTCACACCTCGCGAATTCTCGTGTTCAATCAATTATTTTTATTCTTTTGTACCTGACCAATCTCAGGATCGGCGAATGCTCTGATGGTGTTGCCATTCTTAATTATACTCAAGTTATTATTGGAAAACGCAAGCTACCAAATATTTTGCATGGATGGAACCTCGATACAAGATAAATTCACATAATGCTATCCTCTAAATAAATAGAATACGCGTTGTGTTAAGCTTCAAAAATGTGCAGCGACTGAGGGAATATCAAATCAACGACGCGAATAAATGAAACAATATTAATAATCATAAGACACTGATAGCGCAAATTTCAACTAATTACCTTCCTCAGAAAAGAAATGAGTTGCTAAACTTCCCAAAGGCCTCGTTGTAAGTATTTAATACCGTATCTCGTCCGAGCTGTCTCCTGTTTTTCTTTGCACAAAAACCACATCATAAAGTAATTACAAAAAGTGAACACGCCCCCACACAACCAAACTAATCTGCATTTTCTCTAATAAAATATGTCGTAAATTATACAAAGTGATTCCCATCCAAATTAGGGCTGGTTGGTTGTGTTGTTGTATGAATGGTACATGTGTATTGTTGATAAGTATGTAAGTACCCCGGATGATTCTAGCACTGCTCTGCCTGTGAATATTATAATTGCTTCTGCTACCGGTGGCGAGAGAAAGCCCTCAAGCCACTCGTTTTTCTGTGCACTGCAAAATTGCAATATCTGCATATGCTCCACCATCTTCGTAATCCACTTTGGTCATAATACTTGCGTTGCTCTCCTGCACAATCGTCAAGTGCACATAAAACAAAGCTCACTTAATTACCCGTTTTTTGAATGATTTTTTCCCTGTGACCAATAACACAAGTGAAGAACTACCATATGACCAATGTGAGGCTTATGTAGTGTATCATTTACCTTTGGTAGGAACATTCTTAAAATTCTTCACCATTTTTACCAGCCACGGCCTGACTACTTCCCTTTGTGCTGCAATTAAAGGAGTGCCACAGTACCAAACCGGATGTACGTGTGGCATTCTTACTCGTGTCATGCTATACACTTGCCCGTTTCTTTGAGCCATTTGGCAGATACGACTTTTAGTTACCGCTAATAAACCATGTTGTAAGCGTGCCTAATAAAAATTGTAACGACAATTTAATCTTTTATCGATGAACAAACAACAAGTTATAAATTATTCGCCGAGCGGTAATTAGAATAGAAAAGTAGGAAATTATTATTTCCACTA
Organism: Folsomia candida; assembly: GCF_002217175.1. NCBI lineage: Eukaryota > Metazoa > Arthropoda > Collembola > Entomobryomorpha > Isotomidae > Folsomia > Folsomia candida. Next base: position 673,866 of record NW_019091234.1, read on the forward strand.
AAGTAAATTAAGCCGTGCAAAACATGTCCCATTGTAAAGAAAATGGACGCCAATGAATGTATGTGGCAGGATAACACGACACGCCGTCATAAAGATGAAGATCTAGCACATTTAAAGTATTTTGCATATTTGTTCAAGATCTCCAGTTCCATCGTTAAATTAATAACATGTTTGCCCGATATGATAAAAAAGTGAAGAATGCAAATTGCTCGACTGACATCTAATTTGACACCTGCAGAAAGGGTGATGGACAAACCAATTGGCCTATTGAAATACTGGACAAAATGGAATTCATTCAAACAGCATGCAAATAAATAGGTAACTACTTAAGCAGTTACGAGATTTGAACCAGTTCCATAATTGCATCTGAATAGTTGGGTTTATCACAATTTTCTGTATAAAATTCGGAAAACCAACGCCTTCACCTGTCCCAGATTATTGAAATTACACGTTTTTAGTCAGAAAATGATATAATAGTCCAACCAAGTGGCTCTTAACACCTGCTTGAAAAGAGGTTTGACTGAAAAAGAAATAACTCGACTTTGCAAAATTGCTAGTCATGTTTTGCATGATTGCATGGTTTATATGTACATCAGCATAAATACATATATTGCATTATTGCAGTGACCATGCAAGTCGTCCTATTCCGTAAGTCAAGGAAGTAAGAAACTGATGAGATGCCTACCGAAGCGGCCACCACACTGTAACCACATTTACATTCTGATGGGTGAACTTTCATCATTTTAATAACACTTCTCCGAAGAGGAGATAATTACTTGGCCATTGTCTCAGTTCATCGACGCAGTCTGCAAACTCAAACAGACTTGACAGGCGACCTCAACCTCCCAGACCTAACCTTCAACCAGACCGTGGACGTAGCTCCAATCAGTCAAAATACTCACATGCGGGACTCTAAGGATCGTATTCTTAAAAAAAAAACAATTAAAACTATGCAGAGTAATAAACAAAGTCAACTTTGTATGCAAAATCGTCTCTTGTTGATTGTTGTGACTGCTAGGAATTGACATGGCGGGGTCAATCAGTCTGCGACTTCAGCCCTCTCGGCTCTTCCACTCTGGGTCACTTATAGATAAAAAAATGGTGAATTGGAATTGGACTGAATTACACACCATAAATATTTGCATAGTAATGAGAATTGGCTAGAATACTTGCATACATATGTATTAGCTACGCTTCATGCTATGTATGCAGAACCAACTGACCGGTGGTAGAGAATACCAGTTTTATACGTATGCGATCCGAAGATGATCTGAACTCTTGTAAAATGGAATGCAATCAAGACCAACTTCAGCCTGGTACACTTTTTAATAAGATTACACGTCTCCGATTCTCTCGATTCTGAACAAGCGTCAGTCGAACGAACGTGATAATTAGGTTTGAATTTGAATGATGTCCCTTAACACGCGCAGTAATGAGCTCGGTCGTCGTTCAACTTTTCTTAAAATCCAATAATCATATTTTGCACATTCAGCAATATTGAATGGCCTCGTCGTGACTGACCAGTTCGTCTAATCGGCTGCACTCTCCGAGCTCACATAATTCAGACGATTCCTCTGAACGGTTTCACAGACGGAAGGACGTTCTTGCATGGCATGAATCGTAAGGACAATGGGAGGAGGAAGGATACAAGGACAACAGAGTCACGAAATTTCAACACGAATCAAGAGAAAGACATGGCTCCATTTAGTTCAACACATGCACAGTTACATTACATAACAATTTAATTAAGTGGACTTGAAAAATGGTCATTTACAAAACAAATGTAAAAGTGAAGAATAACGGAATCGATTCAGGTTCACGTCACTATCGTAAAAAATTATTTTCTTTTTTTACTGATTTACTTATTTATGTAAGTATCTTATTTATTTAATGTTGCTGATTCCATGAAAGGACATAATGAATGTTGTGCTCACAATTTTCAAGCCAAGTATTGTACCAGAATTATGTATGGTAACTTCTTTTTAAAAAAATCATTGGTATTCAATTAAGTAGGTTGTAAACCGTAACTGTGAAATGTAAAACCAAGATCTAAATTCCTGATTACATTGATTCTCGCAAAGATCAGAGTTCAAAAGAGCATTCAAATTTTTATTACACCAGAGAGAAATACTAATTGTGCATTTTAATAGTTCAAGAATTGTCAGCTTGTTTACTCAGGTTTACTTCATTTGCCATAAATGTCATATTTACGACTTTATATCTCATTTTATAGGGACAATAATAACTTCACATTTTTCTGACAATGATGCATAATGCACATGATGAAGGAATGAGAGAAAAATAAAAATATTTCTTAACGGGAATGCAGTTAAAGCTTTACATCCACATTTTTTAAATCAGGAAAGTGTGATGTCGACACAAAAAAAGTTGGCGGAAACTGGCAATAAATGTAAATTTTTTATATGCAAAATGCAAATAACGCGAGCCACGCACAAATTTAATCATAATTGCAATCGTCTCGACGCTAATAAAATCACTTATTTATCATTGCAGTCACACTTGATCAATAAAATAATTCCGCTTCGAACCACCCACGGAAGGAATGACTGAATACTTTTGGGATCGAATTACATGAAATTGAAATGCGTATGCGTCTATGCATACGATGATGCCTCATTTCTCGAGATGTCAATAATTGTCACTTGTCACACATTTGGTGAACCACGTTTTCGTCACTTTTACATTTATTTAGCGAGATAATTGGACATTATCGGACCAAGTCTTGGCAGCAATTGTTGTCAGACAAGAAATTCGACACCAAACGAAAGAAATACATGTGCACGATACCGGGGTGGTTGTTCACCACGTCACTTTTCATTTCGCATTTAAATCCCAAATCGAAAGTGTCATCAGCCGAGATGCTATCACAAAAACTTGAGAATTCGCCCATGACTCAAGTGACAATAGGTCCATGTATTCGAGATACTTGCTTAAATATGCAGCGAGCTTTGTACTATTCAAACTTTATTTACATACACTCACGCTATGAGTGATGCTATCAAGTGTTACAAAATGTAACCAATTTAATTTTAGTAGCTGACAATCATCTCATAGATTTAAATACTCTAACCTAAGGTTTTAGAAATCTTAATAAAAATAAGCATGAAATAAATATCAAAGGAATTCAATGGGTTGGGTTTGGTTTCGAGGTTAATTTTTTAAAAAACCACCGCCCCAGCAAAGGTCAACCTCTACACACGTACGTATCTACACTTGTATAATTACTCGCTGCCCATTTTTGCATGTAAATCTGTAGTAAAGTGCTTAAACCCGACTTCGAACAGGACTATCAATAGATTAAACAATTTCTTAGTGAGCGAGTAGCTACCCAATGTCTAAAATCCAGATATTTATGTACTGCTCAGATATTTCACACCCGGTCTGCATCTAAATTGATCACTGCACCCAAAAACAGCAAGAGCGTGATGTGTAGTAAGATATTGTCGTATGCACGACAACAATGTATTCCTATGAATCAATGGGTGAATCCTTTTACGACGATCAGCACTTGATCACTGTTTTGCATTGGCTTTACAGTTGTACAGGGGGAACAACAGCTCATTAGAAGTTAATAACCCAATAATTACCCGATACCCTCCTATGCGTATACTTGGTAAACGAGTATCCTATGCCTTTCAGTTATGGTTATGGCTACAACATGCAAATAATAAGTTTGAGTGATTTCGCTTAAATAATGTTCGCACAATGGGTATCACGTATCAATGCCTCAAGTTCAATCACTCGAATAATCATTATTCCAAGCCCTCCCCGTGAACTCACTCCTATCAATAGCCAGCTATGTACATGTGCATAATTGCATCTACGAGTATGTACATATGTACATGCATACAGGCTAAATCGGCTGAACAATGGATAATTTATTTTTGATGCCAAATTCGTCACCACATCTGCAAACGTGCACTAATCTGTTTTCCCTGTGATTAACAATAAATTGTTAATATGCAGACTTATTCTTGCCGTAAAATTGTCTAAGCATGAAAATTAACCCAGAGTTTCTCGTCAAAGGAACTTTCACTAATGAAGATTAGCCCCATATTTTCTCAGCCACGGTTGAAATCGACCCAATAAAATAAATATGGAGACATTAAAACAACAAAAGTAGTTTAATTTGAGATAGCAATTCGAGATATGAAGAAATTAGCAAAACAATTAAAATGAAGACAAGAATATCAACATAATTATCAAATTCTTGGCGCATTGTGTGTCTTGTGGAATTTGAATCGCTGTATCCTCCTCCTGGCCGACCTCCCATGGTTATCGTTTCCTTTTCAATGTTCATAAACAACCCGTCCTTTAATGGACAATTTTGCACTGATGATAACTAATGAGAGTAATTGGTACAGGAATTCTGGGCTAATTGCTTCTTCGCACCAACCACGAGGGTGGAGCGTGGAATACATAAGATGAAATGATAATTACAAATAATTCAAACATTACGGTTTGACATTGATTAATGAACGACAGGAATTAAGATTATTGTGAGCAGCAATGTTGCTTATGAAATGAAATGAAATCTACGTGTTAGAATTCGTACAGATTTCTATAAATAGCGACAGGTGCATTCGTGGCACCAATTAAAATCCACCGCAATCAATGTAAATACACATAGAAAAATAAATAGTACAAAAGTCTGTTTGTTACCTTCTTGGTTTGGGACGGATAATGTCCTCATTTCGGACGTAAGGGTGGTCTGGAAAGTCTGCGATGGGTTGTGGGGGTGTAACTCCGCTCATTTTTGGATGCACTCGTTGTTATGCGCTCAGTTTATAGGATCTTCATGTTCAGACAGCACTCTCAACCTTAAAAAGCCAAATAATGAATAAGTGATGAGTTGATTTAGGTCTATTTTTCAGCTAATACATTGTACGTGCAAGATGATGAAGGTGATTTGTTACAGTTTCATCGTTGAAATTCCCACATACGCCAACGTAAATTTGTTAGCACCCATGACAGACACAACAATTAGTTAATTGTCTCAGCCACACCTCTGCAAAAGGACAAGTTGTCACAGAAAAGTGCATTTCGTCATGTTGTCTGACTTGTCTGTCTGTCTGTTTCCCTCCTACAATAAACCAACTATTCGCCAAAATGACACGATTGGCCACCAATTTTTATAGTTCTCGTTTCATTTTATTGCTGTCACTTTGATTTATTTATGGGTGGATGGCGGACGACCATTTCTTACGCATATATATTTTTTTCGACAAAGATACGATGACCTTCCCATTGGCAGCAAGCACGTAGTGTAAACAAGTACTTTGCCATGTTTTGAAACGGTGGAAAGGGCAACGCATGCAAGTCATGAGTAAATAACTAAATGTCCTGATGAACAAGTCTCAAGCAAACGAGATGGAAAACTCATTAACCACATCGAAAGGTAACATTGTTGCCTTTGTTGTGTACTCATCCTCCTCCATCCAGGAATCTCAAGTCAGTCTCCAATTACCACTTGCCAGTCTATTCATTAGCATTATTAAGGGGTGAAAGCCCTTTATAAGATCGTTATGTCCGTCTGTCTGTCCGTCCGTCCGTCCGTCCGTCCGTCCGTCTGTCTGTCCGTAGCTCCGATAACTTTTGAACGGAAAGACATAGAGACTTGAAATTTTGAACGTTAACTCCTAACGTCAAGGGACAGGACAAGTTCGAAGATGGACACTTTGACGACGTCCCCTGTGACGATGACATCGTCACAGTGACGAAAAGTGACGAAAAAGTGTCACTTGTCAGTTTTGACATGTGACACATCATTTTTAACTATTTTTCAATGAGGAATTCGAAAATTCATGTCATTTTGTGTTTGGACGTCACCTGTGACGATGACATCGTCACGGTGACGAAAAGTGACGAAAAAGTGTCACTTGTCAGTTTTGACATGTGACACGTCATTTTTAACTATTTTTCAATGTCAAATTCAATGGTGACCTCCATTTTGACCTCAGAGGTCATGTAAAGGTCATAGGACATATCTATTTCAATTTCAACTGAAATTTAACCCCGAATTCAATGGTGACCTCCATTTTGACCTCAGAGGTCATATAAAGGTCACATAAGGGTTATCAACTGTTAAATTTGACACAAATAAGTCACAAAAGTCGAAAACACGTCAGAAGTGTCAATCTTAACAAATTTTCGAACAATTTGATATTCACATTGACGTATGACACTCCTTTCACCCCTTGGTTACATGCGTTGTAACGGTTTATTGGCTGATTGTTTGGAAAAGAAATTGGATGCAAGGTTTGATTTGATTTTATCTTTGATTTTTGAGAATTTAATCACTAGCTTGATACACGTCTTGGAATCCGGTAAGATTGAATTATTATTATTATCATGCGATAAAAGGATACATTTTCTTTCCTGCTGGATGACTACTTGTATTATTTACTGCACAAATTCTCTCCATTTCCACCACAAACCATGAGGAATATATTATGAGAGCCCTGGATCTTCGAAGATTTTGGATAATGTTTTCTATACTAGAAATTATCGTCTGAACTTTGTCAGCCGTAATTAATTAAATACTAAATTCATTCGGCGAACATTAAGCCAATTACAAGTGCAGAGATCAAACAATGTCATTCTTGGGTAACAGGTTTGATTAGAAGAAGACGAACCCACGTCAGCAACTTGAAATGATCCATTTCAAAGTAAAAAAAAGTCCACTTTTGCACCGACGATGGTCTTTCTTTGTCCAGTTGTTGTGTTCCACAAAACACATTTGACAATAAAAGTTTATGTCAATCAAACCGGTCTTGCTTGTTAATAAAAATCCTTTGTTTTTTATTTTGATTCCGTGGAATGGAATGTCAACGCAGTTAAATGAATTGAAGGACATGATGAACGTCAATTTATTTTAAGGATCATCTTTATGCATACGTATGGTCAATGACTTGGATGGAACACCCCGGCGATCATAAGTCAGACTCTTGCGGCATATAAGTTGGGCTTTTACTGCGATTCTTGCCCTTTTCCTTCCATCCGCACACATCACATCACATCGCTCAGCGTCCCATTAGATTTTTGGTCGCAATATTATTCTTGTCATCATCTGCGAGCATTTATGTTATCCGCAAGGGAGGAAGCCTCGAATGTTAATTTCCAAAGTTGAATTTAGTTACGGTTATGACGACGATAAAGAGCATTCACTGCAGAATAACAATCAATTCGTCGTCGTCGTCCGTCCGTCCGACAAAAAAGTTGTACTGCAATATCTTATCTGCTAACAAACTCTCGTTCAAAGTCAAATCCTGGTTTGCATGCATGCGCTATCAAAGTTTATTGCATTTTATCTTTAATTAGTTGTTATAAAAGAAGAACAAATTATTACTTGTCTTTGATTCTCTTGAGGAGAGGGAAATCAGAGTTCTCAAGCTCGTCACATAGCGAACGGCAATGGCGAATCTCTGCCTGCCTGTCTCCTATCTCATTACAGGTGGCTCTCTAGAGCTTCTCACAGACAGACGGACGGACATGAACGCAGTAGTACAGAAGTTTTAGAGGGTGCGAAAATTGTACCCCTGTTAATTCCACTCACTTATTTAATCACCCACCAGCACCCTCATTCATGCATATTTGAGCACATTGTAAAGTTTTTTTTTCTACATGGCTTGTTTAATTTTGCATGCAAGACGATTTGTGCACTCGTACAGAGATTTTGAGTGCGAGGAGGATGAGAGGATCATGATCAGGTAGCAAAGCATGAAAGCGGTGGCGACGACGGAGTCTTTTTGTAGCATGCAATTAAAGCTAAAGTTGAGCTGGATTGACTGGTGATGGAGTTCATCTTGTTGATTACGCCTCGAACTAATCTCATCTCGCAACCTCTTTCGTTCCTGTCCAGCCAGGAGCGATGATGATGATATTTCAACCAAAGGAAAATCTGACTTGAAGAAACACTCTTTGTTTTCATCATGCAAAGCATACTTTTGTAAATGTATACGATGCCAACAATTGCGTCGTATAGAATTCTAAGGGAGTTTTCTGGAAACTTGTAAATATTTATTGAAATTGGGAACGAGAACCTCCCCCAAACGTTGCGACTGACAGGCAACAAACGCTTATGCGTGGCTCATATAATTATTAGAAAGAAACGCACCAGTCTTATTTTTAGAAACGTGGTGATCCGGTTGGGATAAGTCCCCACAAAGCACGAATATATTTAGAAATATGATGATATAAGCGTTTTATTCTCGAGAATATGTACAAACATCATATTTAACACGACTCCTACATCTATACGTAGGGGAAGAGGAAGGATACGGGATTATTGATTGGCAATGGACGTTTCCCTGAACTTTTGCCAATAGGAGTGGTCGTGGCCAATAAATCAAGAAAAACTAGACCTTTGAAGTATCCACATTTAAAACCAATACACCAGCAGAATGCAAAGTGATGCTGCTGGCAACAATGTGCATTATACTTCCAACCTTGATGAACCAACTTTTAACCAAAACCGACATTTATGTACGAATGCTGGTGGAGTTCTGTTCTGATCTGATGGACATATTGCTTTCAATTTAATAACATCTTGTTTTTTTTTGCTAACTTGACCCGTGAATTATAATGCAAGTTGATCCACCACTCGAGCAAATCTCCATCAACTTTTCGCTGAACAACTTGCAATGGATGCAAGCCAGCCTTTTTGCCTCCGCCTCGCTCAACATTGTGAAATCATATCATCCAATTGCAAATTGGACATAATTGCTCGCTTATTTCTCCAGCCCTTTGAGCATGTTCCCTATAATTTGTTATTGGCATCAAGTATTCTCCTCCCAACTTGATTAGTTGGTGGTCAATGCATTCAAATTGCTGCAAATTGTGGGAATCCTTTAAAATTCTTTTCGTAATTTGTTGAGTAATTGAGACGAGTGAGTGCCCTCACATTCCTGAAACTTTTCGTGTTTTTCGTGTAATTTGAAATTAGTCATAGCAGGCAGTGAAATAACAAACGGGGATTAAAGAGAAGAAGAGAATTATCCACTGCTTCTTAAATCTGGATGGTTTACTAGATTAAAATTATTTATTTTCACTTATTTGCATAATGAGGTATCCACTTGAAGAGATGTGAGAAAATATGTACATTGGGGAATTTTCAGTAGAACTTGTAAAATCTGCTCTTTCGAAAATTATGTTGTGGTGGATTGCTTCTTCTTCTTATTATTTTTTCATCTTATCTTGTTTATTCTGTAGCACTGCACCAACCAGCTCGAATAAAGCCTCATTCTTGTTCATAGATAATCACACAAATGCCTCATACACATTAAATTAAGTGTGTGTACATGTGAATTACGCGTTATGAAGTATAATAAATATTGGACATTATCCTGCTCCGACGAACAAGTGGACACAATGCCTAATGTGCAAAGTTGATGAAGTTATTAACATTCCTCCAACATTTTCTGAAACTTGGGGTTGATCAGTCAGTAATTTTTTTAAAGAAATAAATAAATTTTAATCAAAAAGTGCCCTGCCTGCGTTGACCAGCTCCTGTTTTTCGTTAAAAAACTTACTTCAAGCAAGATACGCGATTTTTATTCGTAAAGTTCGTAATATGCTAATTCTAGGTACATTTCTGTGAAAAACCATCATGATTCAGGTGATTAAACATGCGTCCTTGGCAGTAATTATGAAAATTGTGTATTCCAGTCGTGGGTGACGTTTCAGGTCGTAAATCATGTTTAATCGGGGATATTAGCATTATTTATATGGAGGAAATCCACTCCACTCAAAGTATGCAAGAAGAGGATGCACACGTGAAGATGGATGTTTACTCAATAAATAAATCTAAAGGAGGCTTGGATGGTGGCCTCAAGAAATGACCAAATGTCAAATTCGAACCTCGTACCTTATCAATTACCGGTTTCAACTCAGATATGCTAAAAAGTTGCTAATTGCATGTTTAATCCTCAGACGTACAATTTGTTTGTGGCAGTAGAAACCAGAGAGGAATTCAATTCAACGCAGGGCAACAACGCTCCTTGATGAAACTCAATATCGAGCATCGATTCAAATTTTGTTGCATGTTTGAGAAAGATTTATGAAGGACTGGTTGTTTTCTGCTTCAGTGTCCCAAACCAACCAAATGCACAAACAACAACAAGGAAACAATACAACATTACTCTACAGCTTATTATGTACATTGGTTGGTTGGTTGGTTGGTAGTAAATACATGCAATCGACGAGATGAAGATGGATTGGTTTGAAATTCAAAAATCAGCGTCAGGCCTCTGCCAATTACTTACTCTCAGCTCAGTCACTGGGGTCAAATCAATTAATGTTTTTATTGCGAAGGCGAAAATCAGATTTCTTCATTTTTCAATTGTGATCATTGCTTTAAAACTTTTAAAAATTCACTTATTAAAGGTGGAAAAAAACAATAACGCATTTTTGTGAAATACAGTACAGCACGCAAAGTGGTTGGTGAAAGCTAGTTCTGCATATGTAAACTAGTCAGTTTTTACGATTCAATACTGAGCTGCATGGTTAAAACTAAATTATGTGCTAAAACATATCTAACTTGTCTTTGAAGGTGGTTTATTGCATTATTTAAAAAAATTAATGAAAATAATAAAATAATAAACAATTTTTTTCTTTGAATGATTTATAGAATGTGAATAAAGGCGATTCGTGTGTACTTATTTTTTCCTTTAACGGAATTATTATCACCAGCTTCCTACATATTATTACACATGCTTTTCTACTCTGCATGCGTGCTGCATTTCTCGCTTCGATTTCTTTAATTGCGATAAACGCATAATTTGATAAGCGGCTGGCTGGGAAATAATTTCACAGACTCCCTGCAACCACTATGTAGTTCATGCATGTACTACACAAAATTACAGATGTGACTCCATGTAATTGTCAGGAACACAAAAAGAAATCAATTGTGTGTGGTTTAAAGTGAGAAGTAAACAGGGCCGGAATACGGAGGAAACTACAATAAACACCCGTTTTTCATTTGTCATGTTCTTAACGGGAAGTTCAGTGTGAATTTTTGAGATGATTGAGGTAATTTTTCGTGAATGACAGTTTGAATAACACAGGTCAAGTGGCTTCAATGGCTTTCATCATCTTTACGAGACGGTGAACTATTTGCCACCGATTTTAAATGAATTGACTGTTAGGAAAACCGTTGTTTAACCAAAAGAACAATCGAGACCTTGAGAAAGGTCCATTGTTTTACCCTCATACGCTTTCATAGGGTGTTCGTATGCACATAAGTATTCGACAATTTTGAGGTTATTTGGTTTTAGGAAACGGTGCTGCAGATGTCACCAACTTGCATTTTGTGATATATTAGAAAAGCAATTAAAGAAATTAGAACCCTCATGTGGTTTAAGGAGCTTGAAACACGTAGAATAGAGTTGCAGTCATTCGAATTGATTCACAATGTCCCTCACAATGATTACACAACACATCGTTGTATAATTAGTTTTAGGCCAAGCGAGAACCCCAAAAAACATTTACATAAATGTTTTTTTAGTGTGACACTTGCGATTACTATATGCGTATAATTCTGTCAACGTTAATTTATTTTATATGTTGCCACATTTAAAGAATAATTATCGTTGGAACGACTACTTATCAAAATGTGTACCATTGATATCTGTCTTAATTAATCCTTAATTCAGTGGAAATCTCAGAGGAGTGAGTCACGTTTTCATTATTTTTAACACGTAACATACATATCGCCCCTTAATTTATTCTGTCCTTTTAAGAATGCATCCCTAGCTCGACCACAATGCATCTTGCTAATTCAAATACAAACTATTGATCCTCAACAAGTAACGAATCGTTACTAACGATTATATCGATACACGTCTAGCTATCGAAACTTATATCATGAATTACATACCAAAAAAATGCTGTATTCATTGCAACCGTATGATGCTTGACTTTCTAGGTTGGAGTTTGAACTGTTTTTGTCTTGGTAAGTACATATGTAAACGTGTCCAAGTAGTAATTTGGTGTAAAATCAGGCAATAAAACCAAAATACGAGAAAAACACCTTCTCCCTTGAGACTAATCATCCTCCACAGAATTCCTTCTGACCCAAGGCAAGGTCTGAAAGGCCCAGACCCGGAGGAATTCAGGGCTAATGCGCATCCTTCCTTCCACAGGTGCATGCACCACCTGACACAAGTGCATTTGACGGATTTGAAGAAGGCGACTTATGAATCATTTTCCTTCTTGACCGGTGATTTCGAGAAAAGTAAAATCCATTTGATAGGCTGGATTTTATTGCCTCCATTATAAAATTATCCTTCCCCGACTGACTTACTTGGACTCGCACGCACGCACGTATGTACATGTTTCACTGCATTTACTTGTTCTGTTTGGACACAGGCGACAGTTTTACAGCGAGCTGACCAACACAACAACCGTACAATCCACTTCGTGTCCGTCGCCTCAGATCCAAGTTGTCAATAAGTCTGCGAGATTAGATAAGTCGTCTTTTACGACACCCACTCTAATTATGCGATAATTTTTACAACATCCCAAATGGACACTTTGCTCACTTGTATCGTATGAGATCCGGGTTGAAATGCATTTACAATAATAATCAATTTTTTCAACTTGGCAAAACCCTTAATGACAAAGCCCGACAGGAAAAGTCACATATTTAACGCCTCATAATAACAGAAACCAACCTTAATGCGCATGTACATGTGTAATTCTCTTCCATATTTATGTTATTCATTTCACTGAAATAAATAGTCAATACGCTCGCAGCCTTCAGAATGAAAATTGAATTGATGCTGAATACTAAGTACGACCAATTGTAATTTGGAAATTTACATCCCGACGAGAAATATAAACGTTAACCAAGTAACCGTTGAGCAAGCAAGTTTTGTTCGCAGTCGTCGGGGTTATATAATTAGGGCCAGACAATGTTCGCGTCTGACTGAGCCAAACAGATACATAAATCCTCAACCTCTCACCCGTCAACAACAATGCCATTATGAGCAGAGGACCCAGTTAAGACTGAATTCCACCCTTTCTCTGCCGAAATAAAAATACCAGTTTACTCGAGGATGCAGAGAATCTCTATATGCGATCAAGATCAATTCTCAACCATCAGACATTCCACATCACCTCAGGAGGAAGAAGAAGAAGAGCTGAATGATCTTGCGGCTGGACTCTTGAGAATTTTAATCCTCGGGCAGTCCAACGGAATACTTGGAGTAAGCGATACAGTAATTTAAATCTGGCTGCTCAGAGAAACATGTAACAGCATCCGAGGGATGTGTATAAACAGGTCAATAATAATAATAACACGTTGAGACGTTATGAAGACGATCGGGATGATCTACAATAATCCTTGTCCTCCAAAGAAGAAGGAACAGCAGCAGAAGAAGAAGGAGAAGGAGGAGAGCGGATAAATACATGGGCACGCCGACTTTTATACACGGGTGGAATTCAATTGGACCAACTTTTGGGAGTTGAGCTCAAATTAAATGAAATTTAAAGAATTAAAAAATGAATAACTTTTTCCACATGATGCTGACATGCCTCGCCCCTTTGGGATAATTTGGGAGGTTCGGGTACGAGCAATTTCGACTTTACTGGTTCTTTCGAGTGTGGGAACTCAACTAATGTACGTACGTACGTATGTATGTACGTACCTACTATGTAAAAACTACCCATGTAGAATACAAGTAGTTACTTTTGTGGTATACTGACTGACTCATCATCCGAGATATTTGAACTGGGCAGGTTGAGCACAAAACTCTGAACTATTTTTACAATTAAAGAACCATAATTGTTAACATTTTTAAGCAGACCGGAGGGGAGTCCAGGAGGCAAGAAGACATTGGTTTGGTTCGTATCTTTGGCTGAATAGTTTTTGCTGGAAATCTGGAGAAGGCCTCGGGGGAAAGATCCCCGTCGCCAGAGACGTCAGTTCATCAAACCTGGTGCACTTTTTGGAATAAAAACAAAACAATGGGCTTGATTGGAGCCTGGCAATCCAGCAATAATTACTATTCACGTTCACTATACCTTTTTAAAGAGCATACTTATTTTTTGCATGCATTTAATGTGTAGCATAACACAGTCTTTTATGCTTCGTGATGTCCCCAAAATGTAATTTGTACGCTGGGTGTAATTAGTACTGCTTAATTAGAAAACGTGTTAACAAGTGTATTCTTGATGCAAGTTATGAACTATGAGAAATTCCATTTCACAACTCGAGTAAAATTGACCTCAAGTCAGTCAAGTTAACATATTGGTACTGTGATAATTAACATTTGTAATGGAACAACTACAGTCCGCAGGTCAGTGTCATCGTCACTTTTCTTGAATCACAAGTACATGTTTTTTAATTAGAAAATATTCGGAAAAACTGTCTTCTGAAGCCTGGGGCACATGCACAAATACATGCATGCAAAAACTTCTTGGAACTCGATCCTCGTCCACCTACGGACTTAGGTAGCTGTACTTGAATGCTACTCCCTGAACGCTTCTCGGTACATGTTTCCTATCTGTCCAACGTGTTTCATTGTGCAACCAATTTTTGAGCCAAATCATTTTTAATTTACGGAGATTGCTAATCCGACGTAAGATTTTTTTAAGATGCAATTTAATTCCTGGAAGAGGACACTTGTTCTCTGTGGGTTAGACAGCTAAATGACCACGACTGATTTATGGGGAGACTTTCATATGAGTCAGTCTGCACAGGTGAGATTATTAAATGTACACAACGTTCTGGGATGCAACACGCCTGACGATGGCTGCTGTACATACATGAACTGCGTACCTAATCCTAAATCTGAATACACAGAGAGTGACTCATCTGCAGAATAAATAATCATAATCTTTTTTGACTATTCTCTAGGTACAAAAGTCTAAAATCTCAAGTTTAGCATTAATTTCGCTGGAATAAAAATTTTCACGGGCTATGAAAAACAAGAGCATGAGAAAACATGACAATTTAAAATGCTACTCCATTTTATTCGTATTTACAAAAGCAAATTAAATTGAGGGGTCGGAGAGAAATCCTTCTCAGAAATTACTAATGGGCTTCAACTTTTTTTTGAAATTGCACAACGCTTGGTAATTATTATACCGGGAGTCTGAAGCCAAACTTAATGAAGTTGAGTGAAACAGGTTCCCAAGGGTTAGAATTGTGATCAGTCATTATTATTTATCTGCGGCAGAAGAAATATGTACAAGAAGAAGTCGACGAAGATTGTGAGGTTGGAGAGTGACGGGGTTTGTACATGATTCCATCTCGCTACACATAATTAATCCGGATTTCGGAAACTGGAGATTACCCAACAACAACAACTCAATAATACCAAACAAGGTAATAAAGTAGTGGGAAAAGTGAGATAAATCAGCAGATTGACATTACCCGTAATTGTCACAAACACAATATTTCGCTAAACGAGTTCAATCCGTTTTTTGTCACATGCAATTATTTTAAATTACTTGGACTGACTGTCTGCTGAAAGGAGAAGTCTGTGGAACAACAACTTACCAAGAAATCGAACCAATGGCGAGGATATGATATGCCGTTTCACCAACAATGATTAATTGCAGGCATCCAAGTTCTCACGGTATTTAAGAATCAGACAAATTATTTCACACATTCACTCCTCCTCCTTCACCTGACACTGACTGATGAACGGAACGAGAACTCTGATCCACAAATCTGGAAAATTATTCCACTTCTTCGTTTCACTCGCAATGTGATCATGCACTCGGAAAGATGAGCATTATTTATCAAGAAGCAAACATGTGCTGTCCAAATGGGAGACAAATCCCTCAATTTTTTTGATAAAAGACAACTTGTAATTCTAAATAGTCAAAAAATGTTTGATTGTCGCCACTCACACATTGATTATTATATTAGAAAGCGTCTTATATTAAGTCTGGAATGGGAATGGTAGGAATGCTGCGTGGTACACATGAATCTCTTGGTTTAGACTCTTCACTTCTTATTATGCAGAATGCAAATACGCGTTAATGCATCCGCTGCTCCAAACTCCGGATGATGTGATGATGACGATAAACACCCGGTCGTCGATGGGTGAATGAAACTTGATCTGAGTGGCAGTAAGGGTTTGTAAGTCCCATGGAACATATAGTTTAAATTATTAATAATAATAATAATAATAATAATAGATTTATTTCAGCACACAAATTTTGTCAAATAATTTACAAAAATGATCAAACCCTATCTAGTAGGACATTAACCTTAATATTGTAAAAAATTCCGGTTATGCGTTTCTTAAAAGAGTTGCGAAAATTTTGTAAACCACGAATCACCCACTTTTGCTACAAACACGAGGAGACGGACGGACAGATTTCAGATGCGTCGAATCGTGATTTCAGCCTTCTTCGAAAGATTGAGATGAACTGTTTGGACTAGCCATGAAAACTTGGTGACTTTGCACAAGAACCAAGATATTCAAGTCTTAAACGTGGCGAGATAGTTGCAGCCGTGGTCCATCCACCACATGCATGCACTTAAACTTTATTACCACGAGAAGACAAGAATCATCACCAGCTCTGTGTGTGTATGCACACGGAGGAATTCACTGTTTCTTAACAGACAGGGTTCTTTTCAAACCAAGAAGATTTTCCATTCGGGACGAGTGAATTCAAACTTTTTATTTAGCTTTGGGCTACTCATGATGCATTCACCAGGCCCACCATCACCACTACCCCTCGTGTCCAGGCTACCTTTTGTCCTCCAAGAAAGCAATGTTTAAGCACCGTGGAGATTGCATGCATACGTACACAGTTTACGTCTCTTATTTAGGAGAAGAAGGGAGGATTAAGGGCAGGACCAGCAGTGGTAAGCTAATAACCAGCAGCGTCCCTGAAGGTATTACTTGGTGGCTTGGTTGGGTACCCTATACACACCATCAGAATGTACCATTTTGGTGCCTATCGTGCCTTCGTCAGGCATTGATGATGAAATACATTATGTCCAAACCGTATATCTTATCGTTGCTCAAGTATTTACAACCATATATCTTATCCTCGGACTGATGTAGCCAGGAGAATACAATTTGTGAGGGACTCCTGTCTCTCGAGTTGGGGTTGCCTTGGCCTTCTACCTTCTCAAGTATCATCTTTCCATCCAAATTCCTTCATTTTTCTCGCTCCTTTACTCATCGGCAGGCCGAGAAGGAAATATGTGCATACACTTCTGAGCTTGTTGTTGTCTCAGTTGGTACTCAGGATTTTATTACAGGACTCGCTAAATAAAAATAGAAACGTTGATCATTCACTTGAAAAAGTTTTTGTCCACGATGAGAATGAGCATTGTGCACCAGAGTAAACTGACACCTATAGAGAAACAAGGACTGGAAAGATGACAAATCATTATTCCATGAACTAAATATTGAGCAGAGTTAAGGCTTTATTAAAAACCACAGATTCACGCTTTGGTAATCAACAACTCTGTAGAAATCGAATTGAACCATTTGTAAAGAAATGCATGTGACAAAATGAGACAGCATCTTTGCGTGGAATATTTCGTTAATAATCACGCAACGAAATGTCTGTAAAAATAGAAAACGTGCTGCGACCCATGGATTTTTCCGGGTTTAAAGATTCGCTGTGCGTGTAACTACCTTTCGGTCATTAAGGAACAATGCGATTGGAAACCTTTAGCTGGTCGAGAAACATTAGAAACGTTGTGGAAGAGGCGGGTCACGGACGATCGTAAATAGTTCTCTAATAGAAAATGTTGGCCTTTTGAGAGGTGAAGGTATTGTCGGCAATTTCAGTCATCATCAATACCCACCACGAAAACTAAAACATGATGAAAGATTGCTGATTTGCTGACACCCAACAAACATGTAACGGAGAACGATTTGTGCATGGGGCTGGTGGACCACACACACACAACATTGTTTATTTATATGAATAAGAAATATATGTAACACGCCAAATGTAACAGTGTAAGCACTTAAGTCACAATATTGCAGTTCTTAAACGAATTATAGCTCAACTTATTCATCGGTCACACCAAACTGCTCCAGCAGCGAAGGAGAAATAGTCCACAAATGGAAGATAATCTGAGGGTCACAAAATAGTGCTCAATCTTTTAAATTAATGTTGCATTAGGTGCAAAATTCCTTTACCGGCGACACTGGTGTAAAAGACGACAGGATTGTCACGTGGTCCTGCGCCATCATACGTCCCCGCTGAAACGATCCCCACTTGCACCATTGATTTCGAATAATGCTCGACCATCAGTGGCCCTATTCGAATAAAATGTACCCGCTCCTTAATAAACTGCCATTTAATGCCAAATTTGTTTATGCACACACCTCCGGAATCTCCGTGTGAGGGGTCCATATAATTGGCAGGGATGTTGAGATGCGTGGCACAAATGGCATGTGGAGGAAGCTTTCCAACGCGCATTACATCATTGCAACTCTCGCTTTTAAGAATGGGAACTCTTAGTTCCTGCAAAGTCGAGGCGAGAGCGGATTTATCATCGGCATCGGTTATTCCCCATCCTGCAAGGTAAATCAGTTCAAATATAAAAAGCGATATTGCCAATTAATATCTATCATAATCACAGAAAAATCAAGCTTTTTTATTATTATGAATTATTTAATACCGATGACGATTGCATGCTTCCCAACCAATTTTGCGTTGTCCAACCCAAATTCGCCCTCAGTTGGGAGACAAACGGGGGATAGTTTACTCTCGATGGAAAATTCCACAGAAGTATTTAATTCGAGAAGGGCAATGTCACCTCTAAAATCCCTGCGGAATAAGTAAGCATACCTCTTGAATTAAATGGTTTGTGTTGATATTAATGACATTAAATTGGTACATGTTAATTTAAATATGTACGTACGTATAGCTAACAAAATCAGGATGCACGAAAACATTCTTGACTGAAACATCCACAGTGTCGCTATCATTGAACGTAAAGCCCTCGTGCCGACGAAGTCTCACGGCAACTTTGCTTGGATTCGCAATCGAAGCTTCTGATCCTCCAAGCTGAGCCAAACAGTGAGCCTATCGGTGAGCACGTGTTAATTTACATACTTGTAAACATGAACCTAATAATTTAAAGTGTGTACAGCAGTCAATATCATTTTTGTGTTGATAAGCGTTCCTCCACAGAGGCTTTTATCGCTCGGGTTATGAGGATTATTTTCATAAAGGACTTGACCTTGCCACGGGTACTCGTGGCGTCCCGCTTCGTCCCCTCCCACGATCCGGGAAAGAGGTCCGACTGATCGTCTGACCCCACACGCTAACAAACCAAGTGGTATATCTGAAAATGAATGTTATGCCGGTGGTATTTATTTTTTAATTGAGACAAGTGGCTCACTGCAATGGCTGCTAGTTTTAGTATGCTCATGAGGAAACCCGTCCCAGGGGTGCTTGGAGGATGACGGTTTTGGTTGTTGATCAAAATTGTAAGTTTCATACAACTCGATCGAACATTTGCACCATCCGGCTTTTGTAGTGCCAGCAATTTTGTTGATGAAGGAAAGAATTTCTAATTGTTCGAAAAAAATTGAATCAAATCGGATAGACATGTGTCATATTTATGATTATCACCTTCGTTGACCAGATTTGTAGAAAATTGGACAGGCGTCGACGTGATCGTCAGTTGCTGCCCTTTCTCACGGAAGTCATTGTCCGACGGTACTCCAACTTGAAGCATTTGGCCAGATTTCATGGAAATCATTAAAGGTGACCCAATGTAGTCCTGATAAAATTGAATAATTGCGCATAATTAATTTAGCACCTGTACAATTGTTAACTTTACAGATTCGTACAAAGTTATACATATCGGGAGACGATTTCCAAAACTGTGTGCACAGGTTCCTATTATTTTCTCTTCCGCAATACTTCATATCATAAATTCGGCTGTGCGACCGAATTTCGACATCGCGAAGGTGTTGTGTCTTATGCAAACCAAAAATCACGCTTTTCTGTCCCACCAACTGTTTCGACAATGCTTTTGACTCCGGAATGCAAACGGGCGACACGTCGTAGCCGCTGAAGTCGATCCTTTCCGACAGCTCGATGATACAAATGTCATAGTCAATCACCCTATTCAAACGCACATGTCATGCATTTGGTCCAGTGGTTGAGGGGGTCCTATAACGTTACGGGCAAATGGTTTTCCCCGAAAACTTCAAAATTTTAGACACAAAATTTTGATTTTTTTTACGGAAACCAATTTGCTCGTAACATTTGGGTCCCTCCGTAGTTAAATAGTTATGTATTATATGAAGTTATTGTTTTTATTGTAAAGTGCGATACCTTTGTGTCATATATGTCGGGATAGCTCGTGGATGACAATGTACCACTTTTGGAATTAGATTTAAGGTTGGCGTCGCCTGCGACGTGAGTTTGAGCCCCTGAAACTTTGTCGTGGTTAACAAATCGTCCTTCACGTTCAAAGCATTGTAGTGGACCAAACATTTAGCACTGGTCACTATCAACAAGTCGTTGACAATGGAACCCCAACACGAGTGGGAAACCGGACCGTGAGCTGAATCTATTTTCACGATCCAAGAGTAGTCGAAAGTGACATTTCTGGTGGCAACGTTTCTTTGTTTCCCACATTCTGAGCCACAATAAGCAAAACTTTAATACAAAATGGTAAATGTAATGAAAAATGACTTTCGTTTTTGCAAATCATAATAAATAAATACCACAATCGATAGTTTGTAGACGAGGTGGGGTGTTGAGATAAATATCGAGATCTTCATCATCAATTTCTGGGACATATGCTGAAATTTAAAGTCACGTGTTTCATTTGGTACATAGTTAAATAATTTCTGTAGTGATTTCGTTCCAATTAAGAAGTGTTAGTACATGGAGAGCAGGATAAAACCGACTTCAATTGAGACGAGTGGGCTAAATATATTACAAAAGCGTAAGTAGAAAGCTGCATCACGACGATAGGATTTCAATATCAGAAACGGTTTGCTGTTAAGAAAATAAGGATTCACTCATTTTCATGGTTTGTTTTTGCATTTTTAGCCCAATCAATGCAAGATGTGCTGATGTACCCGATGTGTCGATCCGTCTGTCCGAAATACGATGTCTTTTTAACTTATCATATCGACCTTTAACTTTGGAAAAACTCAAAACATGCAAAATTAAGAGCTACGTTTGATGATGAGCATGATCGGTCCGGCGCTTGACCTGGCCGGTGGTGGTCATTTAAATTGTGCTGATAAATAGCACCAACTTTTATAAATCGTCTAAGAAACATGAAATTTCGGATGAGGATGCAAGTTTTATCCAAGAATATATTCACCAGAGACAGACCCACGCTATAACAGAAAAGCTGCAATTTTTCATGCATGCATGAAAATTGATGCACGATAAGGATGCTAATTAAGTAATGCTTTGGTCTCTGGTTTCGAAATTGAGTGAAAAACAGTAGTAAGAGACGAGAAAAATTGTATGGCTCGGGCTTCATCAAGTCTGCATTACATGATGAAAATAAAATCATTCGACATATTGGCATTTAGCAATTGTAGTTATGACGCTTTCGCTTTCTGTCTACTTATCGATAAATTTGACCAAATAGTAGATCCTGTCCAGCCATATATACTGATTGCAGAAGCGTGAAGTGTGCGTGATCACTTTACGATATTTACTCATCGTGGTGTTAATACGTGGACAAGCTTTGAAATGGACCACTTGGGATTTCATACCATCGACCTTGGATCTGGGCGTAAACTCTTGTACAACAAAAGCTCTGATTGAAAACACAACATGTCGTAATCAGTATTTCTCAACATGCCAAATAAAAAAATCTCCTTCCTGGTTTTACAGCAACAAGAGTCGATCTCTCATTCCATGCTCACCACCCATGAATTTGGATCCTCGGACTCACCTCAACGGACCATTTATCTCCATTCACAAAGTTCAAAAGCACCAAGAGTTGGCCAGACTGCAAACTTTGGAGGTACGGCTGAAAAATGTCATGCACATTTGATGGAGAACATAGATAAGTGGATTTACCATTTTTGCACTGAACAGGAGCGACGAATCAAACTGCGGGATCTCATCAATGACGATCGTCAAAAGTGGCAGTGCGAGCTGTCAAAGATGGGACTGACACTTTACACGGACACTTTGCTTTGACTTATCACAAAAATAACTTTGCTCTGTTCGTCAGTTATTTATTTGAGATCAAACATACAAACTAGATAACTCAAGCCTCACAAAGTTTATGTCATTTTAATTTTAAAATTGATCAAACAAATCCTGCATGTCAACAATATTTTCCAGCATGAATAATCACATAATTATCCTTGATTTGTTTGCCGACTGCTCAGATTTTTTGTCCTTTCATGCTGAGCATTTACATATGTATGGATGCATTATAGTATCCTGCATATGTAACACGGGTGCAAAACAACAGTGTCACCTCTGCAATTTGTCTTATCATGACATTGAGTTTACAACGGTCTAACATCGATTCTAACCAATTAATTAATTACTCATGTTCACTGTTCAAATATGCAGATATATTTTTCATAGTTGTGCGTATTATGTTTGTACGTATGACTTATACAATTCACTACGTATTTCCTACCAAAAGGCACGAGAAGACAATGCTACCTTGAAATTGTGACATCAATTAAGCTCTACATTGCGAAAGAGGACTGATCAAAAAGGAGAAGCAGATTATACCAGGGTTCAGTCGTCCATTATTGTTTTGCACGCACAAAGATGGCGAATTCGCAGGTACCCTTCGTACTACGAGCGGTAATTTTGGTGGGGTTGTTGCACCCAGGAATGTCCCAGACTTGCGGGGGGCGACTCTGCTCACCCACCCAGTATTGCAACGAAGAGGGGACGTTATGCCTGAGCAAGAAGGATTTAGGGGACCCCTGCACTGGTGCTGGTCAGTGCCTCCCCAGCTACTCGGACTGCTTGGACCAGACATGTCAATGCCAGACTGATTGGACAGAAGGCCCCGGAAATCAATGCGTCTTAGATTGTTCGGACAGTACCTGCTCGAGGGGCACCTTCTGCAGCACTGATTGGAGTCATGGATGTATCCCCCAGATTAATCTTGGTCAGACTTGCAGCGATACTGAAGAGAGCCCTCTTCAATGTAGACCGGATAATGCGGTATGTGAAAATTCTCTTTGCAAATGCGGCTCCGACTTTCTCGAGAAGAACGGGGCCTGCATCCCCAAGTGCACCAGCTCATCAGCCTGTCGACCTGAGATTGAATTCTGTGACATTAACAGCGGCGAGTGCTTGCTGAAAAAACCATTGGGGGCGGGCTGCACTGCAGCACAAGAAGAATGTGCCACGCCCAACGCCACATGCACGGGTGATGTCTGCAGTTGCTTGGACGGCTTTTCAAATTATTTTAACACTGCTTGCGTCCCCAAATGTCCAGCCACTGAGTGTCGTGTGGACGAGTATTGTGACACTGGGAACGAGTACTGTGTCCGAAAGGCCAACCTACACGGACCCTGCAACAATGCTGGCGGTTTGGTAGGCCAATGTGCAGATGAAAACGCTCTTTGCCATGCCGTCGAGAGCACTTGCGAATGTTCCCCCGGCTTCATTGACAACAACAACCAATGCGTTCCGACGTGTACGGACAACAACGGCTGTAGCGAAACGAATCACTTCTGCAATGCTGAGGATCCTGAGGAAGGATTTTGCGAGATGAAGCGTCCTTTGGGGGGAACGTGTACCAAGGAAGGTGAAAGCCACGAGTGCATGGAAGCCAGTGGTGAGCTAAACGTTATTTGCAAAAATGGGCGTTGTTCTTGCAATAGTGAGCACTATCAAAGTGGAGGCAACTGCATTCTAAAATGCTCCGCAAATTCCAACTGCGACCCAACTCAAGAATTCTGCAACGTCGAACAGGGCAGGTGCACTCCAAAGATTGACCTAAATGGAATCTGTAACCCCACGCACCCAAGTTCCTGCCGAACTGAGAACGCAATTTGTAGCGAAGTCACCAATCGTTGCAGTTGCGTAGATTCGCACGTTGAAGGCTCGGGGATTTGTATTCTAAAATGCAGCGCATCCAATCCAAGATGCGAATCTGACCAATTTTGCACTACTGGAGGGGCTTGCCAAACGAAGCCTAGCCTCAATCAACCTTGCGAGTCGGGAGAAACAGCCCAACAATGCCAGGACCCCAACGCATCTTGTACCGAAGTATCTGAAAAGTTATCTTGTCTCTGCAAGGATAGCCATGCTGAAAACAATGCGGTGTGTGTCGCCAGATGCGAAAATAGTTTACCATGTGGAGACATGTATTGCGATTCGAATGGAGCCCCCAACATTTGCAAACCGAAGGTGACCCTCGGTCAAGCCTGTCAATATGCAGATCAGTGTGGGACTGAACATGCCACGTGTGACTTGGAGGGCTCAAAGACATGCCAATGCTCCTCGCAGTACTACAACTACAACAACGGGCTGTGCCTCCCAAAGTGCACGAGGGACCAGGGCTGCCTCTCGAGCGACTACTGCACTGAGGAAGGGCGGTGCGAAAAGAAGAAACCGCTCGGTGCTGGGTGCACGGATTCCATTCAGTGCAAAACCCCAAGCGCCATTTGCGACGCTACCTGCACATGTCCTAATACGCACTGGGAAGAAAGTAGCGTCTGCATTCAGAAATGCACCCAAAGTACAGTTTGCGACCCAGAGTCGCAATACTGTGCCTTGAATGCTAAATGCTACCTCAAAGTTGGGTTTAACCAAAGCTGCACCCCTGGCGATGATGTCAAAGAACAATGCGTCGGCAAACTGGTCTTTTGTTCCACCATTCCGGACAGCATCCGCCGGAAATGCATCTGTGCCGAAAATGCGGAGAAAGAAGCAGCAGCGCTTGACTGTTCTTGTACGACCGAGTATGTCGAGAGCCAGAACGCTCTGAGATGTCTGAGGGTATGGCTACTTTAGTATTTGCATGTTTTTTGTAACAACACTTTCTCCACCAATAATCACTGTTCTTGCACTGCTCAGTATGCAGATAAAAATGCCTGAGACACACTGCTTCAAGTTCAAACCCTATTTAAAATCCTATTTTTTATAATGATCAACCAAAATTATTGAATAATTCAATAATTAATTCTAGAAAGCCACCGAGTTAGATCAACCGTGCGAGGAGTCCGCACAATGCAAAGATTTTGGGAGCGGCGACTCGGGTGCTATTTGTTCCACAGGGCTTTGTTCCTGCCCAGCAAGGTTCATCCCAGACGGAACAAAGCGAAGATGTCTTTTGGTAATCTCAGAGTTTCGATCTTATTATGATCTGAATTCTCATAAAAATTTTTGTAAGAGAAAATTATCATGTTTAATATTCATATGGTTGTAATGTAATAAATAGGTTGCAGAAAATCTTGACGAGAGTTGCGAAATTGACGAGCAATGCGCTGAACTTGGTGGTACGGGCTCCGCTGCTTCGAAATGCGTCGCAAATAAGTGCTCCTGCCAAACAAGGTTTGTGCCAGACGGATCGAAACAAAGATGTCTCTCGGTAAGCTCAATGATCACATGCACTAGATATGATCTGAGTACTATTACAAATCGGCAGCGTATTTGCATACATGAAGAATTACGGTTGATATATTTAAATCTTGTTGTACTAGGTTGCCGAAAATCTTCAAGACGGTTGCGAAGTTGACGGACAATGCGCTGGACTTGGTGGCACCGGCCCCGCAACTTCAAAATGCGTCCAAAATAAGTGCTCCTGCCCCAACGGGTTCCTTGACGGTTCGGACAGGGTGACCTGTCGAAAGGCGGCGGAGAAGCTGGAAGACCCGTGCGTGGAAAACTTGCAGTGCGAAGTTCTTGGAGAGCAAACCGAGTGCAAGGAAGCAAAATGTCAATGCAAAGCAGGGTTCATGGCTGGCGAAGATGCAAAACAGTGCGTCGTGGACAATCGTAGCGGAGACGGTACGAGGTTGGGTCCAGTCAGTGCTTATTTTGCCATTTGCATTGCAATGGTTGCTAAATACCTTAATCTTTGAGTACATATGCCGTCAGCTATTTATTATCCATCCAGTAATTTTTAAGCTTTAAAGTTTAATAAAAAATATACCCTTATCTTGTATGCGCATTCATTCTGGTTTGAAATTCATGTAACGCAGCTTGTAAAAAATAGATATGCATAAAAATCTACGTAAATGTACCGGATGAAGGAAAGCTGCACAAATTAAAAATGCGTACATATTCTTCATTGCATCTTGAGAATTTCAGATTTGTGATGAGATTCTTCGCACCAGAAATTACTTTATCACTTTATCACCCTGTCACAGTGCTAGACTATTAATTGGTATTTTTACTCGGATTTCAGAATTGATGGAATACGTATAACAGATAATGTGTAGAATAAAAGAGATAATTGAATCGAAGCGACGCATGTCTGGGCAGATAGCGCGACTGATCTCTGGAGATGAGAATATTGGTCCTGAGTTTTATTCAGGAAAGGACAGAGTGAAATGGAAACGACTGTGACAAATATGTGAGTCCACCCGGGTGAGAATAATGGAAGGGGAGAAATCTCACATAATAAGTCACTCTGACCCAATCTGCCAATTGTCTATTCGCCATCAGTACCCGACGCCATAAGAATTCTCGATCCTATCAATTGTCCTCGTTCACATCCCATCATCCCGGCCTCATCCTCCCATTATTATTATCTATTCCGAGACCTATTCCAATTTCAGATGGATTCTCCTCTCACCCAACCGCCTCCACTTTCCTCCCTTATTTTTCTCCCTTGATGACAATCCACGTCAACATTCATCCGCTCCACACGCAATGGCACGACCAAGTGAAACGCATCAAAGAACGCAAGTCTCACACTCCAAGCAACATCTTGCAAACTCACTTCCGTAGGCATTACAATATCTTGCTCATTATGCTATAAAATAAGCATTGAATTAATCGATAAGTTTCCAATGGCTTTATGAAGCTATGCTACACAGCAAATGAGAAATGCAATTGCTACTAAAAATATTGTATGGGAGAACTAAAATAATTGGAGTTCTCCACCTTCTTCTTGTGCACATTCTTCTCGTCCTCCTCGGTCGGATGCAGACATTGAGCTCATTGATACGTCGTACTTTTTCCAAGCGAGCATATCCAGTGGGAGCGGAGGCAGTGGCTTTCTGGTGAGATGAGTGGCTGTGAAAGTGTCTCTTGTGTTCCTCCACTGGGAGTGATCTCGAGGGGAAATTGGTGAGGAGAGAGGAGACACAAGCTTTAGCAAACCGTGCAGAAATTAAATTGATTTTATTATTATGAGTTTTCTCTCACTCAGTTACTTTGTGTGGATGGATCGTGGGTGTGGGTGCCATCAGCCTCTCACTCACGCCGAGTCGCCTACTTCTTCCTCTCCACAGTACTTCCAGTCGCATTTTACTACCACACTTTGTCTCCAAACCCCAGTTTATTATGGAATATGGAGAGGATAAATTTGTGGGTGAGACTGCATAAAATTTTATTGGTTGCTCTCGCTTGCTACACATTCAGCTTTCTTTCTTTCTTCCTCTGAAGGTACTGCTGTGGTCGTCTCGCTTTAAAGAAAATTTAAGTGGTGGGCTGTAGTATGCGTACGAATGGACGGATAGGCTGCTTCTGGGTGCCATTCATTGGTGAAGAAAGAGTAGGAAAAGTTGAGCTCTAAAGGAAACAAGGAAATTAATTGGCCCTTTTTGTAATAAATTAAATCCACTGCCGCTGCGTGCTATTGGGAAGAGCGTAAAATAGCTCAAATATCCATCCTCAAGCCCAAACTGTGGCTATTCAACAAATGCGGAAACCCACTTTGACAATTTTGTGCAAAGAAAATTATGGAAGACGGGCTATACGCATATCGAAGGGTGGACTCGAGCAGTGGTGGGAGTCCGAGAGGGATGTTTGCCTCGGGAATTTTATGGGAGTGACAGTCTTCCTTTTTTAATACTAGGCAAATTCCTCTGAAATATACTGCCGATGATTTCAAGTGACAGAGAGCAAGCAATCTACGCGCTTTTATTACTGGAGGACTTTCACCATCAAGAAACTCGATCTGCTCCTTCCTAAGTATATCTACACACCTCTTCCATTCTCTGACGGCAGACATTGTGAGCACCAGGGTTTTAAATTATTCCGCTGAATGACACCATCAATAAGGCTCTTCACCCACTTGCAAAAAATGTCGCTAGCACAAATAATCATTTCAATTTGGTGCAAGTGCATCTGCAGAGCTAATAAGTGGGTCCTTTTGTCAAGTTGCATAAATATTACGTCAACCAAGTGAGAGTTGTCTGGATAATTCTGGTATTTTAAAGATTTCGACATGGTAAGGTGGTCATATCACTTGAACTTGGAATCTCTTATGCACATATTTAATATTTTAGGCAGGGATATCATTATCGCATTTTCTTTGGAGTGTTGCGAGGGTGGGAGGTGAAAGGATTGAGATTCTCAGATTCAGACGAATGTCATCCGCAGACAAATCGCTTCGCACGGAACCATGTGTGGTGCGTGCGAAGCGATTCGACAACTCTTTCATGTCGTTACGCATCACACTTGAATTTATACCTTTCTCTCCCCGACCACTTTCTCCCGTGGTTTTTTCTTCTTCTCCGTTTTCCACGCGCTCGTGGCATTGGCATTGAATTGGAATGCGAGTCTGGATATTTACACCCACACCCAACCCAACATATCAACTCCGTCACCTCAGAGGAATTTTTTGATGAGGTAACCCGAGATGCGGTGGACGTGGACGAATGCATAACTCGAGAGAGTATATCTTACCAAGGCGTGACCCAAGAAACCACTCGTAATGCAATAACGAAGGGTCGCAGTTGAAGTGTCTGGTGCAAAAAATCATTGGTGCATTTCCATTAATTTGATTAGTAAGGAGGCTTCTGCACGATCATTTTAGTTGATTCTGGAATTGCATTTGTTACGAAATCAAGATTTGGTCCACCCACGCGAAGAGCGAATTAAAATTCGTCCCTCATCGTTTCTCCCTCCAAGAACTTTGACCCAACTGCTTGCATTCCTTTCTTCGTGGTCTTCAATCTGGGTAATTCTCTCAACGTCTCTGTGCTGCAAATGTAGCAACGACGCCCCGGTCGCCGTACTGCCTGCCATGCACAATCAACGCCATAAAATACCCCGGTGAGCATTTCTCAATTCCTTTGTGGTTTCTCGAAACATCTCCCACTGCTCCACCAACTGGATTTATTTGATAAATCGTTCGAAATAAGGAAGGTTTTTCTCAAAATTTCGTATGACCACCTTCGTCGTCGTCGACTGGGATGCATTTATTTGGTTATGCGGAGTCTCCTGGGGATGCTTTTCAAGTCGTCCTATCTCATGTCTCACACGAATAGATTTCACCACGAGGAGTGGAGAAAGGCAACAAAGGGAAATACTGCATGTGAGGAGGTCCCAGTCGCAATATGCGCCACCATTCAGTCACTTTCTCTGTCCTTATCAAATGGAATCCCACTTGTCGAAATGAAATGTTTGCTATTTGTGCGATGTTTGCCTTTGGAAAGAGTGGGCATAAAAAGGTGCAGCAGCAGCAGTGGTGGGCATGTCCAGGCAAAAGGTGGGAGACACGTGTGTGTGGAATGATAGATAAGGAAAGTGCAGAGAGAATTTGTGCAGTGGGAGAGAATTCACCTTCTCCACCCCAATCTGAATCTTAATCTGTGAAAGGAAACGGAAATGGAAATGGGGGAGAAAAACGTGGACATAGGTGAACACAGGTTGAATTGTGCGTCTGCGATGCTCAGAAAAAAATCCAGAATTTATTAGAGCCAGGCGAATTCGTATGCCTCCCTAAATCTTCATGATACAAGTGTGGCGTGGCTAGTTGAAAAATGCTCTGGCTAAATTTATTGATCATTGTGAAAGAAAAACCTACGCGAGTACGGCGATTGAATTCTAATGGGAGTCAATTACTATTATTTTTTTTATTCGAGTAAATTAAAAATTAAAACTAAAGATGTGAATAAATACTGGTTTACTCCTCACTTATTGAATACGTTCCAAAAAATAATTTACTGCATTTGATTCCACGCCAATAAAATGACTTCGTCACATGCCTCGAAATGAGGCGTAAATTATGTTAATTAAATTGAACTAATTCAATCTGCTTACGCAACCTAGGTACGCACGCATATAATGGTTTAACTTACACAAACAAATGACTCCAAGGACGGGTTCATGCTCTTTTCTGCCAAAAACTTGATACCACGAGTTGCAAATTACGAACCGCAGTTTTTAACTTTGTACATTTATTTCATTGACAAAG
Source organism: Folsomia candida (assembly GCF_002217175.1). Lineage (NCBI taxonomy): Eukaryota > Metazoa > Arthropoda > Collembola > Entomobryomorpha > Isotomidae > Folsomia > Folsomia candida. Next base: position 704,161 of record NW_019091234.1, read on the forward strand.
CGTGCAGAGCAGAAATATGTAGAAAACTGCATGTTGCTAAATGAGGTGTATGTGTTAAATGTTTAAAGCAGTACGTGATAAGTCTCAATAACATTAAATTAGTTGCATTATTAACACGAATCATACAAAAGTGAGCATAAATATTTATTAATTTTACAATGTTTTTGGGAGCTTATTTAGCAGTGTTTACAACTATTATAACACTGACAATGTGGGGAGATGGGCGAAATATGGATATTAACATAACGATAAGGACATAACTATCAGGTGAATAAATAAAGATTAAAACTTAAAAATCACAGGTTCCGTCCAACCCACATATTTGCCAGAGTTGGCGTTCGTCGCTGAGGTCGCAGTCACCGACTCGAACCCAAGCCCCGTCGTGTAGTCCAGGGGCACGCATACAGCGCCCCGTCGACATCTGCACCAACTGGTACGCATTCGAGGAGAGGTCCACGCGTCGAAACACCCACGACATGCTCTCCTTGTCCGGATTGCAAGGACGCACGACGACGTGGTCATTGTACCCCATGTCCGCCCCCACGCACTTGTCCAGCGACCCTGCATTCCCCATCAGCAAATATCCTCCTCGGTTGCTCTTGACCAGTGAAAACATTTCCTGCTCCAAACCTTTGATCCTAATCAATCCATTGCAATTTCACTTTTATCAGACTAAAAATTCACAATCGCACTGATAAGATAACCCACATTCGGGATACCATATACAAAGCATGACTCGTTTTTGGGCAAGAAAAAATAAATAGGTATTGACCAATATGACGACTCACCGCTCATCGTGACACTTCCAAAGAACGAGTTGGTGCTCCCTGGTTTCACCTTGACGCTTCCCATTTTCGATTATCAAGCATCGCCCAGATTTCATGTGACCAATGACCTTTACCTTATCCAGCGTTCCCCTCCCTCCAACGTCTATAACGTTGCGCGAAGGTTCCCTCAAGTTCACGGCAGCGTTAACCACCGCAAAAATGCCGAAGAATAATGCTACCGAAAGGTTTTCCATCTTTGACCAATCCCGTATGTACTATTGGGAACCAAACTATTCGCAATAGAATTCGCTACTGGCAAATTTTGTGCGAATGTCTCATCCCCAAATATTGTGATTATTAAAATAACAAGCTATTGACGAAAGTTTCCCGTCGTGATCATTCATTGTGTTTACATGTGAATAATATGTTGACGTAATATGACAACAAAGCAGTGGCAAGACAAGTGGTTCAGGTTCGATTGTATTAAAATTAGCTTGGCATTAATTAACACATAATTTCAGGAAACTGGTGGACTCTGAAGAGTGAATGAGTGGATTGAATGAGTGAATACATGGATTGTGGTGAGCGAGTTGTGAGGTGAGACACATAATTGGCGATGATATGGAAAGTGTACATCCTGCACTCCTCAAACCACATCGCACAATGCAGCCCCTGTCTATCAAAACTTGCATGATAACCTCAACATGACATTTTCAACTTTAGAAATCGAATTTCAAGTTGGAAAATAGCACTGTGATGATGTCATGCACAGCGAGATGATGTAAAGAACAACCTTCACCCAACAAAACAAAAGTTACAGTTATCCAACAAAATTTTAGACAAACTGGTAAAGTTGCTTTATTGTTTGACATCATAATATGCATCCTAGATGTCATGTACAGAAGAAATAAAAAAATATTCACGAGTCAAGCACTTCAGATTCATAGTTGAGTAGTAATTTTTGAAAGAAATCTCGCATTTCAGTGAACGAGGGTCTCTCTTCCAGCTCTTCATGCCAACATTGCAACATGGTCGTTTCATATCTGTAGTAAATCGCCAGTTATTTTCATCACTTAAATAATAAATGAAGGGAAAAGTTGTATTTCGAATATTTGTACATTTCTGTGTTGGCATAAATAGGGCACGCAAGCCGATTTCCGTCGTTGAGAAAGTCAATAATTTCTTGATACTCGAGATTTCCGTATGGATCATCCCCCAACGAGAAAATTTCCCATCTAAAATTCGTTCATGTTAAGACATTGACTGACCAATAATGCATCTTCTTGAAATAAACTCTAAACTTATTATTTGGTCACTAACAAAGTAATTCCGAACGCCCAAAGGTCCGATTTGACCGAGTATTTTTTCATTGTCAGGCATTCCAGTGCGCTTCCTTTGGTTGGCACAGGCTCCTGTGGGACATTTGGGTTTTAATTAACAAGACGCGTCATCATGATTTTACAGCAGCATGATTATTATTCCTCACTCTAGTCTTCTTTGTATAATCTTGTCTGGAATACAGCTTACGAGATAATCCAAAGTCCCCAATCTTGGCAGTTTTTGCTTCCGTCAACAGCACATTTCTAGCAGCCAGATCAATGTGCAGAACCTGTCGTGTCAAAAGTGGAATGACATTTCGTGATAAATACTACACAACAAGGATTAAAATTGGAAAGTCTATAATTACATCTTTTTCTGTGAGAAATAGCATCCCAGTTGCAATTTCTTTACTCCATTTGAAAAGTTGGAGTAACCAGGTCTGACTCAGCTCAGGAAATCTGTTTGAATTTCCAAATTCTCTTTAAAGTTTCATAATTCGTACCCGTTAAGTTATTTTTTCTCACCTGGGTTGTTGAACTCTTTCACTAAAATCCAAATAGTCTGGATGAAATTCGTTCGGTGTGAATGATGACTTTTCTTGAGGAAGTGAATCTTTTAGCGAAACCAAATAATTTTTCAGACTTCCGTTTGAGCAGAGTTCCAAAATAATGTAGATTTCCCCTTCGGATATACACAGCTACAAATTATTATGTAATACTTGGGGTAGTTAACAGTGTTACCACAAATCCTAAAAATGACTAACCAGCTTCCAAATTACTGGTGCAAGATCCAACTAGCTGAACTATGTTTGGATGTTGTCCCAAATAGGCCAACACCTTCAGCTCGTTCAAAATGGACTTTATGTAACCGCATTCCGAAAAAGGCTTCATCGTTTTGATGGCCACGTCTTGCCAAACTTTTCCGGAATGTTTCCGATTCTTATATTTCCCTTGGAATACTACGCCAAACATTCCATTGCCCAATATTTTCCGTGGCTTTATAGGGTCTGTTGAACCAAAACAATTAACAAAAAGCACTAATTTTCAAATTCATAATTCCCAAATGCCGTACTAAATTCCCAATCATCTCTCGGAATTTCCAAACTTGATTTGTAAGGAGCACAACAGGCCTGCATCACGCCGGGCGAATCCTCATTGTTGTCCACGTTCGAACAAACCGTGTTGGTGAAGCCTTTTTGAAACTGAAGAATTTCCGATTTGGGAAAGACGAGCCGTTCTGCTTTATTCGTTGGCCGGTAGCGTCTGCCAGCAAAAATGGAGATTCCTGTGACCAAGAAGACCAAAAGAACGATGCTGCCCAACACCCACGCCACAAGAGTTCCAGTCGACAATGACTCTTCGGCATTCAGTTCTGGACAGGTGCAGAAAAAGTTTTGGCCACGTCGAGTGTGCGTTGGCTATGCATTTCAGGGAAAAGTTTACCATCACGAATGTCAGATTACGTATGAAGCTGCAAATTCAACTTGTTTATTACTCACGACAATATTTGTGCTGTTCTTGTGAACGACCGTGAACGGGATGAAGTCCTGAACCGGATACTCGGGCGGTGCATATTCCGAATATCCAAATGCAGTCTCCATCAGCAAGCAGCCGGGTTGGACGTAGGATGACCTTATCACAGCGTTAGTGCTGGTGTTAAATCTGCCATTGTGGGGAAGCACGATGCCGTCAAAGATGCAATCTCTGCATTTTTCCTCTTGGTACAACACTGCACAAGTCTCGTTGAATGACCGACTCCGACAATCTTCATTTGCACAATAAGGTGTATCAACTTTCTGAAATTTAATTAGAGCTTTAATAAAATATAGTCTGGGAAAATTGGCGAGAATTACCTGGCATCCACAAGTTATGGACGTTGCCTCGTAGTCCAACTACATACAATTCAATAATTTAATACTTGGAGAAGTCCGCATAGTCATAAAAACCGTACAGCTAAAAATACTACAGAGGAAATCAAGTACCTCAAAAGGGTCCCTCGACAAGGGTAATGAGGAATTATGGTCCCAGAACCTTGTGCAGGATGCAGTGATGGCTCGTTTGCCTTTCTCGAGAATCGTCGGGTTTCCACAAATCTCGATGAAACAATTTGGTTTCTCAACCCCCACAAGAGCAGAGGCATTTGTAAACTTGTTATAAATTTGCTCAAAGTCTACGGAGGATGATATTCCTTGATTTTCGAACACGTTAACAACCGTTCTATTTCCATTACCAGAACCAAACTGGATGTGACCACATAATTCACTGGCGTTGGTAGGTACCGTTCTCACGTGCGAACTCGTTAGCATAACAGACACAAACACATAAATTTCCACCAACCAAAAATCTCGTACTGAAGATGAAGTCATTGTTCCAGATGTTTAATCCCAATTAGTAATAATATTTAAATATTCTATTGAAAATCTCTCATTTTGGAGCCTCATGATATTTCAAAGGTTTTAAATCTTTCCAAATCGTTTAATACACGAATAAGAACAATATTTACGTGCTTCTCCAGAAAGACTAAAGGAGCCGAGTTCAGAGAGAGCGAATTGGTAAACAGCAAAAAAAAACATTTGTAGTTTTACAGTCACGAAATTGATACTGCTGGCTCTAACTAATCTATTCTAACCTTTTTATTACTTACACGACAATTCAACAGCAGGAGGCTGACTTCTTTGTGATATGCGTGTATGTACATATGTACATATGCACGTAAGTAAGTAAGTTGCTCTCACAAAATCCTGGTCCATGCTAAATGGAAACAAGGAAACTGCATAATTGGATCAATTACCTATAGTACATTCAACGTAAAATGTCGTTTGAGTTTGTGGTTCGGCTCTGCGGTTTAATTTGTTCTTTAGCATGGTAAATTTTATTTTAAAACAGCATTGGATGCACTGCATTTCTCATGCACTCAAAACAGACATAGATTTAAAATGCAAAACAAAACAATTATTATCGAGTAAAAATTAAAATTCTCTTGGAGTTTCTGATAATATTTATTTCCGAGATTTATTGTAAAAAATGGCTTGAAAAAAGGACAAATAAACTAACTTGGGTTTAATCCAAGGTTAATCGGCATCCTATAAAACTTTAATTCAAATGCACTTTTGATAATCAGTGTGTATGTACATGTATCTGTAGTTTGTAGCTCTTACGACGTATGAATGTGCATAATACAGATGTGTGTGTGCAATTACCATCATTTCCGCAGGGAGGTTGATTACATATGTATTTAGTACATAAGTAAGTATGTACATGAAAAATATACATGAAGTTGAACATTAGATGCTTCGTTTAAATATTACCAAGAAGCCACTCCTTTTCTGCTGCTCCTTCGAGCAGGCTTATCGTCGATGACCTCTTGAGTCTGACCAAAATTACATGGAATTGAGCCATTGTATGAATGCATATGTATTTCTGTAGATTAAATTTTTTCCAGAGACGAGAAATGGGAATAGATGTCAATCCATAAATGTGTGTATTACGTAAGTGCTTACATGTAAAACATTGAGAAACCAAATATGCAACCGGCCAAAACTATGTACTCGCAACAATAAGAATCCAGTACAAAATGAATCACATGGATTTGGCAGTATGTCGCATTAATAATGGCATGCATGCAATCCAGTGATGTAATAAATTCCGGGAGCCATATTCTGACAGGTGTGACACTAAATGCCTACGTTTCTGGGGTCCAGCACCATGTGACAAAAGTCTGGTTGAACAGTTTACATTTAAACAATAAACCCAGGTTAATTGTGTGCTTGTAACTACAGCTGAGGTTCCATAAAATGAAATTGTGCATGTTTGAAAGTCGTATGAAATCTTAACTTATCGTTTTTACTATTGAAATCCAACTTGCTAAATATTTCATTCGTCCATTATTACTTTTTCATTTTAAAAACACAGCGTAATTATAATTTGCACAACATAACGAGAGACAACTCGAACAATGTGTATGTGCATATTTACTTGTACGATTTCAATAGGAATTATTCGCACCATGTCAAATTACCCTTACTAAATTACGAAAGAAAGCATTCTATGATTTAAATATGCATTGTGGATTTAGTGAACACATTTGTCGTCTTGGTCGAAAGTTTATACGACACATGGCATATCGTCAGAGAAATAAGTGCACGCAGTGCATACCATCAAGGAAGCAGAGGTAAATGTTCAACGAGCAAATGACGCTTTGGAATACTAAATCAAATTCTAGTCTAATTTACGATGCTTAATTGACTCTTTACTCCGGAAATTATAAAATTTCATGAGCAGTGCTGCTGCACATATCAGTCTGTACGACATTTCATACCCACAATATCACAATGGGCAGGCTCGTGACGCATTATAGCCACCATTTGCCTATTAAAGCAGGCAGGTGACCAATAACCTTGCAAATTTCACAGGTTGTTGAGGACTTAATGTATTCGGGGTCTAATTTTACATTCCGATTACATCAATACATTGGTTCTGATATGGTTCCAACTTGCCACATAAAATTTATCAACTCCATTTCGTGGTACAAAGTATTTAAGTATTGCACACTCAGTCAGTCAGACATATTTCGTACGTACGTACGTAGGTATTTACATATGTAGGAATAAGATTGTGGAGCAAGTTGTTACACGTATCGAGCCCTGTTTTATAATTTGACTAATAAATTAGCACGAAAGCCACAAACCCGTAATTAAATCTAAATAATTGACTCGAGTAATTTGTGGTTGTGAGAGAAAGTCTTAATTTAACTGCAGAATGGAACACCCCGAGCACTTTGTGAAAAGGAGTCAATTAAAAGTTGGCAAATATTGCAGAATGATAAGCTCTTACATCTTTTAGCTTTAGTTAAAAGTACATGCATACCAAGTTCAAGAATCCAAAAGTCACAAGCACACCCAATGAGAACAACATGGCAATAACACAGAGGCTGTCTATTTATAAATGGAAAACTGTAGTTGCTGAATAGTAGAATTATATTTATAACTAAATACTACATAAAGTTGGTATACAGTTGTAATCCAAGCAATATTTATACCCATATATTTATACAATAAACAAAGAAATCTGTATTCGAAATTTATCTCAGCCCCAGAACTGATATCAAGACGAGAAACGAATACAAATTCTGCGAGGAATTATTTATGTTTGGGAAACTTAGGATTGGAAATCTTCCATATACACTTCCCGAGTTATTCCAACGGGTTTATTAATTTCCTACCAGACGCCAACAGGAAATTGTAATGAGCTTGATTGATTTCTTGGATCCGGTTGAGCTCTGCTGAAATGTGCAAAAATGTGAAAGAAATGTAGGAATTAGGATAAACGAGACCGGATATTAAGCACGCCAGAACCTTCATGCTGCAGGGGAATCAATTAAGAATGTTTGGTTCAGAATGTCAAACTTGCACCAGTCTGAAATTTCTATTCAATTTTTACATCCTTCTCATAATTGGTTTTCAATCCTTCTTTCTACACACGTTCGATGTTCGTACCCTGTGTGGGCACACAGATTTTTCAGCCTGCAGAGCATAAATAAGTACTCATTTTAACGAGGAGGTTTTTTTAGGCAATAATTCCTTCGTCTGCTCTGCTACTCATAATCGTAAAAAAAACTTTGAGGTAGAAACATGATGCATATTCTCCACTGCGACTCTGTCAAAAAATAATAAGCATGTGAAATGGTAATAAATTGCGGCAAAGCCCCATAACGAGTCACCAAAGCAAACTTCTTGTTTAATTTCAGCTTTCTGACTTGTATCAACATCGCATCCACAATGCTTTCTCCAGTTTATCTCTCGCAGACAAGGCTTAAAAATCCGTAAAACATACGACGGGAAAATTACTGAGGTTTACTCTGGAAAAGAGCAAGTTTCATCCTAATGACCTTCTCATTTATGATGAACGATCCTAAAACATCAGATGCAGTTGCAGCGGTTTATTCCAGAGCATGCAATGAGTGAAAATGGGATAGAAAGTGAGACGGACTAATAAGAGAGGTAGACAAATAATGTCTTTTGGGCTGAGCCACCCAGCCAAGCCGAGCCGAGAGAGAGAGAGTTGGATTAAGAAAATAATCCACCTCACAAAGACATTTAAATTGGAAGGGGAGCTTTTGTGGATAAGATTACTAACCAACCACCACCTCCGCCCATGATCGACGATAATTGATATCTTCAGCCCTTCTCTGCCACCGCAGCCCCTCCAACTTTCTCTCTCCACGCACGGCTGCGAGAGTGTGGCGGAAGAAGCAGGAGGAACAGGAGCAGCAGAACAAAGTAACAAAGTAAGTATTGGGGCGGACGAGATGTGATGAACGAGTAACTCGAACCTGCACTTGAACCCTTGTTATTCCTCGCTGCTTGGATTTCTTGGGACTTTGGAACAGTCAGTGGTTGAATGTTTTATTACTGCTGGACGGGTGCGTTGTGGTGGATTATTCACAGAGTCCGTTTCCAACACGGGGTATCAATGTGGTTGAATAAATCTGGAGGGATACTTTCCAATGGGATTCGTGAATCGGTCCAACTTACGGAAGTGCACAAATCGTACTTTGCTTTCTCTTTCTTCTGCAGAAATCAAGTTCAAGTTTAGCCGAAGGAACTGAGAGTAGGAAACGAAGACAAGAAATATGATGGGGATTTATGCTTGGAAAACTTTGGATTATTTGCGGCTGGATGGGAACGTCACGTCCGATAAGTCGGATTTGAAAGGGAATACGACGACCTCTACGCATTTCCTGCACAGGGTTTGGCGGATACAAATTATGAATACGCACACATTTAGACGGCATCGTAATGCGTATACGTAGAATGTAAAAGACGTGTAAGCTTTTCTTTTCATTGGGAGAAGGTAAATAAGCCCACTTGAAAGTCTATTAAGCGGCTGTTGTAGAAATAATAGGAGTTTTCCAGCCAGCCAGCCAGCCAGCCCCGTCACGACAAAGAGACACCCTTCCCATTCAGAGCACATTATTTAAATCCAATGCATATCCTTTTGAGAGGAGATTCTTGAATCCGTCGCGGATTCTTTTCTTGTTGCCTTCAGCGTAAAAACTAATAGGGCATTACATCGTTTGTCTCAAGTCTGTAATGGGGAGAAGGCTGCATCCCTCCTCCGTCAAGACAAGACTTTTTCTTAACAGAGATTGACGGTTGGCTGGAAGCAATGAAGCGAGAACAAATATGAAATGAAATAGTTTTCCGTTGAGATTCCCAATCCAAGCCTCCGCTTTTCTAAATAATACGTACATAAAAGTACCATTGAATGGGAATCGGCGATGAGGGGAAATTTCGTGTCGATATGTACACAAGCGGGATGGAGGAGGGTGAAAGCTATGATAGAAGAGCGTAAGAGAGGATTTTTTTCCATCGCTTATTTTCTTCTCTCTCTCTCTTACGCAGAGCACTCCCATTTCGGAGCGATTCTTCCTCCTCTCGCGCTTCCCGTGGGACAACTTACAGAGAAATCGAATCAAGATGAACAATTAAAATGTTGATTGAAACCATCATTGATGAATTCGAGATTTTATTCGTGTTGATCTCGTGAATTTTATCACACATAAATCTGGCCCACTTGGCAAGGATGGCGCATGGAGGAAACATTTAGGAAAGGCATCAACATATTCATCTTGTGCTCTTACGCACAAGGCGAGATAACGCAAAATGGCAAAAATGGTAATGAGCACACTTATTGAGCTGTTTCTCGGGTGAGAGTTAAGACCATCAGGGGAATTGTGGTAATCGAATTGTCTTTGCGGGGATGAGGCGAGTGAGGCCGGGATAAGGTTGGCCCGGACGAGGACAGCTGGATACATGCATGCGAATGGATAATCCGGTGGGTGGCATGCACACGACGTAGATTTTGATAGCCTTCTTGTTGGTTGAGATAGTATTTTTTGGCTGTGGGGAAAGTGGCCGTGGGGAGCTGTTATTTACATACTTCTTCTCCTGCCCTAAAAACAAAACATTTTAGCCCAGGTTGAATTTCAAATTGGAATTGTTCAACAACCGCAGCCCAAAAACCGAGGCTTTCCAATTTTTATGTTTTCCAGATCTCACGCGAAAAGAGTTATGACGATTTTTTAACTTATCTATCTATTTCGATATCTGGAAGTATTTTGGTATCAACTCGAAATAGTGTATACGTTATTGAATCATAAAGTTATTTTGCACTCTGTCGATTACTATAATCTTCCCATTTCCTGATTCCATAATTACCTTCCAAAGAGTGGACCGAAATTGTAGCCTTTGATCCAGTGGATATCCATGTGATCTCATCAAAAGATAAGTCTTCTTCACATTATCCGAGGCAGATAAGTAGAATTTTTAGATTGGAAACTAATTACGATTTGTCCCGTTTTCAAAAAGTTACATCCTGTCTACCGTAAAGCCCGCAATGAAAGGAGGAATGAAGCGAATTTATATTTTTACTTGTTTTGGCACATTTATAAAGAAAGTTGGTGGAACCATCTGACGAAACGGTGGTTCTTCTGCTCTCTGCGTTTCCAAATAAAGCAGGAACAGAAACCGTCAAATGAAACTCTGTCAACCTTAATAATGAAATCCTTTGATTTCCTCAAAACCCAATAGCGATTTCGAACACAAAGGAGAAAGTCTCCACGCTTTCTTCTCGTCCCCTTGTGAAACTTTCAAGAATAAAGAACGGCCATGGCAGCCCATGCACGGCCACATTCCAACCTGGGAGACACAAGAAGATGTCGAACTGGATCCGTCTGTGATGATGAGAGCACCTTCGCATCCATCCTCCACGCATTTCACTCTCATTACTTCATCAAGACAAATTTCTCAATCCATAAATTTCCGTAGGACAAGTATTTATACTTGGAAAACCGACATTGTAAAATTTGGTGTACAATGTCTTAACAGATTACAATGTACATATGCGCTCAATATGAAGTAATATGCCTGTCCGACTAGTGAGGCAAGTGAAAGTTTAGAACTAACTGCAATATGTGTCGACTTAACTAGTCTCTGATGTCATACGATACGAGAGAGCTGAAGGAAAAGTGCAAAGAATGCCAAAAAAAGTCCAAGGACGAGTCCCTTCAGATTTAGGGATTTTTTACCATGGCCAAATAAATTGTACTTTTGCGGGTGCTTCACCAACCATTTGGTCACCTTCAATTAAATACGCGACGATTAATTTAATTTCAGTTTTCGGCTGTTATTATTTTCGAAATGCAGTTTGAGACGCAATTTTCGGCGTTTTTCAAGTTTTGCTGGCCGCGCATGAAAGTGGTGAGCGATACAATATCTGGCTGAACCGAGGAACTGAACTCATAAACGACGCGTGGAACCTAAAAACTAACGGAGCGAGGGAAATGTTGATTCAGTTACTGGTTCTTTTACAATGAAGTCATCATTATTTTACTCCCCAATACTCAAGCCTTCCCAGCCTATATGCTACATATGTCCTGGTGGTGGTGGGCTGGAATGTGAATATTATCTCGACTGTGTGTGCACCACCCGCACGGTTTTTATACACTGCTTTCTCCCACATTCCCACAAATATGGGAGATAAAAGTGCACAACTAACAAACTTATCTCGATTACATGAGCACAACTCTATTCTATTAAAATAAAGCTGGCTGCCAACAAATTCCGGACTCTGTCCTTCCTGTTTTGGGTCGGTGGGCACTAGGTCAGAGGAATACGGAACGCAAATAATGCATTTTCTGTCCAGCCGCTGACTTTCTCTCGCAATTAAAGAGCGCATTAAAAAGAATAATGTTGCAATTTGCCACAGATTCATTAAACGAGTTTATGCAGTATTAAACCTCGTGGGTTAGTTGGTCTTTCCAGTCTGGAATGCTTATTCAGATGATGCACACTTATGCTCGTCTGCCATGCATGACAATTAATTAAAAATACAGTACAGCCAAACTTCCTCCACACATGACCTTTTTTAAAAGCATATATTTTTGGGCAAACAAACACAAAATTAATGAGAATTGGTATATTTTAAGACATGAACTTTTGGCGACTATTTTTAGGAGAGTTACTCATGGGCTGGCATTATTTATATGTAAAAGTAGTCCGTCATCCGTGTGTGCATTTTATAGGAAACATTTAATAGTTGGCCGTTGTAAACAAGCGTGGAGTTTGATAATAATTGGTGGTGCCATGTGATGAGATCTAATGAGCTTCGTTCCAACCTTGTCGCCAATTCCAGCCACCCCGCCTTATGCAACGTGGACACGAAGGGGTGCAGCCGACTTTCCCCTCATTACCACACTCGTTAGATTTGCCATGCAGGGAAAAAACGGCTACCACGAAAAGTAAAACAACGAGTCGAAATCTGAGCTGACTTTGAAAGAGTCTCATTAATATTCTCGCGGACAAGACGAACAAGAAAATCCCATAAGTTAGTAATCTTAAGTTTCCAAGTGCGTGCACATAAATTACTCCGCTAGTGGCCACTCCACTATCTCACTCCGATCTACTAAATTGTCGAAAATGAAAATTCCTCCAGCGGAACGGAAAGAAACTGCGGAATACATATCTGCTCCTGGTTAGTTAGATTATTACTCAAAATTAAGCTTAATCCTGCTCTGATATGGCATAGGGCACGCCGTGTGTACATACTTTTTACAAGATATGGCCGTGGTGGGTCTTGCTTGCTGGAACCTCGTACATTGTGGGGCAGGGATAAATTAATCAAAGTTTCTGGAGTAAAAAGGACTCACAAAGAGCCCGACATTATGAAATTATATCATTTCATCCAGTGGCTTAATGAAATATGAGAGAGTTCTTTCGCTAATTGTCTTCTCGAACTTTGCACATGTAGCACATGTCCATTTGCCACCTAGATTCGAGGCCCGAGCCGCCCACCATTTCGCCATTGGGAAGGAAGCAGTGAAGCGTAAAATGCGTTCCTCTCTCTGTGTAAACACTTCATTTAGATCGTAATGAATGAGACTTTGTTAAAAATCCACAAACCTTTGGCCGACGGCAAAACTTCCGCTTCACTCTCTCGAACTTGTTAATTTCCTAGAATGTTGATGTAGATATGTACAAATACGTTTCTCCAAGTCGGAATATCCATTCATGCAGCGAATAATTACCAATATTGCAGTTTTACCTTTATCCGGAGACACTTTATTCATTATTTGAAATTATTATTCTGGAAAATTGTGTGGTAGCATTGCCATGATTTTCGACCATTGAGAAAATTGTACAGGGCAGAAAACAATTGTGCTGTCATTATGCATACGATGGTATATGTACGATGTATGTACATAGTCATACTTATTAATGACACCTATTAAGCACGAGCGGTTTTTGCGTCCCTTCTGCTCATTCAATATTTGCAATGTTATTTATGCAGTTAGCGATGAATTAAATAAATAATTAAATAATGAACCGGATACACTACACAATTAGTTAATTGCCAGCTTCTGAATAATTTACGAGTGGCCAAAACATTCTCAATGAAAATTAAAACAATGATCGTGTGGTATGTGCCTACACTATTTCTGCCTTGCCACCACGCTTCGTAATGCTATTTAATACACTTAGGAAATTTCTCCACTCCGATATTGCTTGCACCCCACCACGTTCCGTCTGCCCGTGTTCTTGTAAAGGAGGGAAAGTCTGGAAATTAGCGGCGTAAGTGGCAAGTTTTTCATAAAGGGCTCTGCACATCACGACCAACCAACACCAAAGCGAGATTACATCACCGCACTATTGTAGCCTCACAAAGCACCAAATCTATCTATCCATCGGATCTTGCTGAAAACATGATCCATCGAGTAGAACAAACCTAGCAGAGCGATGCACATCCAATTTCCACCCTCTTTTTTTGCTTTCGACTCGGCTGTCCTGTTGAGGTACAAAGTGTAGGGAATTAATTCGAACAAGGTTGAGACACCGCAGGAGGAGAAAGTGTCTGTCCATGTGGAGGATGGATATGCAGGAAGATTCACCTCCTCTGCATCCTCCCCGAGTTAATTCTTCTGATCCATCCAAATGGCAGTTCTAGGTGATTTTGAATTTATTACGTGTGCAGTTGCGGAACCTTCTTGGCAAAGTTCTACTCATTAGAATCATAATTTACAAATCTGACAATGGAGAAAGTTTGGCGTACATTAGGGAAGGAGGGAGGAGGGGGAGTGATGTCGTGACTAATAACTGAAATGGAACCGCAGACAACTTTCTTGGGGCAGGCAAGGAGAGGAACAACAACAACAGGACAATACAGCCTTCCAGTCCGGTCTCACTCGCTGTCACTGCTAATGAGCTAACTCGACGGAGGATCTCCATTGAGTCACCGCCACCCACCCAACCTCCCTCCATTTCCACTCAAAACAACGACCCAAAAGTGTCCGAGTTAATTTCCCAGACAAGTATCACTCACTCGTACGTAGTCAACTTGATGAATGCAATTTAAAATTGGATTACGCCCGAATGTCGCAACACGTCAATTACTGTAACGTGCAATTCCAGGGGATGAAAGCTTTCGGCCCAAGTTTGGACGAATACAGGCTTCTTTGACGACTCTCCTGAATGGTGACACGTTCAGAATTACGTCCGTTAAACCGTTGTTAGCAAATGAATATATTTATACGTGTACGAGAAGGCCTGACACACGTGAGGTTACGCAATCCCAAAAAACCGGTCGCGGCTGATGAAAAACAATGATTGGTAATGGAATAGAAAAACAACTGCTCAAACAAAAGGTCAAAACTACACTCTAAGAAATCCGGTTACAACAGGTGACAATATCGCGGTGGTGATGACGGCTGTCAACAGGCGGTGGTAACACCGTCACCATCAGGTGATATATTATCACCGCGAGTTTATCACAAAGCCGTGACAAGCGGAAGCGAGGGGACACTGGGACAATGTCCCCACGGTTCCTCGATTTCCCCATCATCTGCCCATGTTATATAAACCCCTCCTTCCCCTATTTTACAATGTTAATGTCCCCAGATGTCCCCACGCCTTCCGTGGCCAGTGACAGAATGGAGTCATATATTGTCATCGCCAGGTGATAGTAAACATACTTGGAATATATATTTGATTCAACTTTCTGTAAAAATCTGACTGACTTCCTCTCGTCTGACGAAATAATGCTCCTTGCTTAGGAGTTATCGGAGAAAAAGTTCCATAACTGGATTTCCAGGAATATGTGACCATTAAGGACTTTCCTCTGTCCATTTTGGGAAGAAATTCATCCATGCAAACTTTGACGCTGCTCCCACGGGAACCTTGCCTATTTTTAACCCCCGTCACAACTTGGCCATACATATTCGAACGGAAGCTGACCGGATTTCGTACGAATGGGCAACCTCGCACCGCCCACAACGGACGGACGTCTGTGTGTGTCCATTTCTGATTTATTCCCGTCTCCCCAAAATAAAGTACAGACAAGGCAAACAAGGTGTGAAAGAAGCGGAGAATTTTCTAGGGCGGCTGTCTCAACGACGACGACGCTGTGACAACGACGGGGTTCCAAATCGTTCTGATGATTGAAGGTTAAATTATGTACCCATCGCTGAATGAGTTACATCCTTCCTTTCCAACTTGACCGAGTTGTGCTTCTGACCTGCGATCGATGTGCATATGTACGAACTCCGTGCAATATTTTACATATGTGGCTCACAAGTATAACCGCCAACTATATAATCTCTTCAGCTGTCATCCTGCATATTAGGCATGAATTACGGGTATAAAATTACAGCATTTCCAGTCCATAATGGGGCATCGCGCTAAATAATTGTCGAACCTGCTACAAAACTTTCCTTCCCAGAATCAAGATTCTTATCTGCAAAAAACGAGAGTTCATATCGATTGAACAGAATCACCAACCAGTACAACTTGAGTATTCGTACGTATACATTAACCTCAGCCTCGGTCACTGTTTGCACACCAAAAATGGTTGTGACAACATTTAAAGAAGGCCGAAATTTGTATTGAGTCAGTAATTCAAATTCACCAAATTGCAGTTTGATGTTTCCCTTTCAGCTTCTTTGTGGGCACCCTTCACCCACTTGTGAATAAAAATATTTGGAAGAAAGCGAGTCAATTAGTGCAAAGTGATTGGGCTCGAGAGCGGATGGTCCACTTCCCACGGACAAATGGAACAAAGAAGAATCTCTCATCCATTATTGTACTTGACCGATTTCGGAGTGGTCACTCCTTCCCCACTGCACCGCGCTAATGGAATGTCTTCGAGCAAAAATAAAGTGACAATTCTGAGTGATTTTCTGTTTGTTTTATGAGCTCCACATTTTATTCTCGTAAATGTAACGGATTTTTCTTAAATTAGGGAAAGTGAGACGGGTAGGTTATGCCGTTACACACTCCTTGGTTTATGCACAAGTCTTCTAAATGCTGGTATCCGCGTGAAAACTGGATGGAGAAACGCCATAATTTTCAGCTTAAAAGTAGTATCGATGACGCATAAAGACTTGAAAACATTGCGTTGTTTAACTGCAGTAATATTTACGCAATGTTTTATAAGCCGTGTTTAATAAGTCATGGCTGATTACATATTTTGTCGATGTTTTGATACATTGGAAATCCTCACCATATCAGCAGAGTGAACTTTTGGAGTGAGAAGTTGTGTGTATGTGGGAAAACAGGATAACTGGCTTTCTCCCCAAAAGAGAAAGTCGAGTTGGTCGGTGTGGAGTTGGGAAAAAGGGAATGTTGGTGGGGAATCAGGCTCAGTCTGCAAGTGCATTGGTGACTGCCAGGAATATCCTCACTCTTTCCTCTTCAGCCGGTGCTTCTACTGCTTCAAATTCCCCTTCTGCTGAGAAGAGTATCGTTTCCAGGCTAGGTGAAAAGTGGGCTTGGAATTAACGAGGCAAACCTCATTTTAACTTTTCCACACAACTGACAAGACTCATTGTCAACGGAAATCTAACAATCTCAAAAAATTCTTCAAGTGTTATAATGACGAAGAAATAAGACTTTGTGAAAGCCAAGAATCATCATTTGATTAACAAGGAAGTGAGTGGTTCGATTCAACAGTGACAAACATTTGGACAAAAGCTATTATAAGTTATTTTCCCTTGGCCCACAATTTACTCAGGTTTTGAACAGAAACTCGTTATAATTTTTAACAGTGCGAGGGAATATCGGTGATGTCTCGTGTAGCGTGAATTTACAAAGTTTTGTCGCTCTAATTGGCTGGAGAGAAATTGGGAAGGGGAAACCTCGAGTGAGAAAAGTGCAACTTTTTCGCGTATGTATGGATCTTGGAATTTAGAAATCTGAATTTTGATTCGCACCAGGTTGGTTGCTGCTGAATCGTGATTGATTGTGTGAGTGTTCCTTTTTTACTTGCTGATAACCGTTCTGACCCGAGGGGATTTATTTCTTGGCCCATTTCTTCCTCCCACGAAAGCAGGCTCTCTTTTCCTCCTTCGTCGTCTCTTATTTATTTCATGTTACTTTGAAAGTTTGAACTATAAACAGAGTGAGAGCATAACCGTTCTTCCCAAGTGCTAAAGGCTACTTAGAGCAGTAATAATGAATCACGACTGAACCGAGGCTCCCATCCTCTTTCTCCTGACACGGTTTGTTTAGCACTTGGGGTTGCCACTTTGTGGTGCGTTTCTGGCTTGAATTGGTTATGTTATTGTTATGGAATGGACGCGTTTCTCTCTTTGTCTCCCAACCATCCCAAGCACATACTCAAACGTAAAAGTTTGTTTATTCCATTAAAATGATCACTCTCGTACGTACGTTTTCTCTCCTCGAATTGTGCAGGCTGGGAAAGAAGGGCTGAATTTTGTTGCTCCATCAAAAACTTTGATGCTTTCTATTCTATTCTCTGGACCCATTTTTTCACCCGCATTGATCTCCCAATCAAGGTTTGCATTCACACACGTAACCCAAATTTCTCACCGACTAACTAAGCACGCTGGCCGTAATGACTCAGTTGATGGTGGCCATTTGTAGGATTAAATTATTAACGAGATAATCCAATTCTAAGTAGATTTTATTTCCCACAGGATTAACCAACACTCTTCTTGATTACTATTACTCCGCCCTCGCCCAGTTAGCCAAGTTGCCATCGGGGGAGTTGCACTGACCGCATAACGCTGATTACGGGCGCTCATTGGGAATCTTGAGAATTAAATCAAATCCTAGTAACCCATATCATTTGAGGTGCACCACCCACACATTTATTTGCATGTGGGCAAGATGACACGGAATTGTTAAGCCCCTCTTTGCCACACGGCGTAAGCATTTCCAGACAAAACTTCATTATTCAATTACCCGAATAATTTAATCCGTGTGTGCTTATGTGGTAAAACTAGTCACACTATTTCTCAACCACCGAGTATGTAGTTGCATAATGTTCATATGCATATCTTGGCTGTCTAGGTACATATTTTCCGACCCACTTGCTGCTATACTTTTTCCTACTACTGACTGTAAAGCAAAGCTGAAGTAGGATAAAAGTCCTTTTAACTACGTCGTCTGATTGTCCACAGTCTATGGAATATGTAAATACAAAAATGACTTGAGTTGTTCATTCATATGAATTTGCAGAAAAGTGGGAATCAAGAAATCGAGGCAACAAAATCAAAACACAATCATCTTCCCGGAAGTTGGTTGGTTGGGGAGGAGGAGGAGGTGAAAGCACGTTTTGAATAAACATGAGCTGAGCAGGGAGAGGGTGAAGCGAGTCCAACGTGAAACACTACCCCGAAGACTCTGCCAACTCCTCTTTTCCCAACACCGGATGCAAATCGAGCAAATCGAATCGGACAAATCCAAAGGATAAACAACAACTCGAGCGTTATCCAAACGTTTGAATTTGGATTTGAATGCGGAATTTGGACGTAGAATCGGGCCAATCTAATTTGCACTTCAGATCAAACTTCCAAACGAGACTTCCTTCTCACACCATCCATCCAGCCACTCAGCTAGCGCAGAAAACTCTCTCTGCCTCCCATCCGAAACTCATTTGATCCCAGTTGTGCTTGATTTCTTAATCATTGTTCCCCTAATTTTGAGCAAGTCTACAAAAATTAAGAAAACTTTTAAAACTGAGCGAAAGCAAATTGAGCATGAGTGATGCTCCTTCAAGATTTAAAAAAGAGAAGCAAATTGACAGAACTCATCAACAAGCATTCATTTCGAGAGACAATTTCGCACAAAAGTCTGAACTGGGTCATCCACACTGTGAACGAGTCGACCAACAACTTGCACACTCAGCAGCAAATTCACTGGAATTTGGATCAGTGAGTGAAAGCAAACTTTGCGATTGTACGTTGTTGTCAATTCCCACTCACTGGCGGAAGTTGGGAGCGAGGGAGCATTGTTCAAGTTGAACTTGGTTGGTGTGTGCAAATCAATCTTTGGCTGTCTCGTTGTCTTTGGATGGAGGAAAGTAAGTGGCATCTCATCTTTCAATCCACCAATTTCCAATCTCAACTCAACCCATGACGAATGTCTCGTCCTCACTTGTCGAGGGTCTCGTGTCAAAGGATCACTGCGGGAGCTCAAGTATTCTCTATTGGCTAACTCGGAATGCGAGCCAACAGAGAAACCGGAAACTGAGCCGTGCTCCATAAGCAGATTTCCTCTTGCATTGCTCAGGATTTCGTGTTGAGTGAAAAATAATTAAAAAATAACTTGAATAATAGCTTCGAAAACGTTGACTATGCCAAATGCAGATTATCCAGCTCAATATCCATTTAAATACGTACTCGAACGGTTGTGCATGTGAAATTGTGAATGGCAGAGGTTGTCCAACGTGACACTCACTGTGAAAGAGTTACGTTAATACGGAGTGTAAAAGTGGGGAAATTGAGACTATAAATACTTTGCTGTTGCTGCTGTCTTGGTAAGTTTGTCGTCTTTGTGTGAATGAATGAGGCTTAAATTTACCATATAAATATATAAAGATGTTGACACACATAAATGTCATTAAATAATCGTTATTACGCAAGGAAACTTGGCTGACAAATTACCCAAAAAGGAGGGTTTTCATTGAGGGATTGGCCAAACTATGCTCAAACTTTCCAAACTAACTCGTTTTCTAATAACTTATCCACGTGCTGAGTTTAAATAAACACGTATCAACCATGCATCCGCCATTAAACTTTTATTGACTTTCAGTTACATACGTATGCTGCATGCATAATACATACGTACATTTCCTCAATTCAGAAGAGTCTCTCCTCCAACGCAAAGTTTAAAGACATTTGAATTTTTTACATAAAATAAAGTAAAGAATGAAAGAAAAAGTTTTCGGATCACTTTCCGTCATGTGCATGGCCAAGTAAAAAGATGCAGTTTCATCATACATACGTTGGAAGATATTTATGGCGAAAGAGTTGATTACGTGTTTCCTCATTTTTTATAATGCCAGCCAGCATGCAGTCGGATCGAGTTTGTACATTATTACATAAATTTCTCTTGTGCATACTTATGTACACACATTTTTTGGGGAGGTCGACTTGACACAAAATGAAGTAGAATATGAGGGATACGTATGTATGTAGATACATATTAAAACCCCGTCCCTGAGAACAAAGCATTTCACGGCGCACTGGGCGATTTTTTTTCTTCGTGCTCCTTGAAGCTGAATTTGGCAAAATCTTCAAGATTCCTGCATTAACATGGGAGCAGAAAAGAATGAGAATTTTCCTCCACTTTGCAGGCTACGTAGACTCGATAAATTTGCGACGATCAGGAGAAAGCCATTTAAAAACAATTATTATACAGAGTCTTCTCCTGCTAAGTAAGTATTTCGCCTTAAAGTTTCGTCATCAAGACGCATACCAGATCAGGTTTAGGATAATGACAAAGTTAATCACTAAAATCCACCAGCAAGGAGCAAGTTATTCATTAGATTTTATTCCAGCATCACGTTCTGAGCAGAGAGGACCCAAAGTCTCGAGCAAGTAGAACCAAGAACTCGAAAATTAATTTGATCCTGAAGAGTAAAAGTCTGTCCAAATTCTTGGTGCATTGTGGGGAGAGATGGGCAGTTTGGTGGAGTCGAGGCTTGGAAGTCTGAAGGAAATCCTCATAAAGTATCATAATCGACTCGCAAATCCGCTCCTCCGAGAGACGCACACCTCACCACAAAACCTAAGGAACAAGTGTTAACTGCTAACAAAGTTAAAGACTTGGTTTGTTGGACTATACAAGCAAAAGTTTCCAACTAACCAGCCCAGAGCTTTGTCGTCGTCGTGTTAGTTCAATTTGCTCAGCAGTTTAAGTTACTTTGCTGGCATTTTCGTTGGCTACTCGCTTTCTCCCAGCCTTTCATCTCTACGTGCATGCAGATACGCAGATCTGGCTTTGTGGTGGTCGAGGTTAAGGAAAGGTGCTTCTGCTGCTGGGAGAAAATTTCAAGTTTGTTCAAGCAGTTGCAGCGTGCAAGGCTTGATATCAGTCAAACGCACGACTTTTAACTCGCCTCAAAATAAACTCTTCAAAACCCGAGTTTGGTTGAACAACACGGAAAGTGAAAGTTGGGCAACATGTTTGGACGGGTCGTAATTAAGTGATCGATTCAGGCCCCAATTTTACTTTCAAACGTTTACTTGTGCCTTTTCACATGTGTGCGGATGTGTACATGGCAGACGTGGATGTTTTCTGATGAACAGAAAATTGTCCAAATCCACTCCATCGACGGGTGGGTACGTGTAATAGGCGGGTATTTTCCATCGTTTGACAACTCTGTTCGTCCAACGATTAATTTGACGTCAACAATCCACGGATTTAAAATACAAGCTGTCTTGTATTAGAGTAATTTCCCGTATTGATCCCGTAAAGTCAAGGTAATTAGTGGATTGTAGGGTTTTAAATTGTTATTTTAAAGCCATACCATCCAAATTCCTAATTACTGGCCATGTCTGTCTGGCACACGAGTATGTGTAAATATATGTATACATCAATAATTCTCGCTTCACTGGTTACGTAAATAGACGAATGTGCATACGCGTGCATAAATATACTGCATCATAATGCATTTAAACATACCAATTGCCATTATAATGGCAATTGGTATGTTTATCTAAATGTGGGGAGAATTTGAACATTAATATATGATAGAAAAATCGGTTTCTTTTGAAAATCTAAAAATTTAACGGTCAATTTGTTTCAATTCTTTGGAAGTCGTCGCCGTCGTCGTTGATTTATGTGGTGACTTGAGAGCTCCCATTTTGTTCTCCTGGTTTGGTGGTGCAGGGAGGGTCGTAAATGGAAACTATTTCCATAAAGCGTGAAGAAAATCAATTTTGGCGAGGCGGGAGGAGTGGTGGAGAAAGCATTAATTACTTTCCCTGATTAATCTTTTTCCTTAATCAGTTCTACATCTCAGGAAACAATCAGCCATTGAACGTCCTTTACAAGCAGTTCGACACTCGTTAAGGCGACCACCATGGGATCGTTTCATGCTTGGCTGCGGGAGTGATTGTGACGGATCTTCGCGACGAATATCCGGTTTACGCATACACTCTTAGAAATAATTTTACTTTTTTGAAAAGCAAGTGCACTTTTTACTCCATATGAAGTAAGGTTTACTCCGTATCAAGTAAGCGTTACTCTGGATTTAGTAAACTTGACTTCATATGGAGTAAAAAGTGCACTTGCTTTTCAAAAAAGTAAAATTATTTCTAAGTGTGTAGATTCACCATTTTTTGAAATCCATCTGTTGGGAAAGACCAACGTGTAGTATCGACTGATTAAGGTGCCAAGTCTAAATTTGACATTTCTGAAAAATACGCTCCACCGACCACCGAATGTAATAATAAGCACGACGCCTTTTACGATTCTTTGAAGCTTGTCAGTTTGCCTTTCACTCGTTTCTTGATGTGGCCTCCCCGAAACACTTATTGTACATACGTTGGTTCAACACCTCCCTTTTGCCTGCACACACATATGCACGTCGTCCGTATTGTAGCTGTTCTAAACAATTTGTTGTTTGTACTTGTGCTGGAGAATTGGCCATGTACAAAGAAACTGGCCCCCAGTTACCTCTTTGCCCTAATGAACAGTGTGTTAGTTAGCTAATTGGTTCTCTCTGGTGGCCTTTTGTCAGCTGCAGCCAGCTCAACTAATGAGATACATGACAGGTTGAGTGCGCTCCAGTTTGCCTCAACCAAGGTGAATTTTTCCCTCTTGACTCATCACTTCCTTTCTTCTTTCTTTCCCCTTCGCCGTAAAGACGAGACGACCCGTGCGCCTATCCTCCACGCTTATTCTGCACATCTGCTTTCTCCGAGAAAAGCAGAATCTCCACTCCTCCAACGACAAGGTGTACGCGCCATTCTCATTAATATCTCTGTGACTGGAGAACTTTCTTTATACTCATCGCAACAATTGAGCGCTGGAGTATGGGCAGAAACAGCATCCTCCAACCTGGCCCGTCGAGACTTTGGAAGGAACGGACCGTCGACCAAAAGGAGGGAAAGCAGGCAGGCTGCATGGACAGAGTGGATTTCCTTGCTTTGAACAAGAAACAAATGCTGCCGGGGAGCTCATCTCCATTCTGCAGCAGACTCCTCACATCCCATTAACTTCCTTCCTGTAATAAACTCGCCCCGCTCCTTTCTCTCTTTCTTCCCGTCCAAAGACGGAGCCGGCGAGTGCGAGCAATTACACGTCATGACTTTTCCAACAAGGGAAAATGCTCGAATTGTTTTTATTTGTCATTTTCAAACTGATATTTGTCTCGTTACTACCTGAACTGCGGAATGATATCCGTCGTCGTGCAGGTATGCAGTCGGGCAGGACTCGCTCGCTAATTAATACATGTATTCGATTCTGACGACAAACGGAGAGACGAATCTTTTTATAAAACATCGCTTAAAAAGCTTATTTAAGTAGAATTTGACATTTACCTTTCACGAAACATTTATTATACTGCACAATCTTATTTTCGGAACGCTATCCGACCAGGCAGGGGAAGGGAATGAGGTCATTACGCTATTAAGCTTGCAATTAAGGGAATTTGCAAAATAATTTGACAAAGTAGCGAATTATAGCTGGTAATGCGGGCTAATGGGGTGGAATTAGGCCCATTAATTTTTCCGGGAAGAGACACATTTTAACTCAGGTTCATCTTATCATCTCGGAAGCAAGTCTGGAAAAGCGAGGAGGATGCAATGTCATTTTGAGAGATGATAAATTAGGGAAGACACAATTATTACAGATTCAAGATATTTATTTGATTCCCTCCCTTTCGTGCCATTCAATACTTGGCCGTGCGGTTTGACGACGGAAATTTAATTATTCCTCGAGATTGCTTATTGAAATAATAACAGACGTCGTCGAGTTTCTGGTTGCAAGCAAATTGGAACTGATACGCTTAATTGGACCAATTTTAATAATATACGCCAACGACATCAACCTGCGAGAGCCAATTGACCTTATTGGATAAAATTATAAAAATGTCAAACTCTTTAAATTCAATTCAATTCAATCTTTATTCAAGTGACTGCGATAAAAATATGTAGGTACACATTGTTTCCATTACCAAGTCACAGAGGTCATAATAGGAAATTCTATTCTAGTCAATATCCTAATTCTATACTCGATTACTTTATATATTAAACAACTTCAACTCTCGCTATACTCGTGCTTTAATTTTATATTCTCTTAACTTAGGGTAAAATTGTGAAAACAGCTCACTATCTTTCATTTCATATGGTAAAGCATTCCACATTTTAATTGATTGGTACATAAATGACATTTGACCAAACTTAGTTTTCGCTTTAGGTAGTACAAAATCGTTCTTTGACCTTAAATTTTTATTGTGGTCCGATCGGGTGTATTCTGGAAAACATTTGAACAATGGAGATTTTAAAATAATATGTTTAAATATAAATTCTAGCGTATACACTTCGTACCTCTCTTTACATGATAGCCAGTTTAGTTTTTCGAATGCGTCATACATTAAAATCTTTTTATCTTTCAAGATCACTAATCTTGCAACTCTAAGTAAAATTTTATCAATTCTGTTACATATAGTTTCGCACATATTTCCATATACAGGCAAGCAATAGTCCAATTTACTACATATTATGGAAGTGCAAAAGATTTTCAACCAGTTACTACTAAAGTAGTTCTTATACTTATTTATCATATACATACGTGCACTCATTTCAGAACAGACTTTAGTGATATGCAAATGAAAGTTTAAACTTCTGTCTAAAATTACTCCAAGATATTTGAAGGAGGTGACACATTCAATTGTTTGCATGCCTACTTTCACTTTCACCTCTCCTTCTATTCTCAGGTTTGCAGGGGAGAAAGTCATACTTTGTGTTTTCTTAATGTTTATTTCCATCCCATTTTGATAGCACCAATCCTGTAGATTCTGGAGGTCTCTTTGCAATTTATCGTTGATCTCATTTATCGTCTTTCCTGTGGCAATCAGAACGAGATCGTCTGCATATTGATAAATGCATACCGCTCTGAGGTGAAACCAATATGGAGAAAATGTAATGTGGAAATTATCGTCCTCTCGCGTTTAGCATACTCTCGAAACTTGTAATGACAACAATTAGAAAACATGACAAAGTCTGGACTTTCTCCAGCACGATTTCCATGCAAATAATGTCGAACGAACCGCAAACAAACACACGCCTGTTTGTTCAACACAAATTAATCTATAACGTGAGGATTATTGGCTAAAATTTACTTGTTTGCGTACATACGTACGTATTGTAGAATGGCAAATAATGATTTAATAATTGCCATTTACGTACAAGTGGCAAGTTGTAGACGGCATGTGAATGAAACGAATTTCTATTAAGTTCCTGGTAATACTTGCTAAATGGCGACACACCGAAGGAAGAAACGCAAGTTGTGCTGGAATACGTAGGAAGACGGATGGATGCATAAATACCAGTGCAAATTGAATATTTATTACAAAGCCCAAAGTAAATCCGATTGAACTGGTAAATCTGATATCGTTTGTGATTATTCGTGTAAATAGAGCTGTTGTACCACGTTCCTCTCGTCCTTGCTTTACACACCAGCCGAATGTGTGCCTGCAGTCTGAGGACGACGAAACGATGCTGTTAGTTAGTTCGAGATATCGTGGCTTAGGTGGTCGAGGTCCAAGCGTTGATCCCGTTTGTTTGGGTGGGAAATAATCCCTTTCACTCTCCTGTGTAACACCAATTTCGGGACAAAGCTAAGCTATTCTCAAACAGTTATAAGGAGCATAAACGATGTTGTTGGTAGTGTTACACAAATTCACGTCGGTGAACTCGGTGAAGTTGGAGTGTATTCGCATGCACATGAGGAGATATTAGTTGAATGAGATGGAGATTGTGGTCCCTGTGAATAAATGGGTTAAGCCAGCAGCCTTCCATGGGCCTGGCATGGGATTAAGGGTGTACGTACACATGCATGCATGCATACTTCCAGTGGTGGCAGTGGTACGTTCGAATATTGTGTGTGCAAGGTTCAACGGGTCGAAGGAAGGAATGACGGCAAAGGAAAGTCCTTTGACTTGCCTGGCTCACATCTAAATTCCTTTCCATCTCCAAGCAAAATAAATTCGGAATGGATTCTGGGAACGATAGACAGACAGACAGACAGAGAGAAAACACACCAGACAGAAGAGAATATTATTATGCATGCGTATACCTACCACCAGACTTACCTCTTTGGTAGGCAGAAAATTCGCAAAGTTGATGTTGATTGCGTTTTATTTTAATGCGAATTCAAGCCTTTGAATTTGAACGAGTTGATCGGTTTTACTTGTGGTTGGAATACGTACGGATTGTGTGGGGGTTACGTACGTAGAGTCGTGAGACGACATTTTTATTTTATTCTGGATCAATCACTCTGCAATTCAACCTTTTCTTTATGCTTTCTTTATTACCAAAGGTCACAGAAAGTTGAGAGAAGGTCTCCAAGCGAGTATAGATCAAGGGTATACGAGGGGGCATGCCTTTCCACGTCCTATGATGGGTATTATACAGCATACGTACCACAGGAGCCGTTTACCTAATTCTCGGAACAATTTGCTCAGTCAGGAAAAGAGTCGGGAAAGATGGTCCAACACTTTCTGAATTGCCACCCATTTTGCAAATGTACAGTTACCGGGTGGAACTGTGGAATCGATTCCGTCAGAAGAATGCAATTCAGGTTGAAAAATATGTGCAATTTCTAAGTCTGTTTTTCCTATTTGTAGGTGAAATATCTCCACTTGGCTGGGACAGGAGAGGAGCCGCGGTGGTGGAATCTCTCTCTCGCCCAAGAGAACCTCAAGAGATGAAAGGATGAAATTTCTCCAGCTCTCACTTCCGTTTCTCCTCTGGGTCTGCCATTATAAAACATAATAATAGCAGACGCACAATCACACCACCACCACCACCACCGCCAGATCAAAATTGTTGAATGTGGAGGATTATGCTGAGAAGTCGGTCCGAGAACTCTTCTGCCCAAGCTTCTCTGCACATTGTGATTGTGGCTGCGTGGATGTGTGGGTAAAAACCAATCTTGTTGAAACCTCGAGCTGAGAGTCCACCAACTTTGGAAATAGGAGAGAAGAATACAACGAAGAAGAGACCCAAATCCCAGGAAGACCAACGACTCCAGAAAAGACACCTCTGAAAAGATCTCGCACCATCCAACATCCCGCATAACACATAACAAACTCCAACTTCAACGGTTATCTTCCGTGTATTATTATATTAGTCCGACCGACGGAGCAAGAAGAGAGAGGAGAAAGTGAAGTGATTTCAGAATTCTGAGAAAACTTTCTCTTTAGAATTTAGTGGTGAATCCGAAATGGGAAAACTTGTTGTACTTTTGGACCTCGGTATGAGGAAGACTTGTTCAAAAAGTGGCCACGCGTGGTCGTCCACAACCACTCTCCTCATCCTTCTTCTCCTCATGGCAATCTGCTGCGTGGGAAATCATGGGAGCGAGGTGCGAGGGGGGACGTACAAGGAAGTCGTCGCCACCCACCCCGTCGCCTCCCCCCTCAAACAGTCCGGCGAGGACGGCGTCTCCGTGGGCATCGTCAACGGAGGAAAACCAGGCATCGAGTCGTACGGAAACGTCACCGTCCTTGCAGGCCAACGGGGAGAGCTCAAGTGTCGCACCTTCAATCTAGCCAATTACACGGTAAGCCACGTTTCTCTTCTGAATTTATACTGGTTTATACTATTCTGCATGTCGTGCATTTTTTCTGGTTGAGCGTAAAACTTAGAGTTCAATACCTAATACCCATTTATAGCGGATCCAATATTTCCATTGAAATTGAAATGTGAACGGAATTGTTTACCTACTTCATTATTTTCCAGTCGGTTTCATTTCACCCTTATCTATTGTGCATGAGTAACAGCGACACTTGCCCTGCAATGGAGTCGTCGTCGTCGTCGTCGTTGTCGTCGTCAATTGATAAGCCAGTCATAACTAATTCCATTTCAGCCGGAGCAATAATCAATTCCGCCGTTTAATTTGGCGAGTAGTTTACCTATATCTACCGCACTGGAGAGGAGCCAAGTGTCACGATGCGCGGGGGGTTTTGTGTGTCCAATCAATTTTTTGTATCAATAAATCCATATCAGAAACACATTAAAGTGAGCATTCAATTAGAATGATGTACATAAAGCATTTCACGGTAAGCAAGTGTTGCATATTGAGTGATTGTTAACTTTAGTGGAAGCCAGCACCCACACCGAACGAGTTGTTGGTTCGTGGGATAGCACGGCTCATAAAAATTTAATCGAATCCATTAGTGCTTCTGAGCAGTAAACTCGTTGAAATGCAGGAAAATTACATTTTTCTGCTTCTACTTATTACCAAACGAGCAATTAGGACGAAGTGCTTGCTTATTATGCCCTCACATCAGATTATCTCCCTTTTGATGACGCTAATAAGATGCCCTCTTCCTACTTGCGTGGACGTTTTAGTTACTGCCGTTGTAAAACTGGAAGCCAATTTTATGCGATTATCTATAAAAATAGCTCTATAAAAATAGTAAAAAGTTGTCGTCAGAATGAAATAAAATCTGAGTAGTTATATAACTTTGATCATGTAATGCTTAATGCAAATGGGTTTTGTAACAAAAGTCAATACGATACGGATCAGTCAACTGAATAGTAAAAGTAAGATGCTGAAATATATAAATCACGTTCTCATCATTTACGTCGTCGCCCCCACGAGCGTCTCGTCGCAGAGAAAGGAATGGAATCGGGCTGCCTTTCTCTCTGGCTATCACACTTCCGACTGAATAGTAATTATGCAACCAATTCCCAATTTCCTACCCAAGTGGGCATCCTTTGGTGTGCAACCTAACGTGCATAAGCCTCCGTGGATTCATTCCGGCCGTTGGTCATAAACAATGCAACCCTAACCGTCTGAGCCGCCCAATCCCTCACACTTTGCGGAGGCACGATCATTGATATCGAGTAATTTATTAACGACTGCACGATTTTGCCATCTAGGTGAATAATTACATGCACACGAGGACGGTATCCACTCACAGCCAGTCGTAGGAGTTGGTGCTCTCTGTCTGTACTCATTTTATCCTCCGGTATCTAATTTAGGCTCTGCAGCCACGAAACCAAGTCTATTTTAGGAAATTGCAAATTAATCGACTGAAAGTTTGGAAAGTGGGAATTCGCGACCTTTGCAAAAATTTACCGGCGTCGAGGTGTGGCGGTGTGATAAATAGGAAATCGTTATCCATCGATCTCCTGGAGGAACCATCGTGATGGTCAGAACTTGACTAGCACAATTATATTTCCTTTGGCATACAAAGCAATAACTGGAACGGACTGGAAGTGTGATAAATCATGGTCGCAGTTCATTTGAGGACACCTTCTCACAAGTGGCGTTCCGTTACTCGTCAAATCGTCAATTCCCGATGAAAGGCGTGTATTTACATCGTCCACATTCTTACTTGGTTTGGGTGCTGAATGTAGTTATTTACCACTGCAATATATGTCACGTTGATGTGTGCATTCATAACTTTCTCGTCCCGTCATTGAGCGTATTTAGATGGAGATTGTGTTGTCCATTGTTGTGGCTGTGCTGGATGGAAGTTACTCAACGTGGGCGAGAGTGATGAATGTTGGCTTGTTCCGATGGAGAGGAAATTACTCGAGTCATTAGTGGCAGGGAGGCAGGAAAGTTTTGGACCGTGTCCAGATTCCATCACAAAATTTATGTTTATAAATTTTGCGTGTCCCTTCATTTTTTGCTGCAGCCATGCAGAGTCAGACTCGCCTCGTGGTGGTGGTCGCAGTACGTACGTCGTAGTAGTACACGAATTAGTAGTAGCATTAGTGGTACCAACTTTGTGGCCATCGTGGCATCCCATTTAATTTCATTCCCATTGTGGATTTCGCAAGTTTTGAGATTGAATTGTGGTTGTGGGTGGGCTTTTCAGCTTTTTGCTGCGAATAATTAATTTGTTCTTGGTTTTTTGCAACTTGTTCCATTCATTCTTCATAATGGATAATTTATTGCTGCTTCCTTGCCAAAAGTACGTATGTAGGAGCACATTTTATTATTAATATTAATATGATATACTCCACCAACTCTTTCTTCCCACTCTGACACAAGTTCCAAGGCGAAGAGGGGCGTGGAGTCCGACTCGGAGATAAATCAATGCACTTTTCTCCCAACAATCGGCTCCAAAACCCTTTGAAAACCGAATTTGGGTAGAATTAGTCTAATGTTACGATTGAACTTACTTACTTATCCCACTGAGAGAGAAAGTCCTCTTGTGACTCCATCCACTTTCTCGCATTTTTCAATAAAACGGAGCTTATTGAGATGACGATGATGAGTGCGTGAAGAAGTGCGTGTGCAGTCGGAATTCGTGAGACCCAGACTAATTTAATTGAAAGGTAAATCCAATAGGCGGTCATTATTTGCTTCAGATAAGAAAAAAGCGCTGATTATCTGCTCCCCCTCTAATTATTTATTATGCTTTGTTCTTGCTGCGGGAGTGGAAGAGCGGAGAAAGTCCCATATGCCAACAGTCCATAAATAAGGTGGTCTTTATATGTCATAAAGAGTTTACGAGTTGATGGAAATCTAAACTCAATCTAATTTATCCGACTTTCAAAGGAACAGCGTACGTACGTAGGATATCAAAGGGTGGATCCCTTCCAACAACCTTTCCACATGTACACAAAATTTCCCCATGCTTTTTTATCTGATCAGATCAGGAGTTTTACGACCTTTGGTAACGGATTCCTCTGCTTCCTCAGTACTTTCCACGAACAAAGTCCCGAGACATAGACACGGACCTATGCCCATTATTTTCTCCATATTACACATGTGATCACTCTGCTCAAAGTAGTCGTTCAATTATATTCTACTTTCTTTCCTGTTACGAAATAACAGCGTCTAACAACGAAATAATGTTGCATTTGATTACATGCATCTGGGTCAATATGTTGGGCAGACGGATTAATTTTCGTTCAAATAAAACAGTGCAGTTTAGAATTTTAAACCAAACATGGGAGAATTGCGACTTTTGGCTGAGCATTTACAACCAATGTGTTAGTTGGGCAGTGTGGGACTGGATTGGAGAAATGCAGGCAGCAGCCCAGTCTAATGGTGATAGGAATTGGCAATTGGTTTCTCCACGATAAAATTTTATTTTTATTTCCTTCTACTCTTTCAAAGGAAAATTAGATGTAATCGCGGACTTTCTCCTCCTCCCAGCCAAATGGAAATGAAACGCGTGGTGCATGGGGTTCACAACAACCATAATCTCACTGGCCATCCCCTAATAACGCAACACAGTTCTCCTCTCCCAACTCCACTAAGCAATGACCAATGTCCATTATCAGTATTTGCCCCACTTCCACTCACTCACTCACTGAGTGGACAAAATGAGATGGAAATTAATTCCCTCACCTTGACCACTCTCAAATAAACTAGGTTCACACCAAGTGCCCACTGGCCACTTTCTTTCCATTTCAAAGTGCTAAACTATTCCCTGTTTTTAAAGCCTGTTTGTTTTCACTTCTCTCACTTTGATCCAAGACCGTGAGACAAAAGAGACAAGAAAAAACGTGCAAAACGGATTAAACGAAATGTAACAACTCATAAATTTTGCATGGAGATCCTTTCATGATCCGCGTCCGCGTCCCAGTCAAAAGTAGAAAAACACAGCATACATAATTTACTCGAAATTAGTTGTGTCTAATAATAAACGCAAAGTCATTAAAACTCGACAACTGCATGGAGCACTTCCTTCCTCGAGTCGAATAAATTTCACTCGCAGAGAATAATTGCCACATGTGTTGTAAATATTCGCAGAGTGAAATCGTTGTGGACTGAACCGGAGACAAGCATTTTTCGGAGGGTGTGGCACGCAAATTATTTACTCGGCTTAAATACACAAATCGATGAGAGTAACGTATTTTTTTACTCCTGTTACGTATTCCATCAACAAGAGAAAAGAAACCGTATTGCATAATGCATCGCTACCGGTGTACATATTTTCAGGCTGCAAAAGGCCAATCAATCCAAAGTCTCACCTCGTCTCAACAATTCCGGAAGTAGGTGACAAGTACAAATGTGCTGACAAACTGCACACGAACGTTCCCTTGCTGGTGCACGTAACTGTAGACGCTGCTTATGATGATGCATGTTCATTTCCCCGTCTCTGCTAAGTAAGTGGAGAAACGAGGGGTTGGGTAGGGTTGACCTGATGCTAATTAAATTTGCGAAATGAATGAACACTTTCCTCAAAGGTTGGTCATCCCTTTCATGACTTTGAGGTATGCAAACTGGTCCGAATTTCTCTTCTGTTTTGTACATATGTAAATGCACAACTTTCCCAAATTCTCTTGATTCGGGTGCAAAATATTTGCCTGCGAATGAATCGTATGCGTTGGTAGCCGTGTTGGATGGTCTGGAAATCAGGGGGACGGAGTGTTACGGATGATTTCTGCTGCCTATCCGTCAACCCGTCACTCTCCTGTCGATCACTACTTCCACAATCTACATTTCATCCCCACTTTCTCCTCGCCTGTCATCATATTTCGCAAACCTGCTCACTTTTTGTAATGCCGTTAGTGGAAATTGGAACGTATGTTCACTTACATTTTGAAGGGCACACCCTCTTCGAACACGTGTATGATGTAGCAGCCACGGGCAATATTTTCGCGTCATTTTTGACGTCGTCATGTCAAAGGCGCGTCCATGTCCAAGTCAGGACCTTGTCACGTCACGTCACAACATCCGTTTCTCTTTTGCAGGCACGCACCTCCCTGGCCATAGTTGTGCATATGTAGATGTAGGTGTGTACTGGCTGGTTTCTGGATTAATAAACTGCATGGCGGGTTTGATGTGGCATTTATGCATTTGAAGGGTCTAACGTATGGCCGTGGATACTATTTTTGTGCTCAGAGTTAGCAAGGGCGAAGGAAGTGCTAATAAATTTCATTAAATTTATCCCATTATTCTCTTTCTCTTCTAATTAATCAAGCATAATTAGCGTACGACACGCAAAGTTAGCTCGGGTGAGACAGCAGATGCGAGTTGGATTTTATCAGCCGTGTGTTGTTCTTGTCATTGAATTTGGTACACAACTCTGATTCCCAATCTTGATCGCACCTGGAGTTTATTAATATTAGTCATGATTCATGACTCATGATTAGTGTGTACATTAGGGGAAGCAGCGAATTAATCACTCCAATCAGGTGCAGCATGCCAATTTTTGCCTAATCAAACAAAGACAACTCGCCACCACGTGAAATCAGTCGCACAAAGTGTACCACGCAGCAGATTTTGCATGGGCAAATCTGGCGCGGGGAAGGATGCACGGCGAAAGTAAACTGGAGGACAGGCCATGCACACTGTAAATATTCATGCCCCTACCGTCTGGGAATAGGACGAAAGAGTTGAGCAAGTTGCTGGCGTCATGTCTCCCAGCGGGGCTTCCCAGTGATCCGCAATGTATTTCCGTCTAAAGCTTGTGCTTATTCCGCTACTACAAAAAGACTGTGCATGCATATACAGCCGAAACTGTGTTAGTTGCATGGGAGAAGAATGATGGATGAATGTAAAGATACGGTCAAAAATCAGATCTTTCCCATTGTGGTTGAATTTGTTGAATAACTGCAAATCTAAAAGAACACGTTGCGAAACTCATCCTCAAAATAAACCAAAATACTCCACCCAACTTAATAAATCGGGTTGAACGAGTTTCACTTTGTGCATGAAGGACTCCTCCTCTTTCGTGCTCTCTGCAGTGGACTGGACCCACTGGACTGGAGCCCTTCTGCCGTACTCAACCATCATCCGTCTTTGTAAGCGGTGTGATACATATGTGTTCCCATACGAACGAACGTACGTCGATGTATGTAATAATGCATCGCCCAGGACAGGAGTCGGCAGGACAGAGAAGAATGGACAAACCCTGAGGAGTCGTCGTCATTTCTCTCGAAATGCATGTGCGAATTTCCTTCTCGGAAAAAAACTTGCTTTCACCCGATTCCCAGGACACAAGGCGACAACTTATGCAACAGAACACGCACAATGCATGAACTTGGCAAATGTTGTATGCATGCTTCCCAAATCTGATACATAAATATCTCAAAAACACTTGGACAATTTGAACTTAAACTTTACAGCTTTCGTCAGAAATTATAAATTAGTTTCCCACTCACGCGACAGTCATGTATCGTCTGTGTATCCCGTCCTGGTGGGGCAGTGGTACGAACGTCTAACGCCCTGGCTGATGGTGCACATGGGAGATCAAACTTTGAAGCATGCCATCCTAATAAATAATGCAACTTGTTCCTGTGAGAATAAACAATCTTGGCAATCATCGAAAGGAGAAAGTTTGCTTATAAAACATTTAAATTCATTCCACACGGCGACCACTATCTGGTCGACTGATTATCGTGTCCGCAGGAAAATTATAGGTTTAAATTTCGCTCGATATCGAATCAAGAAACTCTCCTGAGAAGCATTATCGGTTTCCTTCATTCAGCCAACAGCGATTATTAAAATGTTGCCCCTATCTTTAATTCAAAACTGCCATTTGCGTGAAATTCTGACCAACTTCACTCGATTCGAATTGAACCGAGCAGGATTGTTTCGACAGTTTTTGATAGACAGGCATTTAACACAGCTCGATTACAAATTATACGACGTTGGCAACTCAATTTCATTCAAATCTTATAACCGTTTAAGTGTTGTTGAGCGTACGTACGTACGTACATACGAATCGAGGAGAAAACCGCAATTGTGCGAGTGAAGTTCAAGGCGTATAATGTATTTAGGGAGAAAGGACCCCTGATGAGAACAGCATGCGAGGAGTGAAAGCATAAAAATGTGGAAAGCAGGTGGGATGGAAGCACTGTATTAGCGATTCACTGTTTTAGCGAGTTGAGTTTAACGCTCAAATTCATCCTGAAAATATGTTTGGCTACTCTTATTACTGCTACGAGTTGAGTTAAACGGAAGGAGAGGAATCCATGAATCTGATCGAAATGAAATATTCCTGAAAGCAATTGTTACTCATGTTTTTATTAAGATTATGTGTTTGGAAGGAGGGAGAGGAAGTGGGTAATTCATCATAGTCAACAGTCTCCACAACATAGCTGACATTATCTTTCGACACCATGAAAGCAATATACGTACAGACTCCGCCATAACATAGCTGCTGCGTACGTACATACGCCAAGCTACGACCCACACCCACTGCAATGTGTTGCCCGCACTGGAATGAAATGCTAAGCTGAACCAGTCTAACCGAATCAGGGAAACATTCCTGGTTCAGTTGGGCAGTAGTAGATTTCGCAGTAAATAACAGAACTGGATCAGCGTATGTATTTCCAACTCAATACCTTTGCGAATGTGAATATCAACATCTGGTGGTCTCGTCTTGTCAGTGCCATGCGTGTCATTGTCTTTCCCACCTGATCATAAACACCAATAACACCCTGACATAAATAAATCGTATGCAAATTATTGCGATGCGAAAATATATCGCGGAAATTCGCTTCCAAATTACACTTGATTTATGATATTTATAGCAAAAGTAGAACAAGGAATCAAAACTAATCTATTTATACTTTTAACACTTGTGAAAGTAAGTAAGCACTACAACACAACAGACCACCACTATTTTGACCAACTTTTCACACGAGCAGCCTACGTAAATATACATCTGTTTCCTGATCTAACTTCATTACTTTGACACAACAGTTGTAATAATTAGCGCCGACATTAACTTTCCCCACTGGCGAATAAGGCAAGAATATTGAGCGGAGGGGAAAATGGGACAAACTTTTGTAGAAAGTTCTAATTCATTTTATCCGGAAAGCGGCAGCGTTGCCTTTTCCTCTCTCTCGCCGTCGCTCATTCCTGGAAATGTTCTCCCCAAATCTTGCTTCTTTCTTTTCCCAAGAATTTGTCCAGCTCACTCAAGATCTCCGCCGCTGATGATGTCGAGCGACGCAATCTTGTTCACACTGAACCCTGAACAACATGTCACTCACTCATCAACCTCTCTCGCCCAGTGACCTATTGTTCAACTGCCTAATTAAGACTGGCTGGCAGAAGAACCCTTATTCTTGCTCCGCTGAGACTGAGACACCTTCACCAGAGATATGAGGT
The DNA here is from genome assembly GCF_002217175.1 of Folsomia candida. Classification (NCBI taxonomy): domain Eukaryota; kingdom Metazoa; phylum Arthropoda; class Collembola; order Entomobryomorpha; family Isotomidae; genus Folsomia; species Folsomia candida. The sequence goes on from NW_019091234.1 coordinate 740,812, forward strand.
GCGAGTCAAAATTTTACCCGAGGCTACGCAATTTGCATGAGAGAAGAGCTGACTTACTTTCACCCATTTCCATACTGCTTAGCATTTGAGACATTCGTTCATTGAATTTAGAGCAGTCTCATAACTGGCTCTCCTCGTGCAGTTGTCTCTGTCCCTAATTAGTGACGAGGAAGGCTTTGTGGGTTGGTTTTGGTCGGTGGAGGGCGAAGAAGAAAGCCACGGAAAGTGAGCCTTGGAGTGTGTGGTAGGCCCAGGAGCGTAAGGTCATCCCGTGTTGACACCTTTGTAACCTCTGCTGCTCTGAACTGGCGTCTAATTCTAATTTCTAAGAAGAAGTAAATCCAGTGGTGGGAGTGAGAAGGCATAAAGTAGGCTGGGGCGAGTATATGGAGGAGTGGGTCGTCTTGGTGTTGGCCAACTTTGCTTCAGAGCTGACTTGCACAATAAGTTACTCTGGCATTGTGCTGGGTACGGACAGGAAGGTTTGCACATAACCCAGCAAGTCGTAACTTAACTTTTCCCCGCTGAGAGAAAGGCCCTTTGTTTCTTAACTCTCTGAACAAACCTGGGCGCCCGGCTTAACTCGCCAGTTTTTGTGAAAGTGGTGGAAGTGGTGGTGGTGGTGGTGATGGTGTGGAGAGAGTTGATCATGGCATGGGGTGATCAGCAGCCGCGTCCCAGAATCAATACCTTACATAACCCACACCTTGCGTAAAATCGAGACTGACCAGTGTTCCAAGAGACCAAAAACCTGTTACCCTTATTGAGCAGATGGTCCAAGGAAATGTGTCGAGATTTGGACGGAACGTCTCAATTTTGCAATTATGTGATTGGGATCCCATGCATCCGAGGAGAAAATTACTCGGATTAGTGCAACACAATGTTGGTGAGTGTTCCCCACCCATGAGCTCGGTTTTGTAGTAGTTTAGACTTAAGTTGCATGTGTTTGACTTTCCCTTCCTCAGCATTCGCCTCTACTTTCTTTAATTTCCTGTTTCCCTTGGGAAGCGTAAATAATTTGGAAAGCTTGGTGTTGGTTGGCCGACGACGTGGAGGCATAGGCATTCATTCCTCCACATACATATAAAAAACAGCCCAGCACAACAACACACAGCCGTCTGTACATACACGACGGGGAAGAAAGGGAAAGTGGGAACAATGCAAAGCAAAGCAAGCAAGCAGGCTGTGAACATATGTGAGCTCAAGCCAAACAAATCTGCTTCCTCTCCAAACTCATTTACGGGAGAAAACTCATTGGAAATTGGGAGAGACGGAAGTGAGTTGAAGTCTTTCTCCTCCTTTCTCTCAACGAAACACACTTTTCGTCACTCCAGTGACAGCCAAGAAGAAGGGCTCCGAATGCATAAAGATTCGTGGTCTGGTGGGCGGAAGTGAGTAGCGAAACGGTCTGGCTGACATTGATTTGTTGGTATTTCATGTTTCATTAATAAACCGCCTGATTTCTTGTCAACAGTGCAAATGACACGTGAACAAAACACACACACCGTTTTGCTTGATTTAAGAGTCTGGATGGATTGTTGAACAAGCTAATGTTTCATTCAAGAAAATGTCCACGGCGGTAAAAGAAAGCTCCAGGGTTGTCGCTTAATGAGCCACTCATCGTCATTTTGTAGGTGTTGAATTTATTATTCTGGAAGCATAATGTTTTTCACACAATGTGCGAGATTATTCCATTCCGCGGACATAGTTGTTGTTTCATTAACCATTCTGAGCTGACCTGGTTTTGCGATCTCGCCGAAGTGAGCCTCCACACGTCGTAAACAAGATTATGACGAAGAGATTGGAGGCAAGGTATACGGCGGTCGTCCGTTGTTGTATGTTACTTGTCATGTCGAGTGTCGCTGCTTATCTTGAGAGGATAACGAGTCGTCGTCGTCGTATTTATAGTGGGAGCTAGCTGGGTAAAGTGGGTTTGTTATCGCAATAAAGGGAGCACTAAACTGTGACATAAAGACTCGTTGGTCTTGGTCCAGATGGCCACTTAACTCCCTTTCTCTCGACCTTTCTCCTTATAATAGGTGGACTTAACTAATGGTCATTTTTATTGGTTTTTTCACCATAATGCCCACCAACCCATGCACCAACCTATGTGAGCACACGACTCCCTAGCTGTTTACTCTGGGTGAAGATAGAGATCAAAGTTTGGACGAGAGAGAGAGAGGAATCCTGCAGATGATGCCGTGTGTGTGTGCTCACAATGTTTATGCTTCTCGTCGTGGAAGGGACGGCGGGCGTGGAGAAAGTGAAAGCAAGGCTGCCTTGCTTCCTTGTGGTCGTACAAATTGTTCTGTCTATTTCTCTCCGACCAAGCATCCATTTCCGTGAGCAACTGACCCATATGCTGACCATTAATGGTTGCGGGCAACTATAAATCACCTCCAATCCCGAAATCTATATTTCCTTTTTGTCCTCCGCTACGACTACCAGACATACCTTCGCCACCACCACCGCCCTACTCCAATAACTTTCTCCAGCATTATGGTAAAACACAAAGTGGTTCCCTGTCCCTTTTTTCAACGGTCAGGAATCCCTCAGCAGAATTCTACATGTATACAACTGCGTGTCTAATGGAATTTTCCTTGGCGAAATTCCTTAACCTGGAGCGCCATACGTATACTTCTCTATAGCGCAATTACCCATAACCTGACAAGGGGCTAACAGGTATCGGCCATTATGTAACAAATATTCACAGGTATGTTTCGTGTCTGATGACAATTATGAGATTCAGAGACCCGTTAAAATTGAGAAAATGTCAGAAAAGTTTGTAAATTAAATGGAATTGGAATTGTAGAACACTAAAAGTATGCAGCAAAAGTAAAATTCGTAGTGAGTAAAGGAGCAAAATTTGGATAATTGATTTTCAATTTCATTAACTTCCACGCCTACTGCGACTGACTGCATGTAACGTACGAGCACAAACTGTACAAACATGGTGTAGCATGTGACATAAAAAGTGTTAACATTTCATAAGCACTTTTCACTACAAGTTGCAGACTCAAGTTGCTTGAACAGCCGCGCTGTTGCAGTAATTGTAAAATTTCACTTGCAAACTTTGCAGTAATTGCAACTGGGACAGGGAAAGAAATTCCCACTCGTCCTTGTGCAAAACTGACTTGATTTCACTTACGAGTTGAGAATAATGGGCTCGGAACTGGTTTAAATCAACTTTTAATGAAATCGATTTAGAACTTTGAGTTAGCCAAATTTCATGCGAACGGAGACAGGTAGCCAGTGATGCTCGGACCATAACTGGAGCACTGAGAAGTACTTACGCCTACATATTACGTATATGCATCGTAAGTATGTCCAGATTTCCATGCAAGGCTGGTGTACTCATTTGTCTCTCCTTGTCAGCGTCAACTGGAGGAATTCCTGGTGATCAATATGTCGCTGGTGATTGTGCAAGTTTAAGTAGCCTTCGACCCACTCTGCCAACTTGAGTAGGCAGCACGGTCCACGGTCTGGCTGGGCTGTAGTGGAGTCACCAATAATTCCCTATGGTTCATCTACGTCTAGGCACGTTTGCAATTCTAATGCAATTGCAAAGTTGTAAATGGAGGAAAGGCAGATGACATTGTGATGTAGCGACACGTTTATTAGTCGACGACTGAACCGGATAAGGCTGACTTAATGACACAAAGTGCAATCCGTTCCAGGCCTGGTGAAAGTAATGGATCCAACGCCCATGTCGCAACCGAGAATAACAATGAGGTCTATATCTCCCAGCTGTACCAACGAACGAAGAGAGGTCGTAGTCACCTGACACAATGTGATTCATCCTCCTTCCTTACGGCAAATACGCGCAATAAAAGACTTGCTACATATGTACGAGCAGCAGTATAGTTTAGTTTTACCGTTCGATTGTGCTGCAACGGCAAAAGGGGAGAAATGCCCATTTTCACCTCGGCTCAAAATTCCAGCCCTTCCGAAAACAACTGTAATGATGATGGCAGGTTTAAAGGTCTGCCTTCCTTCGTGGAATCTCGATTTAGTTGAAGCGGAATTAGTGAATCGGCTATTTTTCCCCTAGCACGTTCCAAAATCCATCGAATGGCTGTAACGGTTAATCTGGCAATCGAGTAGGTTCTCGCCGGAAGAAGAAAAGGCCAAGTTTCTCCAAAAATGATAATTGGTCCATTAGCTCCATGTTGCTCTTCGAATTTTTATGTCACTGAACACGAGGATCGGCTGGTGTGAAAGCAAACAGGAGAAAGCGGCCGCCGCCACAGCTGGTGTCGTTTCCTCCTCAGCGTCGTCCCTTGATTTTTAAATGCTGCGTTGGAGCAGGTGACGAAACGTTGGCTTGAGTTTACAGCTCAGTGAATAATTTATTTCTCATATTGTACTCCTTGTCGGATTATGGGATTAGTGTCAAGCACACAAACCAGGTGCCTGACATTCCGTTGTTGGACCAGCCAAGACCAGCGAGCGAGTTGTTTCACTGTTATTATCGAGAGTGTTAAATGGCACTTCTACTGCACGAGAGTGGTCGTCGAGGTGGAGAACATTACTTTGCTAATGAAGCAGTAAAGAAGTGAAGGTGTCGTGTCGAATGGATCGTAAATCTAATTTCTCTTTTTTGTACACTTTCCCTGATTCGGAAATTTCGTGAGCAGCATTTTCGCATGGCCCGAATATTTATCTACCACTAATGCCATGTTGCTTTAATTACGCCGCAAAATGCTCCTTTTTAGAAAATTGTAATAATAACACAAGTTAATTATGTATTCCAGAATTACTGTGATTCCTAAAGAATTCCACTTAAATCATTTACCAAATTTCCTTCGAATGGCGACACCTAACTTCAATAAAGGTGATAAACTGTGCTACATCCATACGTAACCATTACATGAGTAAATATTTAGACCAAATAGCGATTTAATTTTTGCATGTCTCGCCATTTCCGCCTCTCACTTCCTTTCCCCACATTTCGCCAAGTCTGCCCTGACCAAGAATAGAGTCAAATAGCGGACCAAGAGCAACGCACTCGTTCAAATACCAGTAAAAATTCCTAAAATATTCACCAGCAGCTTGAAGGCCTGACTTTTCCTTTGCAAAGTAGGTATTCTTTCAGTGCTGTGCAGTTATTAAATGTACGTATGCACTCCACCTTGCACTTGTTATGTGCGTACCTACGTACATCACCTATATACGTACCACACGTATGTAGGTACGCAGGCAATTACTCCCGTGTCAATGCCAACCAGCTTAAAGGTTGAAATTAATTGCACCAAAGGCTTAGGCTGGGATTTAAATATGCAAAATTCTCCCTCCATTTTTGGGCTTTCACTAGAACGCTGACTGTACTCTAAAATACTTTGGAGTTGAATTTCAAACTAAATAGTTGTGGCTCAAGCTCCGCTCTGAAGCATCAAGTTCACTCCCGTTTGATGACAAGTAGGCATCAGAATTCACTGCAGCGCAGAAAATGAAGAAGACAGCACAGACACGACCACCACGAGGAGAACGAAACCCACGGGAAGCTCCCTTTACTTACTGAGACGATGATGAGAGATGAGATACACTGTACAATGAGTGAGGACGGAGTGAGCGAGTACTTAGCTCGTCAAGAAAGGAGGCAAGAGAGCACAATGGACGAGGGGAAAGCGTACTGTTGGATCTCGTATGAATTTCTACCCGAAAAACCCGATAATCCGAATAAGGGCCTGCTTGGCGATGATGATGAGATAAAACTTTGAGTAAATGAGTTCCTAGTAGCCGCAACTGAGCCGAAATAACTTGACACTTATCACAAATTATCTCCTCTTGCTGATCACTACTTTATTAAATAGATTGAACCATTTACTAACAAAATTGCTACTTTGAAATAACTTTAAAATAAATAATCAGAGCTCAGCCAAAAATACGTGTTGCTCTCTCCAAGTCTAAAGTTACAACTAGTGCGACGTGGTTGGTGGTGGTGACTGCTAGAACTAAAAAACCATGAAAATAATGACACCACCAGCCAAAGCACAGCATCAATGATAATCTTAACTAAAGTAACTTGCACAAATAAAAACATAATTATTTAACCAAATCCAACACGTACTTTCACTTTTCCCCAGAGCCAGGTTGATCTTTGGATCTTCTTGGAAATGCACTTCTTACGTCTGACTTATCACCACCCGTCGACTTAATTCACACCGCGGCATGTTCTCCTTATCTCTTAATTATATATCCACTTTCCCCTCAAACGAGCCCCTGCTTCGGATGCACCGGTGCAGTCTGGAGACGGGTGATGCAGGTGCATGGAATGCGACAAGGAAACGGAAGGACAAAGTTTATTCCTCCACGACGGTATCTCAAACTGCATTTCGTGCGGATGGGTTGGAGCATTAATAATCAGCTTTATTATCTCCTTTATTATCTCCTTCGAATACTTATTAAGCTGGATGGCAGCAGCTTGTACGTACAACTCCGAGGGCAAATAAACGGCTTAAATAAACAGGAGATAGGTAAAAAATTGCAGAGGACGGAATATGATTAAAACGAGAGTGCAAAAAGTGATGAAAAATGTGCAGCTTGCAAGTCGAAAGTGCTGTTTAAAATTTGAGGAACAAGCAATTTTGGATTGAAACGAAAATAGAAGTTGCAAAACGTAGGTCTTGATGGAACTTGCTCTTATCCTAATCAAATTAGCATCGATTTACTTTTGCTCTCTATCTCCCTCTCAATTCCAAAAGTCCGTTGCTCGTGCTGTCTGCAAAGTCACTTTAATAATTATATCTGCAAATCTGTTACCTCTCCGAGTTGTACTTTCACTCCGTCCATGTCTTAAACTCGCTGGTGGATGAGTTGAGAAATGGCCAGGGTTGGTTCATGCAACACTCCTCCAGGTTAAAATTTGCATTCATATGCATACACAATGAAGAGAGCTCTTTCCCCTTAATTAAAACGGGAAATTAGGAATAATTTTATGGATTGTCCGCTGGGCAGAGTACAAAGTTTGCTTTGGAGTGTTGTAGAGATTAAAGAACGCAATGCCTTCCTTTGTTCGTGGGGCATAAAATAATTCCCGGGAACATTATCATCATATGGATTACCTACTATTTTTCAACTCGGATAAGGTGCGCACGATACTAATTTCCTGATAACCTGGAAGAACTTGTTCCATCGAGAAATACACGTCTCGCATTGTTGAGTCGAAATAATGATCCTCAGAATTATGATTCTTGTCTCCTGCAGTTGAGCGGCTCGCCCGGATAAAAGCAAAAGTAGGGGCCTTTCCCAGGTGGAAATGAAGCCTCGATACTGTTGATACTTTATTGCAAAATCTTGATTTACTTCCCCAAAGGTTAAGGCACCTCCAGCCAGAGGCGATGGATAAAGTACTCACTTGGGCCACACACACACCGTTTTATTAGTTTTCCTTCCAAGCGTAAAACTCTTTTCCACAGGTCTAAATTATACGAACACATTGAATTATTGTAGAACTCGTTTACTTTCAACTTCAATTCCATGCAGGAAATCGCGTGTGGGATTTTTCTGTTCAATCTCAATGCGAGGAAAGTAGAAGCGGTGGGGCATTATATTTGCCAGTTCAATAAAATAAATCATGGGAAAGTGCAATCAAATCGATTTTATAGATGAGACAGATCCCCCAAAAAAATCCTAAACTAAAATCCTCGCATTTCTGGTACTTATTTCTGCTTTCTTGTTTTGTTCAGTGCAGAAAATTTAGTTACGTATTTCTCAATTTCATGAATTTATTCAGAAGACAGATTCAATCCGGACAAAAACCTGTTCACCCTTTGGAAAACTTTTTGCTATGAGTCATCCCTCCTGTCAGTCAGTTGCCAACGTCTTTAATTCCTGAATTTGTAGAAACATTAATTTTATGCAGTTTTATTTTTCCGAGCAAGTTTTGTTCATTTAGTGTAAATCTCAGAGCCAGTTGAGCTTCAAAGACAATCCCAAACTGACAGATTTCAGGGTCAGAAAGAGGAAGAAAGTTACGATTACTTTTAGAAATCATTGCATAACTTTCTCCAAAGTCATGAAGCTAGTCGGAGTTTTTCTATAGGCATCATAACTCGTCCCGACACAAGACTCCGCTCCGGAGCTACTTCTGCTAGCCCACTTTTGCCCAACCATCCCGGAGCCATGACTGTCTCTTGTGTGATAAAATCTCTCGGAGTAAATAAGAATTAGTTCCCGATTAGTTCCTGAAATGGAGCAGAGCGTATCCAAACTAGTCCAATAATAAGAGCGGAGAAAATTTTGCCCGATTTATCCAAAAACTTGGATAAATTGGTCCCTCGTAGGCCTTGAAGGAGAACATGGCGCTGGTAGTTCCACGGAATATTCATATTACTTACTCGCCTGTCTATATACGTAGAAACAGCACGTCCATATTCCTGGATCGAGGCGGTGATGGTTGGCTATGAGGACCTACTGTGTAGCACCAGGCGCAGTATTTCTGCTTAATAGTAACTCATAATAGTTGTACTTGTCGTCAGTCCTGCTTTCTCTTCTGCCTCCGCTCCCGTCCCGTCGTGGTTTTGCACACAGAGCATAATGTTGCATACTCGGCTGTGGACCGGGGCATAAAATGAGTCCTGAGATAAGAATGGAATAGCTTGGGTGAGTGAAGCTCTCGTTCTCTTCAGCCAAATGGAGGCATCATCTGCAATCCGGCCAGATTGTGAAGTGGAACACACTCTCAACTCCTGCATTCATGTTTGACGACTTACACATGCAAACTCTGACTCGATTGTTTAGCCACATATGCAGACATGCAGGGAGAAAGCCCATGTACGTACGATGGCGAGCACTTTCGAATAAATCTTTATTTTTCCCCCCAATTCTCAACAAGTTATCGGCATGTGATGCCTTATTGTGGATTATTGACGACACTGAAAGTGCTCTGACAGAAAGAAGGATAACGTAATACTCAAATGGCATTATCCATCATAAAATAATTTTAATGAGACCACTGTTTGAAATATGGGTGCAATTATTCAGCAGTAGATGTAGTTTAATGGGCTTCTCTTCCTATCCATTCACAGGAGAAAAAAACGCACGAAAAGAGAACTTTCTCTCTTTCTTTCTTCCTTGGCATGGGTACGTAGCGTACTTACTTAGGTCCATAAAAAGTGGGAAATTCCGTGTGCGGAAGTTATCTGGATTGAGCAGCGTGTGTATGTGTGTGCATGTGGGGTAGCGTCCCGTATAAATCTGTATAACGAGTGCCGCTGAAATATCATCCGGCCAGATGTGAGCGCCAGGTCTGTGCGAAATTCGGGTTCCATTGTACTTCTCCCCCGAACCAGGTTGGAATGCATAACAAGTAGTAACACGACCAGTATACACCCACCGCATAAGATTAAGTTGTTCCTCGGCGGTGCTGAGTGAGTGAGTAAAAGGACCAAGTTACGAGTTATAGGGAAAATTAAATTTGATATATGCGTGGAGGAGATGGATGCGACCATGAAATGATCACTCGTAAAATATGCATCGTTTTAGAATTTCTTCAGCTTTCTCCCTCAACTGGGCGCCCCGATGCGTTTCGTTTCAATGGGATATTCGCAGAATTTTATATTCCTCGTCCCCTTCAATATGTATGCACACACGAATATTATATACTACACGAGATGAATTTTATTCCGTCGTCGCGGAAGTGGGACGCAGTGTTAAAATAAAATTGGTAATTGAGATGTGAGACCAAAACTTATTTTATGGTATAAATTACCACCACGCACAAAAAAGTACATGGAGCAAAATTAATTTTTCCTTCTTGAGTATTTTTGTCTCTACGTAATAATGCTGCTGGGTGAAGCAGAGTGTTTTTGTTTATGTGTGAGTATGTGTGGAGACTGGAGAACTGGAGTTTGCGTCGCCCTCAGTCAGCGCATGCAAGTATGGAGAAACCATTTATCATGAAATTCCCATTTGCAAAAAATGAGATAACGGAAAGTCGTGCAAAAAGCTGCCATACTTTGCATACTTTTTCAATTGCTGTTGTTTGGTACTTGCTTTCCTACTGTAGCAGTGCCACATAAAGTCGCAAAGTACACAAAGTTTGTTGTAAGAGCAAGAAAAAACATGCAAAATCCACGCCCAGTCGGGGAAAGTTGCTAAAATCCGAGACTTTTGGTTCTCAATATAAAATCTATAAAGAAAGGAAAGCAATAATTCGTATGCATGAATTCGCAAAAAGTCTGACATGGTTGAGAGAACGTGAAACTTTGTATTTTACGTCGTCCCCCAACAACGCACTCCTCTGCATACACGACTCTCTCTCTCTCTCTCGACAATCACAAACAAAACCTCCTCGACAAAGGGTAAACACTTTCAGAATATTATGTGTGGACATTTCCACAACAAACAATTTCACCTCCTTGCCTAATGTAGAGGACAATTTTTTGCCAAAATTTTGACGAAAGTCACACAATTTTGGAAGCCCCGCACCACATTTCGAAAGTGAACAACAACTTTCTCTCTGGAAGATTTGTTATTCTTTTCCCATGTATTTAAAAGCCCATTGGACATGGTTTTTTCCTAACATTAGAACAATCGGATTAACACTGCCATTTGCTTTCATAGTCCACATTCTCCCAAAGTATTAGTGCTCTCCCAGCAGCAGCGAGTGGGCTCCTTTGCGAACATTTATAGAAATGGGTGGCTGGAACACGGAAACCATAAAGTTTTACGGGGCTTCTTTTCATTTTTTTATACTTTATACTCGACTCATTCACACTCTTTTCCAGCTCTCGGGCAGCCACTCCTATCAAGTCCCATGTTGTTATTGCTTTCCTTCCAGAGTCCCAGTAATGACGAGGAAGAAGGACTTCCACTCTCGAGTTCAGTGTACACAAAATGTCCGCTCGAAATGGTCCCCAACAAGAACTGGGCACAAGTCGCGGAGAGAAAGCTGGAGGAGAAACTTGCCTTATGCATATTTATGAAAAATTCGCACGTTGTATTATATTTCAAGAAACTCTTTGGCAGTCACTCCCTGCATATTTCGCTCCATATTTACGACACAAAAATATTTAGGGTTTTCTCCTAATGCGCTCGACTTGTGCTGTATTCATGTTTATGAAAATGTATTCGTAAACTTATTTCTGATTTATTTTATGGGAAATAATATTCAGAAATTGTACAATGCAGTTAAAATCACTTTCTTTTTCGCTGATTTTCAGGTCTTGTGGCTCAGACATCGGGACACGCATTTGCTCTCCGCCGGCTCAGAGACGTACACAGCAGAGTCCAGGTATGCAATTATCAATTATAATCACTATTAATGACCATTGACCTAGATGGATAGTTCATTAACACAAAAATTTAACCTGTTGTAATGAACGTCTAGATTTCGCCCATTTCAACACATGTACACCTGGGGACTCCGCATCAGTGACAGCCGGCCCGTGGATGGGGGCATCTACGAGTGTCAGATTTCCACTACCCCGCCCATTTCCGCTTTTACCTACCTCAACGTCGTTGGTAAGCACAAATAAGACATCCAATCACATCCAGTACATATGCATCCGCACAAAACAAGTCATACGTGACCAAAATAACCACACACTGATCAATCTCCAAGTTTTTGTCTTTATGAATACTGGAGAAGGGCGCATCCTTAAAAAATGATTCCTTGTGACCGAGATTTCTCCTTTTATTACTCACACTAAAGACTCTGTAAACTTTTTTCAACCGTGTCATAAAAGGGCAATAAAGCATTGGGTTTTTGGGACTGTGTGCCTGCCCTGGCTGCTTTTCGGTTCGTTGGGTTCATGTTTGTGCGTAAAATAAAATCGGACGCGGCGGGAGGCCTCGTGTTTCCATGAAACTGGACGTCGTCGGATGGTTAACGACGGACGGTGATCATTTTAGACTTAGGGGCATCTCTGGTCAATTACATCGTCCCCCACGGCCACACCAACCATCAGACTCCACTCACTGCAGCTCTTGTTGTTGGTCAACACAAAGGCTGAGCTGCTGACTGGAGGAACTTTTCGGCTTTTTCTCTCTCCTACGAGCGGATGAGACGGGCTGCGACGCGATTTGGCTGAGGGGATGAGACTCATCACGAGACAAGAGTTATTCTTATCATCGGACCTGCATGTCTCCTCTGGGCTTGGATACTATTTTCAGTTTTAGCTGTTGCTGGCCACTTGCCCAGTCTTTGGGAGCATGCATGATAAGGATTTGAATATCTGCTCCATCCTTGTCTCGTCATAAATAATGCACTGCGCTGCAGACCGAAATCCACATCATCTTCTGGAAAGAGCAATTACCATCTTAATGTTTTTTAGACACAAGGTCACGTGATTTATATGCATACTCTATCACCCAATGTCTGGAAGACTGCTGTGAATTTTCGGCATTTTTCATACGACGCTTTCTCCAAGTAATCCCCACAATGGAAATCTTTTCATTGCCAAATCCCAGTTATTGACTTTCTCCTCAGCGAAGGATTAGAAGGAGCAGCAGCAGTTGCTCTATCTCCGTGACGGCGAGAGGCAAGGGCTGCTGGTTGGACGAGTCGGCATATAAAATGAAATCTCGGCAACTCCACTTTTGATGCTGCTGGAGGAACTGGTTCATGCGAGGACTCCACTTTATGCGATAGTAATTCAGTGGTTCACAAGGAGAACGGGGACTATTTGGGTTGAATGGGGTGGAATGTGTCAGTTGGGTTGAAATGGGACTGATATTTAAAATTTAAGATGGAATAATTCTGGGGCACGACGAGGGCTGACCTACAACCTCCCTACGTACACATCTCCCACTGCATCAATGTTTTATTAGGGGAGAAGACGAACGAGGAAGGCGACACAAATCAAATTACTCAATTTTACTATTTCTGCGATAAAATGAAAGTGAATCGAATCAGCAACTTTCCCTCGTTTTTTGCGTATAAAAGAAAGAATATCCTAATTTTTGGTGCATAGTTGGAAATGAGAGTAATGCATTTAGAAGGGGAAGAAAGAGCTTCTGTTCTCTGCTGCCTCTCCTCAGTCGCTGCGTGCACATGAAACATGTCAGGATTTCAAATTCCTAAATTTCAAAGATGATCCAGACTCCTTTCATCTCCCTAAACTGAGTTAGACTGAGGGTAAACTAGTTAGCTTAACTCTGCCCAGAGACCCTTATTCGCTCTCTCCTCCTCATACGTACTCTCCCTCCCATGCAGCGAGACAGCTTTTTTGTACAGCACAACAAAATGGGCTAGGCATTTAAATTACTTGCACCACGAAGCATGTTGTAGCCATGCGATATCAATTGACCCCACTTGAAATAGCCTGAAAAATCTTTGTGCTGCACAACAAGTCGGGTAGCCAACTGTCTTGCTTTATAGAACGGAGAGTACATGGTCCTGACTCCTTTCTTTCTCTCTCTCTTCTGGCTTGGCACGACTGCTTTGAATACCGGTGCACGAGGAATATTTGCCACATCCAAATACACATTTCCAGTAAACATGGTCTTCTTTGTTTCCTCCTCTGGCCACGAGGATAAATATTTTTGAGAAAGAAGCCAGAAAACGCTTTGGGGAGGCATTAGCACAGGAAAGAGTATCAACAACATGAAGCAAACCCCGGGGGATTATCTGCTGCATGCATGTTTGTCAGGATGTGACGTAAAAATTGTGCAGATGAATTATGAAACTTTAAAACCGTTCTTGTCCTTGTTTTCAAAACAAGCCACAAGTCGGAGACATGTCTCATTATGTAATTTTGTAGCGAAAAAGCACGTGCGCATTTATGAGATAATTCGAATAGACAGACAGCTCATTCTTCCGCGAGCCTTGGTCTGCCCAGAAAATATTTCCCTGTGTGTAAATATATTAGAGTGACCATGGAGCATGGCTGGAGGGCAGGCAGACAAAAATTGTACCTCCTCAGCAGCACATTTATATTATGAGCCAGGCTCTTTTATGACAAGGAAATAAAAAAGTCCTTATTTTCTTATAAGTTTGACGAGAAAACAACAAGTCCTGACCAATCAAACGGTCCAACTATTTGTGAAATAAAAGTCTGGGAGCATGTCAATCTCCTTCTTCTGTTGCAGTGCAGTGGAACAAAAGGAGAAACTGGGTGTGTTCAGTGGCTGCAGAAGCTGTGGGGACGTCTAGAAACGTTAACATTGTAGGATAGAGAAAGGAGGGGTTTGTATAACATGGACAGATAATAGGGAGATTGAGTAACGTTAGGGACATTGTCGCTCTGTCCCGTCCCCACACTTCCGCGGCCACTGGCTGTTTGTCCGTATACGAGAGACGGAGACGGTTCGCCTTGTAGGACAGGAAGCTTGGAGACGACATAAAACAAAAGGGGGGAATGTGAGCAAATGCGGACGTGGCACTCAACTTTTCTACTTTTTACGAACTCGGAGGAAGATTCTGCCCTTGAACGTTACGTTGGGCGTTGAACTTACAACTTATAACTTTGCACAAAAAGTCCCAAAAACACAATACTTACCAAGGAACAATTTACAGCTTGATTTACCACACAAATTTTCCAGAAAGGGCAGAAATTGTGAGGGCCCCAGGTCCAAAAACCCGACACGCCAATAAAGTAGTGAAGCAAAAACGCCCCAAACGAGTTAAGTCCACAACTAATTTCCAAAACTGGGAGCCACCCACACTCGGAATTGAAACGGAAACAGAGTGAGGCAAATGCTAAATGCTACCAAACGCGGGGAGGAGGAGGACTGAAAGCATTTAATTTTGGGACATGCTTGTCCTGTTGGGTTTATTCATCCCTCTGCTCCAAGTGAAAATTGAACACGGGCTCGAAAGCCTGGTAAATGTGGGAATGTTTAGAGACCAAGTTTTCCCAACCACCAGTCTGATAAGAGTAAATGCTTAACTCATTCCAAATCCGGGCTGACTTTTATGAACAAAGTTGGCTAAATTGAGTTGTAATTGAATGTTGGAGTTTTTGACGCCTGATTTTCCCAACGGGATCAATGTCTTTCGAGTCATGTGGCAATTCAAAGATTTGGTCTTGATCTTGTTCTTCTTTCCGTTGCAAAAAGACCAGCGTCGCGGCGTGGGAAGAAGTTTGCCAAAAACCCTTTCCGCCTTCCCATTTCAAAATCTGGGTCTTCCAACGGAGGAGAAAGCCCGGGGAGAGAAAGCGACATATTGTATCCAATATTGAAATGAAATCTAATATCATCTTTTTATGGGTTCTCGGGAAAGATTGGTTCTTGCTTTTGCTGAGAGTGATGGATATCATCCCGTTTTTCCATCCTGGTCGCATCTGTCCACATTGCCACCAACCAAACCACACGCTGCACGGCACGGTGTGTTAAACCATTTTTTCTGTCACTTTTTGCTCCAATAAAAGTCACTTGTAAAATGTGAAATAAAACGGATGGATAGCGTGTTACAATTGTTTGGAGCTTGTTGTTGTTGTTGTTGTGAAAGTGGGAGCAGATTTGGTGGTCTGACTTTGGTGGTGGTACTCGAGAGTAAAAGTAGTTTAGTTGTTGTGGTGAATGACTGCTCGGAAAAGTGAGTGGCACTTGAGCAGTGCTACACACTCAGCAGTTGGGCAAGACGTCATTGCCTCACATTTTATTTGATTTCTCAGCTTTTAATGGCAAGCATGAGATGTTTCTTCCCGTCAAACGGAAGGTGATGTAACCGCATCACACACCATTCCCCTCAAATCACAACTCTCTCCAACATGCCCACACACGCTCAAATTCTGTACAAGTTTTGCCCAGTCCCAAAAGCAGAGGCAGAGCTGGTGGAGGAAATCTTATTAAATCGGGCTGCCTGCTGGTCTCCTCGTCACCCACAAAATCAACCTCAGAAATCGTGGGGCACAAAGGTAACAGGGGCATGAATGCAGTGATGAGAATGATGCAGCAGTGGGTATAACTTTTCACTCGTCAATCTGCTCTTTTCCTTCGTCCCCGTTATTAGACGTCCCAGCGAGACTGTTATTATTATTATCGAGTATTTTGTTATGGCTCATCCAGTGCTCTCTCTCTCTCCGAATGACCCTCATCAATTCGAATCATTTCGCTGCTTGAGATATTGCCACATAAAATAACGTTGTCATCTTATCCTCAGCACGACCTAAGTCACCGTTTCCCGCTCGGATGACGCTACATTTTACACAATGGCCAAAGTTGACGACCAACTTCCAGGGCTGCCCCATAAAGCTTAGCGTACAAACAGTCATAGACCGTTTTAATATTTATAAGCCCATCCGCTACTATGTAGTCCCACTCCAAGTCCACACAACCAGTTCATCCATCCATATGTGACCCTGGTGGCGAATGACATTTTTAATGCTGCGAGTTTCCTCCCATTATATAAAACCAATGGGTTCATTATGACCACTTAAACTGCTTTTACACTTACTTCCACCATCCTCAATCCGATTGTTACACGGACTGATCCCCTCTTTGCTGACCCACTCAAATTGGACCACTCACTCTCGTTAATGGGTTATGAATAAGGGGTTGGAGTCCTAAATACGAGGGCGAGTTGGACAATAAGTGAATAAAACTCCATTTTTTATACACATTTTATTTTACGACTACTTTGAAGTCAACTGTAAATCTACATCATTTTGCAGATGCAACGCTATCAACGGGAAAGTATATCATCCAACGAGGCGTAAAGATGGCTTACTTATTTATCATGGCTGCAGAATGGAATCCGTGCCCAAGTCTGTACATATGTTGTGGGTCGTATTTATATGGTCGTATGAATCTGTGTAGTTGTAGTGCAGTGCATGGCGGCGTAAACTGGTCTCTCTCTCTCTTTATTGTCAGGAAATGAGGAATTTAAAGTAACAAATAACTGAAAAGGAGCGAGCTGTGTGTCTCCTCGAGGCTGGAGAGTTGAGGGAGCGACTCCATAACTCATATCATGGCAGGATCTGTATTTTATATCCGAGACGTCTGGAAAAATGTGATTTTCTTTCTTCATCTCGTTCGTGCCTTCCGTCCCAGCAGCTCAATATCCTCCACCCCAACCAACCAACTGACCTCATAATAACTACCTTCCTCGAAACAATGAGCAGGATACATTACGAGTACGAGGCAGCCTCCTTCGTGAGCACGAGGATGACTTTGTGACTATTCAGATATGAAATGGAGAAAGTAAATCAAAAATTGTTGAGCCTTTTGGAAAGGGAAAAGAGTTAAGTGAACCTTTTACTCGAGAAATAAATCACTTTCTACACTACGAAAAGTGTCAATTGTTTCTTACTCCATTTTTCATCCCGTTCACATCCACTGCCTTTCCCATCATCATCACCGCCCTGCAAACAACACTCTGGCCGAGAGGAACGTTTGCACATCGTGTTGGCCGCTACTCATCCAATCCAATCGCCTTTTCAACCTAACAATTACTCAAAGAAAACTTGTTTTCGTACAGGAAAAAAGTTTAGTCCGCCACAAGCACATCATCCTCACTCGTACATTCTTTATGTGCAGAAACACATAAGGGAGCAAGAACCAAGTCCATTGTATTTTTCTCTCCCCTGCAACACTACTACTTTTCGGATACTTTTTTAATATCCTCTCTCTGACCTCTCCGGAGAAAGTAGCGAGAGGAAAAAAGGGGTAACTTTGTTGCTGAACTTTAATGATATGTGTCGAACGTAATCGAAGCATCAAGCCATCAGTTTGATCTGGTGCAAAGCAAAACAAATCCGTGTTTGGTGGGTTTGTTGAGCAGACTCTGAGTAAACTGCAGATTAGTTGCTTGTTCGTTTCGCGAGTAAACTCAATCAGGGAGCGAGAGCGTGGGGAGGAAGACGATGAAGAAAGTTTGGTTTCGGGTGGAAGCTGGTTTCCTTCTCCATTTGTTTGTTGGAAGAATGACCCATATTTTCTCCTCGCTTGAGAAGACTTGACATTGTATTAAAGTGGAAAGAGCAGTCGGGAAATCGAGAATCGGACTGAGTTGGCTGAGTCCAACTGGATGGACGAGGATACCGTTTCATGAGGTGGGCACTCACTTTCTCCAGCTCTACTTTCGTGTATGTATGCACCTTCAGATGGGACACCAGTAGTCGCAAGTCCTCAACACTACATATTTTCCATCTTCATCTACTACCAGACCTGCTGCCAATACTTGGTTCCCGTGCTGCCTGGAGTACGGTCAAACTCTTACGAATAGAACGTCCTTCCGAGAAAGATGAGACTTTGGATATTGATAAACTTTCACTCTTTTCGTGACTCACATTTCCACTCCTACGTTTGATTTATTGAATTCAAAATCATGTTTCTCTGGTGCTCAAGAGTAAACTCGTCCGTATTCCGTACTTGATTGCATAACCGTAACCGGTTAAGGTACGGGCAAAAAAAAATCGAAAAAATATTGTTGATCATCAAATGGTCTGTTTTTTCTGCTCTCTGGCTGAATTCGGAAAGAGCATTGCAGGAAGAATTGCAGAAGGAGCACTTTGAGACAGGGATTTTGACGTGGCCTCAATCCATCAGCATTTCTGATTCCTGAACCAGGAGCCCAGCTACCCTGCTGGACTCCCATTCCTTTCAAAGTCAAAAGTGATGCCGTGTCAAACAAAGGCCAAGGCTTTATCCGATTTGCCGTCTACAAAGTCAAAATTTGTGAGGAGTAGTCCATCATCGGTCAGCCAGCCATTGTGCATGACATGGATTATTAAAGCTCAACTTGCGCCTGTATTTTATACAAATGATCCGAGTTACACCTGATGATGGACAAATTGTCCCAACGGTGCTGTCTGCTAGCTTGATGTTTATTGTTGTTGTACTTCTCGTGGAGCAGCAATTTGCCATAACTATGAATACGTACGAAGGAAGGGTCCAATGAAGCACATTAACTCGTAGTTTATGGGTGGTGCGTGATGGACTTGGTTATTTTATCATTTTCGTGACCACTGCTTCCAACGTTCCCCATCAGTGATTCTCCAGCAGGAGCCAAGCTCGCTCCTCCCACCATCTCAAACATCCCATTTCCATGCTAAACTCCACAACATAAAGTTTGCCAAAACCGAATCGTTGATGGAGCCAAATATTTCACAAACCTGGAGAAGGATTTGGCAAAATGGTGGCAGGAGAGAGTGCATCCCAAGTATTTTATCTACTGCGGACATAAGTCAGAGAATTGTAGTGTTGGCTGGCCGACTGAGGAGTAGAGCCTACGCGGAGGAGAAAGCAGACCCATCGAGGTAGGCAGTGAGCGAGTGAGGAATGTGTGTACAAGACGAGGAAAATAGTATCCAGTCGCCGGCGTCTGTAGTCGACGCACGTTCAGGGTTTCCGTTCGATCAGCTTAAGGGCGCCCTTTTCCCGTAATTTCCCGAATTTCGGTCAAATGCATCTTGCCATCCATGCATTTGGATGGAGATAAATATAGCGAGAGGAGAAAGCGGAGGCTCCTCGTTCGAGTTCATTGTAGTCGTCGGATAAATGAATCGCTCATCTTCAGCACTAGTCCCGCACCATCGTTATTTTTTCATCCTCGTCATTAGCGAAGAAAAATCCGAGCTTAGGAGGAAGACTGGCGAAGAGGGCATGGCTTTTATACTTTCATCCCACAATAATGACAAGCGTATTAGAAAAGAAGAAGAAGGGAGAGGGAAAAGTGGGACGGAGACAAAAAAGTGACGAGACGAGGACATTACATTAGACGGACAGCTTTTTGAGAATTGGAAAGAAGTACTTTCGGTCTGTCATATTCTTATGATTGATTGTACTCACCCAGATCCAACCATCATCTCCATTAACACGGCTCATATATATTCCAACTCCTCATCATCTTCCCAATCCAATATCCCACCTACCAAACTCACTTCAAATGCTGACCAAATACGGAAAGTCAGTCACGCATCGGCCCCACGAAGAAGGAGGCCAGCAGGACGAAGAAAGCATGTATCTGCCGAGTTGGCAGGCAGGTTGTATGTATGCATTAAGGTGAAACCCGTGGTGGTGACAAACAGGGGGCTGACAGACCACTCGGCTGCGTACACTTATCGAGTGCTTAATCAACCTTGTCAAAAACTATCTCGAGCTTAAGCAGCTCACCACCACGGACCGACCCAGAGACACCACTTTCTCCAGGCTCAGCAGGCGGACGAGATGACATCCATGTTAAATAAGACGACGTTGGTTGGCTGGCCACCAATATTGCCTCCGTTGCATAAGTCCAGGTATCACATTTAATAAAGTCAACCCCAGCAACTTTGGTTAGAGAGAAAGAGCGAGTTAAGTTTTATGAAGTAGTGGTTGACAGTGGTTGACTCGAGCGTTATGGCAGATGCAATGTCCCCACGAAGCCGGAGGACGAGGAAGAGAGAGCTTTTTCAAGAGAACCAACGTACTCGTTTTGTAACCAGCATGAAAATATTTACATAAGCGTGGAAAGTATCAAGTGGCAGCAAACAGGATATATGTACGCATAGCATTCGGTGAGTGCTCCTTCTCAGCAGAGAGAGAGAGGAGAAAGATGAAGAACCAACTTTTTAGCTTTCACTCTGTCGCGGTTTTTGCCATGAAGTTGCTACAAGCTCTGGAGTAATATTTTATAATTTGGGTGGATTAGTGCAAGAAGTGTGTGAAAGTCGGGCACTCCATCATCATCACTGTGTTCCTCCAGACATATCGCATGTTGATACTGTCACAGCTTTCGGAAGTAATTTATTCACCTGAAAGTGCAATATGTCCCACGGCCAGTTTACTTTGCCACCAAAGACGCATTTTTTTGACGTTCTCTTCACGGAACTGAACGGTGATTAAAAATCAATCCTCAATCTGGAAACATGTTGTGTGCATATTAAATATGAGAATCCATGTTTTCAAAAGTTATTGAAACCTGTAACACAACCCTGCCTCCGTCATCTTATGTGCGAGGGTGTTGACTCGATGGATTGCACTCTTAGGATTAGTTAATAAAACCCTTTGTATATTTTGAAGAGACCACCACCACACGACCGCGACTATTCGGCTAGTCGATTAGTGGAGCCACATCAAAAGGCCAAAAGTCGCCCGGTCGGCTGTGTGTGTGTAACATGTGGCATTTCTCATTGGGAAAGTTTGAGTAATTTAAATATGGTGGAATTGGCAGAGGAGTCTCGGAATATAAATCACGACTTGTATTTCCCTGGATGGAAGTAAAGCCAAAGGGTAAAGTTGGATGGAGCCTTCGCCTGATTCTGATTGTGCTTGATGACTCCTCGTTGGGGGATGAAGTCATTTCCTCTCAAAATTTCCCGTCCCGGTTTTTTCATGTAACGTTCGCTCTCTCTCTCATTAGTTTATTGTGATAAAACAACCCGGACTTCGAACGTGCACGGTCTGGACGGTTGCTACAGTCGACACTAATATCGAATCGTAGTCACAAAAGTACGTGCGAGTCGTCTGACTGAAACCCTCCTTTCCCGTTACACACATGCATATATTCATTCGTCATGCTTGCACCAGTTACGCCAAACTTTCCCACAGCAGCAGCTCCACATTTGCGTTTGTCTGATGTGTGATTCGAGTTCGATGATTTCACTATTTCTGCCCCAGATTCCAACTTTTCATGAACATGAATCCAAGAAGGGATTGTCTGCATACGAATTGTGAATTATAAACCATGGAATGCGAGAACTTTGCTTTCCAAAATTTAAACTACACCGTACTTTACAAAATCGGGGGGTTTGCCATTTCCCTCCTCCAGTCCAAAATGCTATGAACGTACAAATGTATGTAGCCTGCATGTATTTACATATTTGGATACATGTGGAAGTGTTGATAATTGTGCAGCATACATGAGCTGAATGTCCCGAAACTTGTACAATAGCCGCAAGTCGAAAGTCATTTCTACGTAATAGTCGTGATATCTATTTCATGACCTTATGTGCTCGAGTGGCTACTATATTTTGGGTCATGAGTGGCATTTGAACATGTCATTCACAAGGCAAGTATGTAAGACCAGTGTGAGTTGAGCCAGCTCATAATTAAATTGACGGATCAGTTCATTTGGTCGTAAGCGAACTGCAAATAATTCAAATGACTAGGGAACGTCATGAATGAATACGCTTCGTGTGTATGTACATAGCTTGGCGTTAAATTGATCGCGTTCAATTTCCCGTTCTAAAGCGTCAATACACAGAGATGAAAATGTTGAGCTACTCCCACTCACCAACCACCGTGTTGCCCCTCCACCGGTCTCCACGAGCCTTGTTTACAGATAAGCAAGACTGACCACCCGTGTGTTTAGTCAGCATGTTTGCTTTGTTTTCATCAACATTTGCCCCACTCAATTTGATTTAGAGACGTCGCAGCTTCCAGTTCCAACGAGTATAACTTGGCGAGGCAGATATATTTATATGTAGGAGAGGCTGCTAGATACATACGAGTCGTCGTCCGAGTCACAAGTTCCATCAAGTTGTTGGAAAGTGCTCCTCCAAGTTTGGGAGCGTAGTGGATGGAAAATTTGTTTAGCTTTAACAATCACAACTCAACTCAAGTCCACAATGTTTCCAACATGTTTGCTCGTCCAACGAGTTTCTCCGCATTTAATCAATTTAACTCATGAGTGTTTTGTTTAGGTCGAGATGAGTGATTCCGGTTGTGCATAATTTTTGGTTGGTTGGACTAAATGAAAGTTGCTACTCTGCATCGTGCTTCTGTCACATGTTCATCTTCTTTCCATGCACGGATCCAATCTTAGCAAAACATGGGAGCCGTGGTGGCTGTGGTGGCGAACTTTCAAACTTTTTGTACATCAGACAGAGAGAGAGTGAGAGAGAGAGTGGCAGACGGAGGGAGAGAGGAAGCAAAGTAGGTTTGATGCACGTATGAAATGTAGTAGGGATTCGATAGGAGAGGATGAAGTTGTTAAATCGAGATGGGGAAAGCATTTTGAGAAAGTATCGGAATTTTCCAAATTCCCCAAAGTGGGAGAATCTAACACATCATACATCTTTATCTTCCTCAAACTCCACTGAGGAAGCAAGCCTCCCAAATTTGCACCAGTTTGCGAAACCTCATTTCTCCACCAGCTCACTTTCACTCCATATTAGACTCCAACGTACCTTCTTGAAAAAAGGCTCCTGTTTCCTCACCAGCCAATCCTCCATCTCTCTCCCTTTGCATCCATTCCCATCATATATTTATTATATTCTTTCCAAAAACTTACTCCCACGTACATACAGCCGCACAGCCACGGCGACGTCCGTACCACCAGCACCTCGACGTCTTCTTCTTCTTGGGTGTGTATAATCCCCAAATTCCTCCATCATCCTTGCCACTGAACTCATCCACTCGACGAATGATGGGCCAATGTCGTCACAAAATTTTCCCTAGGATAAAACTTTACTGGAGAAAGTTGCCTCATCCTCTCTCGTCCTCGGCAGTTGTACGGAGAACAGCTGGGAACTATTTTCGCCAGTTTACTGAGGTTTTACTCCCAAGTTTAGGGATCCCTCAGGTAATAGCAAAATGAATATTACCGATCTGCTTTTTATGTGCGCTGAGTGAGTACCAGACACTTTGTAAAGAGGCGAATGAAATATTTAAATTCACTGAAACAGTGCATCCACAAACTAAATTATTATCTCGGTTTTTTTCTCTCTCCAACCTAAAAGAAGACGTTAGTCATCCAAACGATTCATCGTTTCAGCAGTCACAAGGTCTTAATGCAGACTTTTGGCTGGTTTTGCTTACACTTGCACATCCTCCGTCTCCTCCTCCTCTTGCTGTGAGAAACAGGGGAAAAATATGAAAAAGCGCATTTACTTTGCTCATATTCTCAGATGTGAGAGGAATAATATTCTCATAAATTTGGAGGCAAATGGCTTTCTTCGGGAGATCCAGCAGGTATATCCTCCTCCAGCCAACAACACGACTAGTCCCCACAACACTGCGTATAGCTCAAGATCTCCTCGGTCGGTCCGTATTTGTACTTTGTAATGTTTGTAGCTTTTCATTCCAGAGTTTTTTCTTCTTTTGCGAACGGCAGTAAAGCTCCTTCCGACGACTGCCATCCTATTTCCACTGGGTCAATAAACCAGGCCTCTCTCCTCCTCTGGGTATATGTAGGCTACGTCGTTCGCAATAATGGGAACCTCCGGAAACATCTCTTCTTTGCTTTCCGCGATAATTTGTTACCTCCACAATCTTGGAATCGACTCCGTTCATTAAAAATTTGCATTCTTTACCCGCCATGTGTGAAAGTGTAAAAATACGGTGAAAGTTTCTGGGCAAATTATGGTTATGGCATATTTGGCACCATCATGCATATAAATTAAGAGATATGGGGTGAGAAAGTGCTAATCGGCTTTTAAATTAAACTCCTCGTGACGAAACTAACCTTTTAAGTCAAAATAATAAGTATGCCTCGGTCCAATTCTGGGCCAATGTTCGTTCCATTCCGACTTTGAGAAAAGCGTATAAAAATATGTTGATTGTTACATTGGATAATAGCGAATGTTTGTGCATTTTCGGTGGCTATCATGATAAGCATGTTACATTTGGTTTGGGTTTGCTCGCTGATTTTCTGATGAACCACGGAAAAATTAAATGGACCTATTTGGCGTGTTTTTGATGGCGCACTTCCAGTTTGGAGGCTAAACTTTTTGGCTCTGTTGCATTTAATTCGCGACATCTTCTTCCCAAGATGGATAGAGTGAGAGCAGAGCGCGGATATGGGTGGCAATAAAGAAGAAGAAGTTACATTTGCACGAAAATGACACGGTGACAATGGGCTCGGACATCATCCATCAGGGGCTTTCTTTAAGCAACTTTTCTCACTGCGATGCTACCTAATTCACGTAAATCTTGCCAAATCTCGGCGTATCTGACTAAATCTGTCACCCACGAGTACCCGAGATGCACTCATCAGTCAGCAGATTTGAAGCACATAGAGACGCGTACCAGATCCATCCACCTAATTCATGCCCGTTACAATGAGCTCCAACCAAAAGGAAGCTTGCGTGGAGAAAATTTTGGTGGTTTTAAAAGAAACCACAAAGCGATAAAGTCAAAGTCCTTCACTATCGCCATGAATTCTATCTCCGTTCTCAATTCCCACAATAAATGGCAGAATTTTCTAAAAATTTGCCACTGATAGCACCTTTCTTGTAAATAATCTCTCCGCAATACAGAAAAGTGCCAACCAAGTTAATTTCATGAATGGAATATTACTATCCGCAAACGCGATAACATTATTGAATAGTTTTATGCCGCACAAATTCCGTCGCCAATCTGCAACTTGGCTTACACGACTAAACTTTGAGCCTTCATCGGGAATGCTGATAATGTCTCTTCTGATGGAAATGCATTAGTTACACTGGTGAAATCTGCAACATAACAATTTCTGGGTGTGTCGCACCGAATTGATTCGCAACGTTGTGGTGCATCCCGAAAAGAAGAAGGGGGCCATTGAGGGGAAAACAATGTAGGTGACGTTTCACTCGAGCAACCACATTCATTCAAAGGGTCGTTGGTTATTGGCGCATGATTTCCTTCCCCCAGAACAACTTAATTTGGCATTTGCGCCAAAGCTGGGTGAAGAAAGATAAGAAGGGGAGAAGTTTTGTTGTTTGTGTGCTCCTGTCTTCTTCTGAAACAAGTGAAAGTGATGCGGATGCCAACAATCCGAGGATTCCGACACAAGTGTCATTCTCTTCGATTGACTGACTTGCCACCAGCAGCGAAACTCCATGCGAAACTTTCATTCTCATCGAATGAACTGAGGAGAGAGAAAGATTCCCCTTCAAAGAAATATTTTTAAGGACGGAGAAAATTCCTGGGAAAAGCAACGCCAAGTTGACCACTCGAAAACATGCAATATTTGAATCAGGCTGCATTTTCCTGAGAAAAAAGTCTTTCATTTTGGGTTATATTAATAAAATTTCATCCAAAGCTGGCTACTTTTTGGCCAAACTTTGATATCGTACAATACACCCAAGTTCGTCAAACTCCTCGGTCCGACTTCATTTCTATTTATGGCATACGTCGTACGTACGTAGCTCTTATTTTGATTTTGTCATCCTTTCATCATTCAAGGAGCCCGAAGAGTACGTACGACGAGTGGCAGCCGTGGTTGAGCCTTTTCTGCTTGGTTTTTAGATTCAAGTGTCTCCTCACCGTTTTCTAAAATGAGTGGGTGAGCAGAGGCATGAAGTGGAAAGCCTGACGCGATTGAGTCTCATGCACACAGTTTTCTCTGACTTTTCCCAATTCAATGTTTCCTTGTGTTCG
Source organism: Folsomia candida (assembly GCF_002217175.1). Classification (NCBI taxonomy): domain Eukaryota; kingdom Metazoa; phylum Arthropoda; class Collembola; order Entomobryomorpha; family Isotomidae; genus Folsomia; species Folsomia candida. Next base: position 766,981 of record NW_019091234.1, read on the forward strand.
AGAGAGAAAATGCGATTCCTTCGCACTCGCCCTTGTCGCACGTCCGCTTTCCTTGCATCTGAACGAAATGTGATTTTTCTCTCAAATTGCTCGAGTGAGTGAGACCCTCGCGTTTTCCAACCTCACTCAACCCGCTTCCTGGAAATGATACGCCGCACACGACGACAATGTTGGAATTGACATTGAGACAGCCACGGCTCGACAAACTGCATGTTCCATTCTTTATTACACACTGGGCCATAAACCGTTCAGATTTTAAACTCGAGTTTAAAACTCCATTGACTTCATTGTTCGCGATTTGTATTTTACACGTGAAACTGCAGAAGGGGTAATTTAGGGAAAGTGCAAATGATGGTCATTTTCCAGAGTCGTAGCGTAAACGCACTTGTTCAACCTTACGCAACAACAGCAACCATGCAGCAAACGAGGAATTTTGATTCATCTCGACAAGAGAGGAGTTTGGAGAGGGGAGGAAGATGACGAAGTGAAGGAAAACATGGGACACTGACGCAACCGAGTAACATTCTCCACAGACACACAACGTTGTTAATTAAACTAAGTACTTAGACTAGATGGAGAGATTAGAGTGGTACAAACGAAGCAGGACGGATATGAGCGTACATTTAGATACGCCAATATTACGTATAAATTCGTAGCAAAACATGACATCCGCACCCTTACTTCTCAAGAGGAGGGAAAACAATAGGCCTTCCTCCGTCCGTCGGAGACGAGAATGTGCCTGCCTGCTTGAGTGACAGTGGTTATTTCATTAGACGCACTCAAGGTGTCTAGTTTTCAGTCGAGAAATTTCAATGAAATGCAATATTCACAGAAATATTCCTCCTCCAGAGACGAATGGGCATTTACTTATTTGCTGCACTTTCTAGAAATTGTTTCCAGAAATCCTCCCCAATTTTGGAACAAATATTGCGTCTGATCTTGTGAATGGCAGCACGTCATTTTCGTCTTTTGGAGATGACATGTTGTAACAACATAATAAGAATGAAGGGCAACAGTCTCACCCACCACGACCACCACCATCTCATAACTTTGTGTGAAGGGAGATGAGAAAAAAGCATGAAAGTGACACGACCTCAAAGACTTGAACTGCAACCCGATGCCAAACCAATCCAATAAAAAAAACTCGGATGCTGCATTTTCACTTTTCTGGATATTATTTGTCCGTGGTGGTGAAGTGGACTGGGTAAGACGGAGACAATAAATAAATGTATTTGTTTAAGACCTCCTCGGTGCGAGAGAGAGAAGGAGACCGACTTTCTCCTCAAGGTCTCGGAGGGAAAGTGTAATCCGCATTTCGTTTCATCTTCATTCGTCGTCGTTTTGGCGCAGTTGTTGTTTGTGGTGTGGATGCAGTTTATTTTTTAGACCTTCTCCAGACGAAGATCACCACGGCTCTGGCCATGATTAGATTGAGTGGTGTGGGTCCTTCGCCCTAAGCAACAAAGTCCAAATTGCTAACTGATGATCACAAAATATCTGAACGTTGCCCCACTTCATCCTGAACACTCTTGTGTCCAGAATTTTTTTTACAACATGTAAGAAAAGGGAGCGGAATAAAAAATGAAGTCGGGAGAGAGAAAGATGGTCGGAACAAAATGAAAAAGAAGGCGAAGCGAGTGGTGGTGGTGGTGGGAGACAAAGGCCATTTATTACCCTGGTCCACTGTCCACCGTCCTAACTACGAACCGTATCTGCGACTCCTTTCTTCACTTCGATTACTTTCCCCTTTTCCTGTCACACTTTTCCAAACCATCTGACCTACCTTTTACTACGCGGCCTCACATCAATTCCCTCCTCACCCGCACCTAATCGATGCCAAGTACCCAGAGACCAAATGGTTACTTCAGCCACCACTTCACCTCGCTGGTGGTTAAAACAGTTGCTTCTAATGCATACATTTTTAAATTAAATTAATTGAAGCACGGGACGAACAGCTCTTTTAACCTGTTTTGTTCCAGTTCATCCATTATTCCACGCCGCTCGTTGTCCTTGTTTGTAATGTGTCGCGTAAATTGTTACGAGTTGACAGTCAGGTCAACCCAAACCTCATGTCAACTGCCAGAGACTCATTATTGCCACGTCTTTGAAACGACTGTCAAGATGTTGGCTTTAATGTTTATTTCAGGGTAGAGGCTAAAACTTGGAGTAGTGCAGATTACGTATGTTGTTTACATGTGTGTGTGTGTGTGTGAAGTAAATAACAGGAATTAATGGATGCATGAGGCATATTTGCATAAAAACTTAGAGTTGAACTGGATCGGGGGTAGAGAAGTTTTAGGCTACCATGCAATTAGTGAATATGGGACAAAATGCGTGAGAATGTGTGCCACAATGAGACCAAACATTTGTCTTGTCATTATCCGTCGCGTGCAGTACATTGAAGCAACACTGCCGACCTGCAATGTTCGAATTTCTTGGCTCTTCCTCATATACGCATACATAACCGTTCCCCATGCCGTCTCCCCAATAACATGAATCTTGACAATGGAACGACATTGATTAAACTTGCGAAAATGTGTGTATGCAGAGCTCCAAATAACATACATAAAACACAGAGTAGCATTATGAGCTTTATGCTATGCGAAGAGTTTGCACAACACATTTTCCCTAATTCCAGACCCGTAAGTATATAGAGGATACGTGCGTAGCTTGAGCTTTTCGGGAGGGACAAATGGCAAATGTGTTGGTGAATCATATTACTAGACGAGTTGACAATAAGTTGTCCCCACATTTAAACTCACTCTCTCTCTCGGTTCGAATGTTAAAAGCCGAGGTTGACGTGAGCTGGTGTCAACTGTAAAGTCAGGAATTCTGCAAAAACTCAATTAATGGAAGCCAAATGACGCCCATGAGATTTGTTGGATCAAAACGTTAAGCTCGTGCGTGTGCCATTTTACGGGAATTTGGGTGGCGACGAGCAAATAAGTAAGTAAGATGCGGATCGGAGAGTATCAACTTCCTCGAGTCCTAGATCTCGCAACTCTTTGCTCCTTGTGACTTGAGTCCATCCCAAATCGGTTAACTGCTCTTTCGAACTTCGTTGATAACCTTATTTTGCCTAACTCTTAATCCTTGGTGGCACGTGGAAAAGCCTAAAGTTTTCCACCACACATACAAACAAACAATATGGCAAATCACGTAACAGCCCCAATTCGCCACCACCAGCTTATGCAATTAGTGGTTTATTGGCGAAATGATTCAATCCTCAAAACTTTTCCCACTCAATCGAGTAGAAAACTATGTAAGTATTTAATCAATTTTGCTTTCTGTGGCGAAAGTGAATGCGATTTTAATTAAATGGTACCGAATTAACTTCTTAGCCTCATGTGGCTACCCGACTTGTGCTACTCACACATTTCTAAATACATAGGAGTGAAATGTGGGTAATGTTCATAATTAGATCAAATTGAATGGCAACCTTATCAACACGTCATCCATAGTTAAGCAGTCACCTTCTAGAAAATATGGTTTAAATTATGTTTATTCCTGTTATTACGTGTTTATCAACACGCAGGTATTCTCATTTCACAACTAATCCTTGTCAATATCGAGCCGAGTGTTTCATTCACTGTGAGTAAACAGATTTTCCACGAAACGCACGTTCTTATCCGTCCCATTACGCAATACGAGCACTAAATCTCTGTCCTCAGAATGAGCAAGTGTAACACTCTTCCTTGGCCCTCTCACGAGGAGATGGGAGCAAAAAATGCGTGCACGTATTTTTAGCAAGCTGTTACACATAAGCAAGATACGCATCAATCTTTTAATCGGTTCACAAATTATGTTAATCTGGGTAGAGATTAAATTTGGCACTATAAAAATTCATGAAATTATATTGAAACAATTTGATAAAATGTCCATATTTTTGAGTCCTCCCAAATATTAGCACAAATTTTCCCCTGTCACTTGCCCACTTGAGAGGGCGAGAAAGTTTTAGTGGGTTAGCGATATGTGTCATTGTGTTTTTGTTTCTGTCTCCTCACTCCGAGAGACGGCGGACTAATAGACTACACGCTTTTTTCCCAGATTTCATATGCACGCATGAGGACGAGGCATTGGTTGAACTTGTTAGTTTGCAATTATTTACTACGGGGTCGTCTATATAATCCACACCAGCTCTCAGCGTCACATTCACTTCGTTTTGATCAGTCGGTCAGTCAGTCGTTGAGTGAGGAGTGGGAGAATTTTTCAAAATGACGCTGCCCTCGATATTAAGGCAGCCGAGTACGAAAGTGAAGAATCCGAATAAGAAGTCAGAAGTGAGTTTGCTGCTGGACCCCACGAGTGACACGTTTTTGCCCCTTCGTGACATCAGCATCGACCAAGAGTTCGAAGTCATCAAGAACCTTCACGAGGGCTTTTTCTCCAAAGTGCGTCTCGTTCGGAGGGTGGGTTCCCAGTCCAGCGAGAAGGAGCGCCTCGTCCTCAAAGTTATTCCTCACCAGTCCGTGGAGGACTTTTACCGCGAGTTGAACTACAACTACTTCTTAAGTCCGCATCCCTCCGTGGTCAAATGTGGGTAACAGATATTACCAAAGTTATCCCTAAATTTACCAGTATCTTATCTTTCCCCCGTGTTTAACAGGCTTCAACGTGACGATCGTGTGGGAGGACTCGCTGGTGTTCCCGATGGAATATGCTCCTTGTGGGTCGCTGAGTCGCTTCATTAGTCCAGATTCGCTCCTCAGCGAAGCCACAGTCAAGCTGGTTGCGAAACAACTCGCCTCCGCTCTCGACTTTATTCACTCACTTAAACTCGTGCATCGTGACATTTCCCCAGAAAATGTTCTCGTCTTTCAGCAAGATCTGAGCAAAATCAAACTTTGCGACTTTGGGGTAAAGACAATTTACTCTTGGCATATTTATGTAGGTTAGCAGCACTGCAAATGACACGCAGTTTATGAGATATGTACATATACCCGGAGATTCCAATATTACAACCTTGTTTAAAATTGATAAAATGCTGGCAAAAAAAAACACGACGGAATTCAATTTGCAAACTGACTGGTTTTATTATAATACGCGTGACACATTAGTTTGTGTTTTTTATGTACCAGTCTCCATATTTTCTATCAAGTGTCATTTGTGCCGATTTTCAGGGTTGGCCAAATTGCTAATTTACGATTACCACCTGCAAAATTATAATGGTAATTGAGAATAGTTTACAGACGGAGGAATAATGTGTCATTGATAGAATTAATTTGACCAACCCTGAAAAATAGAGAGATTTCTTATATGTATCCTCTCAATTTCAATTTCGTATACATTCAGTACGTGAGAGTATTAGCCGAGCGTGCAAGCCTTTCATAGCAATTTTACATTATGACATGGTTGACTTTTTAGGCCACCCGACCCGAAAAGAGTCTCGTAGTTTGCGTCAAGCAAGAATCATCCAAAGAACTGTTCCAACTTTCCCCAGAAATCTGCCACTTGGTTAACGGAGAGAGTTACTACGTGCATCGCTCCTCTGACGTATGGCAGCTGGGGATCCTGATCTACCTGCTCCTTTCCGGAGGTGTGGAACCCTGGCAAAGCGCCGACGATATTTCCGACCCTGTTTTCTCAGAGTGGGCCAACTGGCTGCGAAGGAAGAATCTCAGAGTTCCCGAACCTTTTCAACACTTCAGCCCACGACTCCTCCGCCTTTTCAAACGCCTATTCGAACCCAAACCGAAGAAGAGATGTGACGCCAAAGAGTTTTTCAAGTACTTGGAGGACGACTGGATCGTGGTCAAGTTGGTCAGAGGAGGCTCCTTTCGTCGCAGCGTGTTGGAAAGGAAGGCGTCCAGCTCCACGAATCGGTCCCGTTCCTCGGGCACTGGACGAAGCAGGAACAGCTCTCTCAAGAGAAAGTCCCTTCGCAATTCAACAAAGTCCAACTCCCTCAGCCAGGTCAATGCCAACGTGGTGAAGGAGGGCAGCCTGGACCCGGCGGAGAGTGGGTCTGGCGTGCGGGACAAGTTGAGCGAGGTGGACCGAGACTTCGTCAAGGAACGAGTTGGGCAGTGGATCCTCGAGGCCTCCATGTCCGTCGCTCCCTCGAGCACAAATATGCTCAGAGTGCCCTCCGTCTAACCTCCAGAGGAATGGAGTACTGTTAGCAAAAGACTGATTGCAATTTCAAAAAGAGAAAGAAGTACATATCTCAAAATAACCATGTTACATAGGAATAATGTAACGATGACGTGGTATTATGTATACAGAAGTAATAAATGGCATGAGTGAGCATGGAATACGAGAGTAGAGGATGATGTAACGCCAATCTGTATGTACATATGTGTCTTATGCAACACGCATTACGCCTCATTGGTAAAAATATCAAGACTCAAAGATATTGAATAAAATGTGTACAGCATATTCTCAGCGAGTCCATTTTCCCAAAAAGTTTTCCCATCTTGCAAAGTTGAGGTTTTTCCGATTTCACAACTTTCTCCTCTTTGATGGCACATTTTCCAGATTATTTCTGGTCCTACATTCTGTATACACGTACGTCCGTATACGTAGAATGGGGACGATAAACCCTCGCCTGGTCAGTCGCCTTCACCTTCATGCGACGGGTCAACGGAGTCGTATTAAAGGTTACCCTTGGGACTCCAATGACAATAATATCCATTTCTGAGTTATTCAGAAACTTTCCCCGTATAAAATAAATGAAAAATATGCAGAAAGGAGCCCCACGCTTTGCTTATGCCCCGTTTTGACATTATAATCCCGTTTTAGTTACGCGCTTGCATTTCCTTCTGCTGAAAAATACATTAGTGCATCTCGTTCATTTGGTTGTTGCGACGTAAAGTTAATTTAAAATGGAACATTAGACTTCAACTCCAACTCGTCTCTCTGAATGTTTAATGAAGAAATGAAATGACATGAGCAACATTCACTGCCTGCTTTTATGGAATGTGAGTCCGTTTCGAGAGAGCGAAGGACACACGTTCTTCGCTCAAACTGTTTCTGGTCGAGTGCTTGCTTTCTTCTTACGTTTAGCGTTTGGAAGTGAGGACCTCGTCGTCCTCTCAGCTTGGAGATTTCTTTCCCAGCAGTCACAGGAATGACTGACATGACGTCTTCGTTAGTTGGAAGCGAGCGCCCAGCAACTCCTCGTCCATGAGGGTGGGTAGCGTGCAGAAATGACAGGTCAGTGTCTGGCAGGCAGTGAGAGAGATGCAGAGGGGAAGAAATTAGGTTTGTCAGAATAAAAATAAAGAGCAGGAGCAACAACAACTCGCCATTACGCTTTCGCTTCGGCCAAGAAACATAATTCTGAATTGTCATTCCATTTGTTTGATGGGAGTAATCTTCTCCAAGTGTAATTTTATTTTATTAGACTTGGTTGGTGTGCACAACTTTCCATCATCTCTCCAACCAGATCAACTTGATGAAATAAGCTTGGTCAAAGTCACTCACTCTCCGCTCTCTCTCTCGTCCTTGTTCTCGAGGAATATGGAATGACATTGTCCTTCACAAAATCTTCAACAGAACAAAGTGTACATTAGTTGCCCTTTCTCTCATATTTCATTCCTATGTAGGAAGCGTACATCTGCAAAAAAAATCGTTTTCATGTTCATGACGTGATGAAAACGAAACGATACAAATCTTTAATTAGATTTTGTACTTGGAGAAAAGAGAGAGAGAGAATAAACTGGTTGTGCATTGTACAGCGTGTTTACGAGTTCTTGTTACAAGTGAACTTGTTGAGTGATTGATGAACGATGTCTCAAACCTGCGAAAGAAAGTTGCGTCTTCACGACCACGACCACCTTTTCCCTTTGAGAGTGAAATTAGTTGGAGGTTTTGCAAAAATTGAGACCACCACTTTTAACGCCATGTCCGTTGAGTTAATCAACAAGTCCACGACTCCCCCACACCCTTCGACCAACTAACTAACCAAGCTCACCTCACTTTGATCCGTCACGAGGACGGCTTTCACTCGAGATTTGGCATCATATATAGCGAGTGATTGGTCATTACGGCCTAATTCATTAGAATGTGGGAGTGAGTGAGTGAGTGAAAGTCTGGAATGGGTCCATTGATAGGGGAGCGAATCTGGTGAAAATATCTCAAATCCAGGACAAGCTCATTCATCTTGTGGAGGAGTAGAGAAGCAGCATCAATTAGAATTAGGCTTCATTCCTGTCTCCCCGTTGTGGAGGGAACACGCCGTTCCCTTCACATCAAATTAAGTAGAACATGAAGTTGCGGAGGGAAAGGGAGCAGCAGGAGTGAGGCTGTTTGGATAAAAGGATTTGGCTTCATGAGGATGATGCGGTTGTTGCAAACTCTGCTAAATAGAGCACTTGTGTTGCCTTGATAGTTTCCATTCACAGTCCGCGACACTCAACGACCCTTCGCATTAGCGGCGACAGCTTTCGATCTATTGAAAAGTGATTATGGGTCAGACCTACACAGGCTCATTTTCGATGAAAGTGTGGTTGTGAGCAGCTGTCTCTCTCTGCATGCCTGCTACACTCGCCGTGCATGTGGTGACTCGTTGGTGGGTTGGTTAAGGGCAGGAGAAAGTAACTAATAATGATGCTTCCTAAACCCCGCAACTTTCTCGGATGTGATACAACGTTGTGTTGTGGTGGTAATTATATGAGAATGGTGAACAATCTTCTTCCACCCAACAAAAGATGATTACCAACTAACGCCCCAGTATTGGTTGGCTGCATAGATAGAGAAATGTGCTCTGGGTATCACCATCAACTTGTAGGATAAAGTTCACCTATGGTTGTCGAAGAGACACAGCCGGAGGTTTCAGCCAACAGAAGGTTCGTTAATTTTACGAGCGATAATGATATTTCATTACTTCTATTTCATTACTACACCCGCTCCAGTTTAGGCACGTCCCTTGATCTAATTCCTCATTTATTTAGTTCGTCGAAATAATCACTTGATTAGGGACACAAAACAGGTAAACTGATCTAATCAAGGGACATTGACACGAGTTTTTACGACCGGTGCCAAGGTCTCTTCTGCATTAAACAGGAATCTTTTGATGGCTTATTTATCTGGGAGCGGAGGAGGAGGAGGACGAATTCATGCAAAATGGAATAATGCAACACGTTCATTTCATTTTTGCGGCGTCACTCTGCATATTGCCTTCACTCAGATCGACTCTGTTTGTCAGGGAACAATTCATGCATACGCTTTGTGACAAGTGACACGTATGTAAAGCCTTGAGCTCTTTGGTGGGCTCTGTCTCTAAACCTTCCTGCACACGAGGTTCCCACGCACGAGGACTGACTCGATCGACAATGTGAAGCATTTTGTCCCTCGCATAATGTGCAATGGAGCAAAGGTGACAACAAAGGTATTTGAATTGCTGGCTTATTTGCTTTGACACAATGAGCTCACAAAAGGAACGTCGTTTGTTTGGACAAGTGCAAACCAATCTTCCCCTAATTTCTCGATCCCATTGTCCAACATGGTCTGCTCTAATAACACAGAACATCGGACATTCGTTCGTGTAGTCTATTCTTTGCAACTCTCGACTCATTGTAAATAATGTTTGGGGAAAGTTCGACTCCCAATTTTCCACTTGTTTCTACCAATTTGGAGAAAAGTTTTGCTATCACGACTGGAATGTAAACACGGTGAAAGTTAAACATAGAAACTCTATTTGTTTGGGGTTGGGTTAGCGTAAACTTTCTCCACAGATAACACGTCTTTAAACAATGGATTGATACTTGGAGTATCTGGTTGTTTAGAGTAATTTTGAAATAATTGTTGTCATCCGTCCTAAATATAGACAAAACTATGGATTGTAAATAAAAACTCGTCAAAATCAACTGCACACACACCTTTATTCGTTTTTATCAACACGGGAAATAAATTCTTCGTCGACTCAATCCACAAAGTCACTCAGAATTTGGAGAAAGTCGCGTCGCTTGGTTTGTCGCAGAGGGATGAGAAATGGAAAACATGTGCCAGGAAATTGTCCCTTTGTGTCTGGCCACCATTCTTTTGTCCATCGTTGCATCAGATTTACATTTGGACCCAGATTCGGGTTCTCACAAATTCATGGTGGATGGTGGACAACGAAATGCTGATCTGGTTCCAGTTTCAGCTAGATCTTCACTTCACACTTGGTCCCCTCGAGTGAAGATGTGCCGACAACAATTGAAAGTGATGGGTCACACACACCCTTCTTGGCCGTTGGCTATATGCACGTAGCGAGTAGGGCATCATTAAGGGTTGTAGATTCACTTAGGATATGTATTGAGCAATTTGGGGCGGGTTCTTTAGTCGGAATGGTTGCATGTATCCGACTCAGGGAGCGAATTTGGATGAGGACATTTCCAATTTGGCAGCTGTCTGGATCAATGCAATGTTCTCTCATGCATTCGGAAATGAAAGCAAGCTGACAGCAGTCGGAGTCAGTGAGTGAGTTTCGTGATATAATGTGCACTTGTTTTCTACGACTACTCACGCTCCGGCGTCCATTCACTTCACTCAAAACCTAGAGCCACTCCAAATTCTGAAAATTAAATCTTACTTCTTTTTTGCACAATTGGGACGTATGTAGCTTTGCATAATCGAGATATACGCTATGAATATGAATCTACATGTTCCATTAAGGGGACACCTTACACAGTAGATTTGTGTTACTCACAGTGTGAATATAGACGTATGAAAAGCTCAGCCAGAGCTGGACTTTCCATTTCAGACAAAATATACGACAGGTCTCGATACCTATCTATGTGCATATACCAACACATGAACATTATTACATACCAAGACTCTGGAACACATTCATCTATTGATACAAATGTGAATGGGAAAATGCACAACTTCAAAGCTATAAATACCTATTGGTCAAGAACCCGACTTGTTCCTTTTAGTCGCAAATGTCGTACGTACGTGGCCGCATAAAATTTTCTTTGCAAAAATAAGTAAAACTTGTGATGTTGGAATTGAAAGAGGAGTCGGAATACATATTTGCCTCACTTTTTATCAGGAATGAGCAAGTGGATGCAAGGTAAAAGGGAGGAAGGCATCACAGGGAGCAGAAATTCTTCCTCTGTCAACCTTCTTGGTGTTGTCGATAAGGAGCTGAGATGATTTTGCGAGTGGATGAGAGACGTCGAGTCGTCATCCCGATGATGTGATGCTTGAGATATTTCTTGAATGCAATGTCCCATTTATATCTCATTTTGAATTCATTCTTTCCATTTATTTCGGTCCTTCTTGGATTTTGATGTCTTGGTCGCTTTGATCCTTCTCCACGTCAGAAAGCTGCTCCAAGCGACCATATATCCACCCCACCACCGCATACCACCATGTCCACCCCTGGAGGACCATCAAGCTTGCTTAACATAACGCACGGTGTTATTAAAATTCCTCAAATTCCGCTCAAATTTCTCACAGTCCTGGTCATTCCTAGGGCAGAAAAACCACATCAAACATATTTTTTAAATTCCAGTTTTATGTTTTACCTGCTGTAGATCTTTTTAGTAAGTGAACTGAGGAAGCCACAAAATTGGTGAAATGTTTACATACATATCCTATTCTTAAAGTAAATTGTAGTCTTCTTCTCCTTCTGTATGCTAATGAACACTCAGTTTTTCATCAACGCTGAATGAAAATGGGAAATCGATAAATTTTACTTGATCTTGATTCCCGATCAGCAAACAAATTCATCTTTTCTTCTGCTTTCACTTCTTCGGCAGGAGCGAGTCGTTCAACCCATAACTTTTTTTCTCATTGTTCTTTTTGTCTGGAAATTATTTTAACATTGAATTTGACTATTGACCCGGCTTCCGGTTCCTTCCACTTCTGCCTGCGCTTGTTTAAACATGAAACTTTGTTCTCCACTCGTGTAACTTGGCCCGTACGAAAAGTTTCGACGAGCGATAAGGAGATGTTCTTATTGGTCAAGAGGGGAAAGCAGTTTGGGTTGAAAAAGAGTCTGGAATGGGTGCACAGGATAAAAATTAATCCAAATTCCGTCCACTTACATTGCATTGAATTTCTTGTCTACTATAAACAGCCGCTTCCTCCTCGTTGGAACGGGTACAATGACCAGCTCGAGTCTCAAGGAGTTAAGTGCTGATAAACTTTGATAAAATACAAAAAACGGCACAGCTGCTGAGTGTATTCACAAAAAGAGGAGGGGAGGAACGTCCAACAATGACGTGGCTTCTCTCGGAATTGCATAATTTCTTATCCGCTCCTTCGAGCTATTTGGCCTCCGAATCGTGGGGGAGACGTTGTGGGTGGTTGCGTGCGAATTTGTATCAGTTGGTTGGGTGGGTGGGAGGACAAAGAGGGTAATGGCTATTTTATTCCAACAGGCTCATTTATCTACGAGGTATTTCCGTAGTTTAAACAGAGGAAATCTCCTCCTAAATAATAGGCCTTTCTCCGCGTGTACCACTCTGGTGGGAGAGATTTGTGAGATCTTTATCCGCTCGCTGGCCTCACTCGAATTTTTCTGAGAGAAAGCAGAGCAGCCAAAGCGCAAAGTGCTGCTGACACAAAAAAACGTATACGGAAAATCTGCCTTCCTAGCATTGGCACTCTTTCTCTCTGTTTGTTGTGCATTGAGAAAATATTCATTAGCATGTCAATGCTTTCCCCAGCATAATAGGAAGCACACACATACGCAAGGCCTGTATTGTTGCAAAGACGGAGCCAAATCCAGAAATTCCGACAGTCTGAATTGCAGGACGGATGGATGGGTAACCAATTTATAAAAGGGCGAGTTATTCTGGAGAGATTTGTTAAAAAAGGGATGGGAAGCCTGGTTAATGACTTTCTCCGTCATCCCCTCAAGGATAAATACCCTCAAGATGTTATTTCAACTCGAGTGCTTGGCACCCAACAACCTACTCACGACTCTCCTTCAATTCTCTTATTCCACTCCAAAATCCGATCTCCTCCTTCGCAAAGGACATGCAGGTCTTTAATATTTCTCCTCAAAAGTCCGGATACAACTTTCTCATTGTTGCAGCTGCTGCTGAAATTGGGAGCTTCGGATTTCCTACAGGCTTTGTAGCACAAGGGCATGCACAATCAATAAACATGGAGTAACAATCAAAGGCTTTGTCAAACAAACAGTAATCAGAGAGCTCTTGAAGCCAGCAGTATATTCAGCCAGCCAGCTTTTTAAAAACTCGTTAGGATGGAAAATAACAAAATTGTATTCAAGTGAAATTGAAAATCACGAGTTTGTTCCCAAGAGGAAAAGTAATATATTGGCTCGGAGGATTAATTTAAAACATTACAGATGGAGGACTTATTTTGATATTTGCTGAACAAGGTCCACATGAATGAGCGTGACTACTTTCTCCTCCGCCATTATGCTCCGTCCTGTTTCCCATTCTTGCTTTTTGGCCTCTTCATGTGGAAATTTCAATAAATATTTATCAAAAGTTGACTCATTGTTGAAATGTGATAACAAAATATCTATCATAAAGTTACTTGCAAATTTGTAAAAAAACTTGCAAATTTTGAGCGCGTAGATACTATAAGTAAGTAAGCTTACGATAATGTGCAGCCTAAAATGATTTAGTGTATCCCAAATTAAAAACGAATTGTTACAGCGCTGCCCATTCCAAGTGTAAGCTGGTAGTCGTTGTGCTCGTATAAGTAGTCGGGTGGGTTTGGGTAATTAAGGGTCGTATTTGAATATCGTTCCTACACCCAAACCACGACGACCACTGCACTGTGCTCAACTTAATTCATTCCCAGCCACATGGAGAATTGGGGAAGGATAATAATAATGCGGATATCAAAAGGCTCATGTCGCGGTCTCGTTTCGGAATCTGGGCCGAAGTTCAGGGGTCCAAAACATTACAGATCCGTACAATTTTGCAGAATTATTGGTTTAATCGCACTGTTATACTATCCTCCTCGGCTAATAGCTAGAAGACGCTAACTGAAACAGAGACTCGAATTGGTATCGTGTGCGATGTACAATTTGTTTTGCGGGATGAAAAGTGGCAACCACTTTAGGTTTAGGTTCCAACAAACTGGAATTAATTCGCCGGACAAGGCAGTGCCGACGACTTTATCATTTATAAAATGGAGTAAGTCCGATGCATTTAAATAAAATGCTGCCACATCAAATTAAGGTATATACCCGAGCGAACCCAGTTTTTGGTTGGTCTTGGAAAAGGTCTAGTGGAAAGGAATATCAGTTCATGGGGAACACACTCTTTGAATTCTAATCATTTGTTTCATGATTCTTCAAATTCTCTTCATACGTATGCGACAGCAAACAAATCGGTGTCCTACATTTGCTCAGAAACAGGAAATATTGCGTGAATCTGAAGTAGAAATATGTACATTTTGCATATTTGCACAAAATTTAAAAACCACAACAATTTTTTTAAAGCATTTCCACATTTAAAATGGGAAATTGGTTTAGTGGTACAGACACAGAATTGCTCCCAACGGTGGAAAGTACCGTTTAAATCATTACAAAGTGGTGTTTAAATTGTAAATGTTAATTTTAATCCCTTCGCGTTACCGCGGCACACGCTGCGATAGTGAAAGTCAATATTTATATCTGCTCCAAATTGCAATTAGAAACTGGAACTAATTCGAAACTCTGTAATATCTTTGGCTTTTGGTTCCGAACGAGATGTAAGGGCGGAGGAAAATGTAACTGGTCCGACTCGATTGGGTGGAACTAATTCAAATTTATTATTTTTGGGCCTGATGCGCCTATGAATAATTTCGCCTTCGTGGGAGAAAGCAGCGTCGAAAACCGACCATGTAGAGATGGCCCATAACCATACGTATGGTTTCGTGTAGGCTCTTGTTTCACGTTTCTTGGCTGCCACTGGCTGGTTTAGCATTCTCTGCGCATTATTGGTCGTGTGAAAGTAGAAGTAAAAGTGGAAAAACCACTTGAATTTATTAATTCGCATAATTTTTAGTGTGTCACGGTCCACGCCACGTTGCGCCACACCGCAGGAATAGGACACACATATGTACTCGGTTACAAATTATTGCAAAATTCCAGGCTCTCATAGATCCTGCCGTTTGATAAGAGAACAACAAGCAGCCAATCCTTTCGCGAAATCTAATTGGAAGGAGGATAATCCAGTAAAACATGTCACAACGGATGCTGGTTTTCGTAAACTCGAAACTGCAATTTACCTGACATGCGTCAAGGAAATTAACGAACCACAACCACCGGAACTTGGAGATATCAACATGATTGTTGAACGCACCGAAATTTGGGCACGAGGTGTCCTGGCTGCAAATCGTTCTGTTTTGTTCCGCTGTTGAGCCCAACAAGGGCGGCTGTGTTGGGCTTGACGGGGGAGATTTCTACTGCGATGGGATCACAGAAGGCCTTCCAATTGTTGTACATCTCCCATCAGCTTTGCTCCAAATGACGCAGATCCCTCTCTCTCTCCTCCCGATCCGTTTAGCTTTAGGATGATAAGCCAGAGAAATTGATATTGCACTTGTCCAATTGGAACACCACTGACTATTAGCTGCATCCAAAGCTCGGGCACATTTATTTTATCCCAGCCGCTCCCAAAGTTCACCCAATTTCTGAGCCTCGATACAATACAGGATCCAAGAAAGGTGATACTTACACATGCCAAATTCGTAATTGGAAAGCGGCCTCGGTTTTTTGTTATAAAATGTACCACCCTGGAATATACGTGCATATTGCGGAACTGACTTTTATGATGAACAGTGATGCACATATTGGTCGTGGTTAGATAAAAGGAAGGATATTCACGGAAATGATCCCTATTTACTCGGAGAGAAGTGAGAGGGTGGATCTTAGCAGCTTATTTAGAACTTATCGTGGCATGTCTAAAATTTGCTCATCTCACTCCCACCACCGCAAGTTCACCTTCCTCACACCGCCCGAGTTTTGCGGTCCTCCGTACGTACGTACATATATTTACAAGGACATTATCCGGGGAATGAGGGGAATAATGGGAAGAGACGACTGCTGACTCTCTCTCCCAATTCCCGTCCTTTTAATCCTTCGTCCTCCAGAGGACGGAGGAATGAGAAACTTTTGGACTTGAGCCTTAATCTCATCCTCAAGTCCTGCCGTCTCCACTAAATAAAGGAACGAGTGTGGATGGAACAGGAACCAATTTATTTGCCCTTGTCACAGCTCAGTAATCCTTCTTGTTCTTTCAAGAATTGCGAATTTCCATCCGTCCACATCCTCTTCCTCGCTCCGTCTCGCTGTATCGAAGACGAAAGTGTGTCCCTGCTCGAAACAAGATTTCTGATTATTATTAATGTGTGTATCGGTTATTATGGTCAAGGGGTCAACTGTGTACTTGTGCTTAAGTCAGTATATCCAGATTGAAGTGGGGCTGTTGTGCTGTGCCTTAACTCATGAAGTTCGATTTTGGTCACTTTCACTCACTGGATCGCTCCAGCTACGCTGCTTCTTATCTAAATTCTCTAGTGAAAAGTAGAAAAAACGAAAGTTCCACATACTTTGGAGTTGTTGGCTACCGTGCATGGGAGGCAGGCTGGAATTTCGGCGAGTTGGACTTTCAAATCTGATAAAGACCAATTGACTTTGTCCCAGTTTTCCTCAGACCTGGATTTGACACTGTGGGTAGCTCTAATTCACGACATGCACAAGTTTCGGCTCCCTCGAGCAGATGAAATTTTGTTCTGTTCCGCTTCTTCTTCTCGTGTGCATTTCTACTCTGGCTTGACTCTTGACACGGGGAACGCGATTGTCGCTGGCTCGTATCTTCCAACTCTTTACATGCTTCGGCTTCGTGTATATACACGACATTGCTCTCAAGCAGTAGTAGAATTTATTCCAAGGCCATGGCTCATTGGTTTGAAATTATACCTAATTAATTGACCTAAATCAATTGGTCACAATGGAGGCCTCCAAAAGTATGCTCAGAGATTTCGACTAAACTGTGTCAATCGATTAAAATTTAATTAATGAAATTTGGGCCATAAAGTTGACAAATTTTACACGTTCGTGTAAAATTGCGCGTTTTCTTCTCTTCTGATGCAAACATTTCTAATCTGACCATTGGGAGATCGCGTCTTTTACAAATTTCATATTACTTAAATTTGTGATCGATTGACACTAATTTGGTTAAAATCTACGAGCTACGTTGGGAGACCTCCATTGTCCGTAGTAGAACAGAGAAGCACCGGGTTCATGACTCCAAGATTATCAACCCGGTTATGTATGAGCATCTGATTCAAGAATGGTACTTGTGCAAATGAAATATCTGGGGAATTGTTGTAAGTAATTACAGAACAGAACTTGTCCTTTTCCCGTTTACCCAGGAAGAGCAGAGTCGTGGTAATCTACATGGGTGGGCTTAGCGGTGCCTGGTAGCGAGGGAGAGGAGATAATGGTGCTAAAAGTGAACCCACGGAGAAAGTCTTATTCCTCCCGCGCATAAAAGGAGGCAGTGGAACATTAAGCAGGATAAAGAAAACTGTGCCAGTGCTGCCTGGTCCAGGTCACACAACGCCCTCGGAGACTGATTCCAGAGAGTGGCTCCTTCTCTGCGGTGATGAAATAGATCTGGGGCATTTATTTAAGTGAATCATCATCAGATTCGGGCTGCATCCTGGGAGAATTCTCAACATATCGTGAAAACGCCCACCCATCTCGTCTCCTGCTATCCACTGATTCAGATTGATTTGTGAGCTCTTCATTTACCAGCTAAATTCAGGCCTACTGTGCATCAAGTCAAGATTCGTGTAACAAAAATCTCAGTCTTCTCAGCGTAGGCCTCGCAACTTCCGCCCTCGTTCGCTCTCTGTCTCTCAGAGCGAAAACGACGATCTGCTCAAGATTCTGGTTGATCCTGGATCTCGAGACGAACCCTAATGACAGGGAAAGGCGGCCTGAGAGTTAAAAATAATGGTTGACTATTGCACATCAGACGCAGATTAGATGTCGAGCCGAGTTGTTGATGGTGCCCTCGTCAACTTAATTTGGAAACTGACAGTCTCGTTAGAACGGCAATTAACCGAGTTCTGTACTTTGAAGCAGATTTAACCTAATTTTGCGCATCTGATGAACTACTTTCGCAGCCAAATTATTCAACATGATGGCGGATCAATTACCTCTCCGTTCCGTTAGCTAGATGCTAAATTATGATTTCGAGAGGTGTGCGTGGCATTGAGGAGACATGTTGGTGAGTAATCGGGTGATAGGCAGCGTTTGAGATATTTAGTGGCACCCTAGACTGCAGTTTGCGTGGAATGAGAGCGGATTTGCAGCCTTGCCGTGAGCAGAGCTAATGCACTTACATAGTTAATAATTAAGCAGTAATGCTATGACATTTGAGCCTGACGACAACGTTGTGGAAAACCCCCTCTTCTTCTTCTCCTGCTGGAAATGCATGATGATACGCGCTGAATAAGTTACCAGCAACACCTGACAACTTACTTACCATTACCTGGACCCATTACAGGGGCCTCATGTCTATTGAATTCTTAATCAATTTTATTAAATCTACCGGAATTTCGCCGATATCGGGCCTGACGTCATTCCATCGCTACAACGCAATCACAAAACTATGCAAACTTTCTCCTCGTGGTGAATACTTTGTCTGAATCAATTTCTAAATTTATGTACCGTTCAGCATCAAATTAATCCTGAAGGAATATCCGCCTTCCTTTGGAGACGAGATCCATGTATTAATTTACGCATTACGGCGATACCCCATGCATCCAAGAACCAATTTGTTGCGTGGCCTTAGACCTGCCCGTCTCCCGGAAGGACGGCTTCCTTCTCCAAACTTCCGCCCAGGATGGTGGGACAGGAAGAGTAATAATAATGGGCGATGGACCCCAAGATGGGATGGAGAACAAAGGTGGTCATCAGTCCTAATTGTTGCTCGCTCTCTCATCGGCGGCCCTGCTTTCTCCGTCCTTTCAAAATAAGTTGAGACGCTGTTTGGTCGGACGTCTCCTCGTCGGCTGGTAATTTATATTGGGTCGTAACCATTACCCAAGCACGAGGAGCACCGTCTCATTTCATCCTTCACCACACCGCCGGTCAATGGGCAAATGGAATGACGGTCTTTTCCAATCAATCATCCATGGCGGCTCTTTGTACGAAATGGAAGTCTGCCTGCCTGCCTACTTACATCATCAACCATCCGCGTCACACAAGGTCTATTCTGCTCGGATAAATTGCCATGAAATACAAAAGAGCGCTAATTATTAATTCATAAAGTGCACAAGAAGTGAGTCACGAGTGGTAAATACAGCGTATCAACTATGTATGCATCAATTGCACTCTAGGTACCTGCAAAATTACTTAAGCTCATCTAGTAAACTGCAGAATATTCTGACCAACTTATGTGCGAACCATGAACCTTTATGGACAGCCATCCACCTTACTTCTGCCCCCGTTGTCCGAAAGCAGGGAACAATAAAGGGCTTTCTCCAAATGATAGGACAATGTGATGGGTAAGATGTTTGGCGAAATTGGTTTTTTCCTCGGTGCATTCAAGTGAAGTCAGTGGAGTGAACCTGGTGAAAGTAGGAGCGAGATCTAATTTCGTCCGCTAATGTCCCATCTCCACCATGGCACTGCTTTTAATGACAATATTTACTCTTACTCTGGTCACCTCAAGTCTTGCTTTGCAGGAAATGATGAGGTTAGATATAAAGGAAATCTGGGTTATTTGCTGATATGTCGATGCATTAAGATTCCGTGCACTAAAATTTTATAAATTGCAGGCATTGACATTTGCTTTC
The DNA here is from genome assembly GCF_002217175.1 of Folsomia candida. Lineage (NCBI taxonomy): Eukaryota > Metazoa > Arthropoda > Collembola > Entomobryomorpha > Isotomidae > Folsomia > Folsomia candida. The sequence continues at coordinate 786,694 of NW_019091234.1, forward strand.
ACTGTCTTAATAAATTATTTTTGTGCCATACGTGTAAAAATAGGGAGCAGCGGTCCATCATAAATGCCTCTTTCGTCTCCTCGACTATATATTTCGTCCATTTCCATTCTCGTACAACTCCTCTGCAATTGTCACCGCTGTTTCAGACCGAGCGGAATTTTATGTCCCAAAGTGAGTGATATATCTGAAGCGTGTTCGCCAGAAGCAAGTGCGACCTTTAAACCATTCGAAATTATTCAAATGTACTCGCACAGACTTTTACGATTTGATACTATCGAGTCAGAGGCGGCACGTCATTATTATTATGTAGGATTTGGTGGTCCCAAGGCCCCCGTTTTCGATGGGGACAGGTTGACTATCACATCACACGCGTTGACACGAAAGTGTTTTTATGTGAGTACCAACATTTACTCGTGATGTTCATGCCTATGATGCATGCACGGCAAAATGGGGTTTGAAAAAATATTACCCACTTTCCTACAATTTTTGCCATTCAACAATTGAATCACAACACCAAACTTTCTTCCAAAAAGCGTTATTTTTTCGTAAATGTATCCAAGAATAAGTTTTAAATTGTGAAGTGGAGTTAGGCTGGCAGATAATAAGGAGCAACATGGCTGGCTGGCTGAGTGAGTAAGTTTGTGAGGATTTAATGGACCAGTTTTTGATCCAACTGCTAACTCCCCATTATTGCTGCTCGTTTAGTTTGAAATTGTCTCCAAGTAGTTGTACACAAATCACGTACCTTGGCACTCGTTGATGGGAATTTGTGTTATTCAAAGAAATGGCCATATCACCTCAGCCACACACTTGGAATTGCCCTCTGGATACGTTGTTGCTTTTTTGGTAGGGGAGAAGCCTGAGCATTCCTTGGATATGAGCATCACCCGAGTGTTTGCTGCTGGCTTTCAAGTTGAACAAAAGTCGATGTAAAATGCATTGCTTTTTGGTGATGTTGGATGTGTCGGTTGGATGCTCAATGAATCAGAGGAGACGTTCTTAGGGGGCAGGGAGGAAGGCTATAGGTGTGCATACACCCTTTGAGGTAGCAACTTAGCTGGTAATCCTTTCATGAATGTGAACCCATAATTTGAACTCGGATGTCAAACTTTTCGTAAAAGTTTACTCAGGAGAAAGTAGGCAGGAAGGAGAGCCACACGTTGTGCGGTGTCTTGGGATCCGTTCACTTTCTTCCACTTTTTTCACTCTCTCTCTCTCTCTCTCTCGAATGGTGCTGTTGATAGCGTAATGCCGCGGACTTCATTGGTCTTTCGTCTGATGGGGTCTATATCCTCCATGAAAATGGCTTCATCAACTTGAACCCCCGACAGAGCAAATGTGCGGACGCTGGATAATATGCAACACTTAATTTTTATACCCAACTCTCATGATCCGGGAACTGTACCTCCTTCAGTGTTCAGTTTGCATAATATTTATGATTACGACATGTATGTACTTACAACCTCCGCCATACAAGCTCCATTCCTGGGAGGATACGTACATAAGAAAAAAATTAAAATTTCAAAGTTGTAAACACAGATCCGCACGAGAGAACAGACAATAAAAGGAGAACAGAGTGTAGGATTGTGTGTGGGGCAAGGAAGTGAGAAATGTCAGGCGAAAGATAAAGTTCAATTCCAGAAAACGATGAATAAACTTTTGCCCCATTGCCTCAAAGTCGGTGCGAAGGAGGCTGAACGGGAGGGCAGGGCCAGGACAAAGAGGAAGTAGAGAAAGTAATGTTTGGAATTTTTAGGAATTTTTTAAATGCCGCAATAAACAAGCGACAAGCAACCGCCCTTCTGACACCGAGTACATTATGAGCATCCACACACGATAGCGGCGGCGATAGGACGATGAAACCGCAATATTTCAACCACTTCCTCTCCTCCGCTGCTCACTTACATCAATTCCGACCTTGTTGGGTGGCTTTCAAATAACTTGGAGACTAAAAACTCGTCGTCGTCGTGAGTTTGGTCATCTCATTTCCGACTGGATGCCGTTCCTCCCAGCACCGCACCAACCGTCGCAATCGAGCCCCACATACATATACATTTAAGCTTTTATGAAGTTTGTGCCTCCTTCATCCGTTCAGCCAGCGTGGAGGAAGAATTTGGAATGAATGTGAATCAGACCCACTTTTTACGAGTTGACTTCATTTGGGTTTGGGCAGGAGAAGACGAATGGCTGGAAACTAATGTGTAATGACAGGGGCGGATTTGATGGTAAAAGTTTGCGGATTGAGACCTCCTTAAGGGACGACTCTCTCATATTTCCACCACCAGCCCCACTTTTTTATCTCTCTCCGGTAACAGAAGGGATGAATATCAAGTTCCCCTATCCAAATTTGCTACAATGCTGCTGGTGTGCATAAAAGTCTCGTTTAAGACGGACTATGCATATCCAGCCCGTGAAAAAATAAGGCTGGGGCTGGAGCAAAAATAAGACCATTAACTAGGAAAACCTCCTCTCACAAAGCCTATAAATCTGCGGAAAGGGACAATATTTAATGTTAATGTTCCACTCATCTACCAGCCAGCCAGCCCTCCATCCCGCCGCTGTCCACGTGTAAATCCCAACCCAACAACTACTACTACACATTTGTAACATCACGTTTCATGAGCTCACTCACTCACACGAGCACTTATGCAACGTTTTATACTGGACGCAGATACGTGTGCGGTTATTTTCCTAGCAATTTACGTTGTCAACCGATAGCAAGATTAATGGTGAGGAAATTCGTGTGAGCTCACAAGTTCAGAAGTAAATAGAAGAGAAACCCGGGGGGACGCGAGTATAAATTTCTGAAGACTCTCGAGGGACTCGCTTTGATAGATTCCCCATTTCAAAGTGGACAGAACAACTTTATTTATTATTTATCTCAATAGCAAAGTCTAGACCTATGTACATACGCTGTCGCAATTATTTAATTCAATTTCTATGATGGAGAACAAGCGCATCGTGTGCATCTCTGTGAACGTAGGGAAGCGTGTGCCTGTGTAGAAATGGGACATGCTGCGCGAGGAATGGAGGGCAGGTCACTTACTGGTCGGGGACATCTGTGCTACTGGACTAGAGATTACTTTTTGTGAATTTTATGCTCCACCGGCATCTTTGCTTCCGTTTCCTGGATGGAACTTTGCAACGGAATGAGCTTGGCTCAACCAAATTGTGCAGTCGTCCCATTTTCCTAACGACTCCACTGCAGCAGGCCTGCTTTCTCCTCCTTTCTCTTTACTCCACTAACCCCAACGACCATTCACGTAATGTCCACCATGGTCCAAAACAGGGCAAGGTGTCACAAGTGTCACAAGTGATGATGCACCAAACGAGACACATTTTAAACCTTTTGCGTTTCACATTCTCTTCGGAAAGACCTATTTAATAAGATTTGCCAGATTTTGCGAAACGAATAATAAGGCGTATTATTTTTTATGAATTGCAGAGCCAGTGACCCACATAGAAGGACTGAATGGGAGAGGATCGGAGCTTTTCTTGAAGGCCGGAAGCACCATAAATCTCACCTGGTTCGTGATTTAATTGAATTTGCACTTTTCCTGAAGAGATGATGCAGCTTTCAAATTTAGTATAATAACTAATTTGCATAATTTGCTATATTTCCAGCATCGTAGAAGATGCCACTGACAATGCCCCAAAACATATTCTGTGGAAACACAACTCTAGGGTAAGCTTTCATATCATGCAACTAATATTTTTTTAATCAGAGGTCGATTATGCCAACTATGCAAATATACGATTTTAATCAGAATCTACACTGTGATTCATCTCCAGTTACATCTCCACGCCCACGACCATCCCAATTAAATAGATAGAGCTATACGTTGAGCATCTTAGAAATTCTAGGTCCTCAATTCCAGGGGATGATTATTACATGAGCCATTCAGAAACTGAAGCATTGACGTGCATGCATTTTGAGTATCCACTGAAACATAGATTTCATGAGCATTAAAGCTGCATTGCTCCTTTCACTTTCACCACCTTCTTCTTTTGAAAGTCCCACGACGTGGGATCTGATTCAGCTCGCTAGTCAACTTTCACTTTTAATTTTCTTTGGAATTAGTGAAAAAAATCACTTCACAAGTTTCCAGAAAAATCACGAAACGACTTGAACCTCTCATTACTGCCAGCACTAATTATGAGCATCAAAGTTTTTCAATTACACATTAGTCCAATTTTTTCAAAAATCTGTTTCTGACATATGTATCCCGACGTCCTTACTTTGTTAAGTCAAAAAGGAGATATTTTTCAGGTTGTCGACCCTGTTTCTCACATGGCTGATAAAACCGTCCATACGCCTTTGTTTAGAATTTGACACAATTTGCATCACGTTGATTATTCATGAGGTGAAAAAGTTTAGTCGGGGTTTGTCCTCATTGTGTTTTCAAAAGTATATCGCGTGTCACTTGAGCTGTTTGGTCTTCGGTGGGTTGAGGACGGGCCAGGTAATTTGCACCCAAGTCACGCCCGTTTGATGTAAGCCTTTCTCTCACTCTTCTGATTAGTCACTTCCGAGAAGAAGGGCCACAACCACTTCCAGCACCAGTGCCTAACTCCAGTCCTCAGCTATCTGCATCTAATATCTTTTCGGTTAAAGGTGAAACCAGATTCCAGGCCGCTTCTCACCTCGGTTTTTGACTTATTGGCGAAAGATCGCTTACAGTTGACGCTTTGTGTCACGAAATCTCCAACCGAGAAATCTTCAACCTTGCTTTGTAGGTAACCTTGAGCTCAAATGATAAAATCCAAAATGATCAAAGAAACTGAACGATTGACAAGTGACACTTTATTGTTTTAATTCAGCCTAGTTCCTACTTTTTGGTGTTCCATTCCATTACAAGACTCTCGCTGATGTAAATTTCGAGGAGGAGGAGGGGTCGAGGAGAGATAAAAGCGAGGGAAAGTGTCCCAAATCTTACTTGGTTGCTGGTGCTGAAAGAAAGTGCGCTATCGTAAAGTCATTTAGCTGGATGGGATCATTGTTAATTTGGGTAGCATCTCGTCCCTGACGTGATTGGGTGCAGTCTCTGTTGAGTCGGATTCCCATCACCCTTTGGGTCACGAGCCAACATCCTGACTCTCTCTCTGAATCTCCTCTTCCTCCAAATTCACTTTCACTTTTGTGTCACTCGTCTAATTTGTAAGTGTCGTGAATGGTTCATTCAATGGATAAAAATAACCGTTTGTTTTCCCAACTGCTGCTTCCTCTTCAAACCCCATTTTTCTCGCAAACTTTTTCAATCTCTTTCCAAGCAAAAACTTTCCCCCGTCACAGCACAGTCGTAATTGCTCCATTGATTTTAACAAATTGCGCAACCCGACTTCTGCACAAACAATAAAATGCATTTGCTTCTCAAGTGGACGTGAATCACTATTCAAGCCGGGGCAGCTCCAGAGTTTTAAACTTTCAAGCTGAATGGACCCTGCAGAAAGGAAACTGGGGCATCGAGTCAAGGAGAAGATGATGGCAAAGTTGCAGAAATTGAGTTTACTGATTGAATTCGCGAGCCCATGGCCAAGATCGCATGGTGACAGGGGCCACCCTCCCCTCGTCCTGGCAAAAATGGGAAAACAAAGGAGCGTACGAGGGGAAAGTTGGTCAAGTCAACAGACCGCTGGGCACGGTGACCACGCTAAATATACATCTGCACGCGCATCGCCAGTCCTCATACTTGGGATCAGATCTCTCCATTTTTTATTTAAGACCGAGTCAAGAGAGAGAAAATGTGATGGGAGATTCATGAACCCAAGTTTGAGGGTTATCTCACCCGGTGCATTTTAAAGTTTTTATTCGACTACCGATTTGAGTTGCACATAACAAAATGTGAAATTTTTACCCTGGTGGAAGGAAAGTGGGGGTTTTGGCCGTGGCACGTTTCTCGTGTTTTATTAAACTACACGTAAATTTTTAAACCTACAAATCCAATTTCTTTGCATGTTTTCTAATGAGATGATAATGATTATGATTATGACCATTGAGACCCCATTGAGAGAATGGTGTGATATTATTATGCAAATCCTTTGTCCTCACGCTGCAAGTCATAGGTAAATTGCTTTATTACGCAAATTCACTCTTTATCATTGCCATAAATTTTCATAATTTGATATATTCATGACGGACTGAGTGAGCATTAAACAAATCCAATAATATTACTGAGAAGCATATTATCAAACAATTAGCTTAATAGGCCGACATAAAACAATATCGTGAATATGTTTGGCATTATGCAACGTGACGAGAAGCGTGCTCAGGCGAGGGGAAAGATCTTAATATCAATTTTATCGAGCGATTCATTCAATTTTGACGAGGAGCAATAAGTCCTGCAGTTCTTGTGCCAGATCACTCACGAAAACTAACCACATCTGCGCCGACTTAGTCCTGCTTATGCAGACAAGATGCAATCCGTCAAGTTTTTCATGGAGAAAGCACTGAGATTCCTCCGCAGCCCTCAGTCGACAGGACGCAGTTAACTTTTTTTCTGGAGAGAGAGAGAGCAGACACATTTTGCAGCTATGTATCTCTTTTCACTATTTTCCTGTCTCGCCTCTGTTTTTAGTGGGATGCACGCGCACCTTCATTTTTTATCATGTTATGCATATTTCTCAATTTTTATTTTCCCTTCCCTCAAGTTCCCGACAGAAAGATCTCTCCTAATTCCGGTGCGCTCAGAATTGAGGGATACATTGCATTTTGTTGCTGACATTCCCCGGAGCCCGAGGGAGAAGGAAGCAGCTCAAGGAAACACTGCTGCTATGCTGGGTTGAGGAGAAAGTCCTCAGGGAGTGGTGGTGCTGGTCCTGGTGTGGTATCAACATGGCAAGTGAGTGCGTTGGACTCCTCTTGAGGGAGACTTGGCCAACGTGTAGTTGATATTGGAGCGGATCTGTCATGAAAAAAGTAGAGGGTGCAGTGGATAATGCATCTCCGGGAAGTTTCCTGTCCACCTGGTGAGCATGCACCCACAATCCGGCTTGTTTGGTCGGGAGGGATGGGATGATTCTGTCTGGTGGTGCACATTGTGTGCGGACGGCCCCGTATTGGTCTTGGTGGAGGGATGGGAAGCAATTGGGAAAAGCTGAGAAAGTGGCGGAGATTGAGTGAAAGTGAGAGGAAGTCAATAAAGCGACATGAGGACAACAATTGAGGATGAAGTAGAGTGGTCCGTGTTGTTGGCTCCTCTCTCTCGCTCCCAATGTTTTCACTCCACTCCGGCCCACTGTCACTGTCTTTTCTACCACTCGCCTCCCTGTCACGGATAAAACTCTGGAAAAGGGACGCGCCATATGCTCACGTCATACGCGTCCATCCTTCACCTCCTCGCAGTGGAAATGCACAAAACACAACTGAAATGATAAATATTGGAACACGAAACCGGGATAAAGTTATGTATGGTGCAGTTGTGTCCATTTAATTGAATTAGCTAATTAATTTACGGGCTTGACGGGAGGTGGGAGGACGTGATTTGATTGAACTTTCGCTCAGATTCATTTATTTTGATAATTAATGTGATTTGCAGATAGTGAACTTTGAGTGGAATCGTGGAGGGATGAGTTTGGTAAGTAATACTTTCAGCCTGCCATTATCAGAGGACCGGCAGCAATTCCCCATATTCACTCTTCTACCCGGTCAAGCCGGAAGTCTAGGGAAATGACCCCTTAACATCCGCCTAGACTGGCCGTTGGCGGGGGTGACCCGCGCTTTAAAGTAGTTGAGCCAAACTGTCACGCAGATCCTGAGAGGGGCCCCTTAAGTAGCCTCCACATTGGACAAAGTGACTAACTCATGTCAAAAATTCCTCCCTGTCCCACAGCTACTTCCCCCTCAAATAGAATGCACGTTTTGCTGTATCACTTACAAGTTCTAAAAGGTCGTTTGATTGTGTACTAGATAGTAAATAGTTAATTCTTATTTAGCTATTGTCTGTTTAGTTTTTCGCAATTTGTTGCTCCTTTCCAAGTTTTAAAGCTGCTTTCTCCTCTTATGCAACCTCACCAAATTCACACCTTTGGTCTGTTTTCGATTATAAGAACGTGCCAAGTTTTTGTATTTCATCAGGATGCACATAAACTGGACACGTTCATCTGTCAACCCTTCTAAATGAATGCAAAAAGCAGTTACAGAAGGTTTGTCAAATTTCGGTTGCATGATTAGCTTCGTGAGTTCAGTCTCATTCTTTACTTTCTCCACTCTCTCTTTTTCTTCCACTTTCCGACTATTTTCCTTGTCACCTCTTCTCCCCAGCTCTTCCATCCATTTTCGCGTTTGTGCCAGACAGATCGAATTATAGATTCCCTCAGCCAACAATGCCTACCTAGCTTAAAATTACGTAACTTTGAAATGCTGAAATCCCTTTGCAACTACACGCTTGGGTTGGTTAGTTTAATGTCATAACTAGGACTCAGACCTGTCAGCTCCTCCGTGGTTCCAAACGGCACAGGGGCTTATCTTATGCCGGTCTGGTGTGCAAACCCTTTGCTGTCCCGGTTCCTCATTCAAGGCGTCAGTAGAATGTTTATGGACAATAATATTGTAATTTAGATTACGGAGAAGAAGTCACGTGGCGTCACCGTGTCGAGGCTCCTCATCCAGAAAGCAGCGAGAACTGATAGGTGAGTAAGACGCCTTTCACCCCGTCGCATTTTCTTACTGATGAGAGGCATAAATATTCCTTCCGGCGAGGATTACATGTCTTTTATTGTATGAATGACGAAATAAAAATTATTGAATAATCTACAATCTCAATCCGTGTGCATTACGTACATATTCCAGTCCATTTATTTCCTCGTCTTGTCTAAATGCATGAATACTCAATGATTGCAGTGGGACCTATTTCTGCTTACCGCAAAACGCTCATCCAGCCTCAGTAAAAATACACGTTTTGATACAAGGTGAGTATTTCATTCTTTTATTTTTATCTCAAACTCAACTCGGTATACATTCTTTTTCGTCCGCTTTCCCTTTATCCGAGCTCCTTTCCATTCACTCCTGATGGCATAATTCAATAACGAGATGACAATGAGATCACTTCGAGATTGTCTGAGCGGGTCAGTGGCTCCTTATTTCAGGTGCTGTCTGGGTGGTCGCGTTTTATTCTGTGCACTTTATTTTACGACTTTGGTCCACACAACGTGCGGCTATGTGCGCCTATGGAGCGAGGTCTACCACCACACCCCACATAAACATGTCTTATGTGGTTGTCTGGTTAGTTTTCTCGTGTCGTACGAGGTAAAGGTGGTGGTGGTGGATTCAATTGTGAAATCCGACACCATCTCCGGCACGTCCTCCTTACACGTTCGACTGAGCTTTGACTGATAAGGGAATGATAAGAGCGTGGTTCTCGAGGGAAAAAGAAAGTGGGTGACGGCAGAGATCGGGATTTATTCACTTCTGATCACCTCCTCTTCTCGCACACTCGCCCACCAAAATTCTTTCAGATTTGGATCACTTTCCCCAACTTTGACTTTCAATCCACCCAAACGTATCAATGCTGTGCAGTATTTACAATTTACACCGGGAGAATAGCGTAACTTGCATATGTGTACGTACGTTTATTCTACGTATGTGTGCACATTATGCAACTACAAAATAGCATGTTATGTACATGGCTGTGTTGACGGCAATACATTTGAGGTCCATACATAGCTTGTTAGCGTATTAAAATGGGAACGTAAAGAAGAAAGTTGAAGCTTGTGACTCAGTATAGCTCATCTCCTTAAGCCATTGGATTCCTTTGGTATTCTGAGTGGGGAAGCAGTCATGAATGCGTAATGGAGAAAGGCAGCTCTCCTCAGCAATCTTAACCCAAAAGGGTGCGAGAACTTTGCGAATTTCACTGACTGCATGTACGGGCAGCAGCACAATATACGTGCCTGCCTACGTATAACATACCAACCGAACTATGTATAGGTACGTATCAACGATAGAAAACCACACGACACCAGGAGCGAGAAGAAAGCCAACAACAAGCACCTTTCTTATCGTGGCCACCTCGCCAGACAGGCAGGAGAGCAAACATCCATATCATTACGCCTGTAATGATAACACGCATGAGGAGATTATGCCATTTGCGCGTACAAAGGGAAGACCTTTGACTTTGGAAGAGCAGGTGGTGATGGGTTTGGTGTGGAGCCATATCGCGAATTCTATGCCCTCCTCACAATGTACGAGCTCCAATTGTACGATATGATTTCTTCTCCTTATTTTGAATTCTCCAAGCGAGCAAACAAGGTCGCAGCGCAATTGACAGTCCTCCTCAATTTCTTATCCATTTTTTACCACCATTGGCACCGCCACCACCACCAGCGACGATTTCTTTATACTTTACTTGTACTGGTGGGTGGGTGGCTAGGTGAGCTACCTGCAGCCTCCTTTCTTCTCCGTCTCCTTCAGGATGGGATTGAGGAGAGAAAGTGGCTTGATTTAAGTTCATGATCCACATCACAAATATCCCGGTTTTTTGCTTGCTTTCTCTTCGACCCTATTTATATGGAAAATTTACACTCGGTGGAATTCTCCAAGATGGGACTTAGCGATTCAACACTCGGCAGCATGGAATCAACACAGCTATTCACTTTATGTCACCACAGTGAGGAATATCAGAACGGGAATTGGAGAGCATTAGAATTTTTTGGAGCAGCCACCACGAGATCCGATATTATGGGATTAGAGCCTCCCGGATTCCGATCTGAATGGCATTAAAACCTACGGAGCTGCTCCACATTTATTTGGATATGAAGTGAAGAAGACACGCAACTTTTTTGTGCGACGTGTTTTAAGCATGAAATAAATCTGAATTGCTGAAAATGTGGAATTGATGTACTCATTCAGTGCGAGAGAGAGGGAGAAATGGGGAAAAGGATCAAGTAGCTGGACGGGTTGCGTGATGTGACATTCGTCCCAAGGAAAGTTGACATTTGACTTGACACGGATTTATCCCGAACTGTTGAGGCCCTGCGAGAAGTGCTGGGTGCGATATATTGGCAACATTTGAATCTGTATCCCCTTGTAACTTACTTCCTCTAAGCTGCTGCTCGTGCAAGCATGAACTGATTTGGGATCACATTTCGCCTCGGATTCCAGGCCAAATGGGGAGAAAGCACTCGAGTGCATTTCACTTTTCCGTGGGTGGTGCGGTGTGAGTGAGGCGGATTCTTCCACAAACGCTGACAAATGTTTCTGCTATCATTTCCACATTTTTGCATAGTCGAGACTTTATTCCGATTCAACTTGCCGTGTCGATCTATCAGCGAATAAAACACACGGTTTCCAGTCCAGTTGGCTTTATTCAAATAATGACACTGCGCACAGGCCTCATGCACGCTTTTCCACCATGATGACTTGTGACCTAGTGGAGCATCATCATCATAAGTACATGGCAGATATGAACATACAGAAAGAGTTGACAGAGTCGGCAGTCATTGCAACACCCTCCTTCCGCCTGGAAATATGTGGATGTGAGCATCGGCTGTGCATAAATGAAAGGGTAAAACAGCATAAAATAAAAGGTTGGATGAATCTTGTCAATTTTTGCAATTCACTCGTCCGTGCTGACTTGACTTGATGTTTTTGAACTGAGGATATGCACCAACTCCCGTCCGTGCTCAACCAAATTTTGAGTAGAATTCCTCCAACAAAGAACTTGCACCCAAAAGATTGTTGAATTTTGAATGGTATCCTTCCCCTTTTGTCTTCCTAACACGCTTTTGAGCTCAATTTGAAATTTGACTAGGAAAACATTCCCAGTTCTGACACCCCAGCCTTCTTGCAAAATCACACATCTAACAATTGCCAAGTACATGCATAGGTAGGTAGATACACATGTGGATACATATACTTACTGTTTCCAGACAGACTCCAGTCGATAGGCGACTAAGGAATAAAAAGAAGTTGGGAAAAAGAAAGAAGCCTGAGTGACTTGCTTCGTCTTCATTTTCGACTCAACTTTTTCTGACAGATGAAAACAGAAACAAGGGAACAAACGTGTCTACAAATTTAAGTTTTGCACCTCCGTCAGTCAGCCAGTTGTTTATGCGCTATAGGAATAAACCGTTTTCATCCGCATAAAATGAGTCTGCACACGTGAATTTATTCGACATTCAGCATAGTCCTCAGTTTAGCTCAAACTCGGGATTTACACCCGATAAGAAAGAAACCAAGGCCATTGTGTTCCGAGTTTGAGAAGGACACTCGCTCTGTTTATATTTCGCAAGATTGTCTCATTTTCCGTGAGTGCCTACTTTTCATAAATCAAAATTGTAATGTTGCCAGATTAAAACAAATTGCACTGATTTCGAGTAATGGTCCTAAAGTGCTGGTGCTGTTAGAATTTCGCAAAATATCAGAGCCATTGTTAGCTCATAAAGGGGAGTCTCATGGAGTGCTTTATAAACACACCTTTTGCTTTCTCTCTCTCTCTAGTATTTATCAGGACCTTCTTCTAGCCAAATAAATAGCAAGACGAGTCCTCGTAAATATTTCGTCGCAAGATCTCACTTATTTGCCAAAGAAAAGGCTGATTACACGTCCCTGAAATATGTGTCTCGTGCTCATTATTAATGTCCTCGAGGTAAATAAAAGGGCAAATAAAAATATAAAACATTAGAACTTATCTTTGCTGAAAACTTGGGAATTCCAGCCCAGTTTTATGTATCATAGAAAACAAGGGCAGAAATAAAATTACAATGCGAGGCAATTAATTAATTTCGCTGAAACAAGAGCACGGCCGGCTTTTTATGATTCGCTCGTGGGCAAATTACACAGATCTCGAAAAGATGTTTGAATAGACGTTAATATTAGAAACACAAATGTAATTGGATGCGAAGTTGCATAAGATATTGAGCGAATAAGTAGTATAGATATGTATATGTATGTATTACACAAGCTTATCCTGACTGATGGAGGCAAATATGTGAGAAAAATCACGTAAGAGGACCTTCCTACGCGTATGTGCATGTATTCCTTTGGTCTCCGTCTGACCTCTCTGGGCCGGAAGCCTGCTGAGATGATCCTGCAGCTGATTGCTCGTCATTTAAGTAGAATTGCGAAAACCGCACCAAAGGATTATCGTAGTAACAAATGTTTTCTGACAGGAATCCTTTTGAACTACATGGCGATGAGTGCTGCTGCTGCTGCTGCCACGGCAGACGGCCAGCACTTGCAATGAATTTCGTTGTCGGAATTTGCAATGCAATTTGTTACAATCGTATAATGTCCCACTTTCTTTCGGTGCAGATTTGAAGTTGCTTTCTCAACGATCAAAGTCTTAAAGTTTGTGGCCTGGCGGGGAGGATGTGAGAGGGCAAAAAAGGAAAAACAGAGAAAAGCGACGCCACAATTGCTCCGGTGCAAAAGCACGTTTGATCAATTTGGAAACCTGCTCACTCTCAAATCCAAATTCACACCTGCCACATGTCAGCATCTGCACTTTGATGCCCAAAATGCTCAGAATACATTGATCAGATGCAAAAAGAGAATTCGACTCTTTGATAAGTACGAATGACGAAGGGGGAAGGGAAGCGTGGAGATCAAGCAGCACTCCTCATAAGAAACCTTTGATGGCGTGTGTGTACATGTGTGCATATGGGTGATAATGCAAGCCTTTCACTCTGTTGTGGCTTAGCGGAGGAAAGAAAGAATGCCAGTCAGTGTGCCCAACTTTATACTACGATAGGTTTGGTAAACTGTTTTTGACATTTTTTTAATAGCAGAACAGGTACAAATGTTGAGATTCTATTATTAAACGAGGCGAACTGGAATCTCGAAACAAAAAATCTCCCTTCCATCGTCTCCCTTTATCAACCATCGCAGTGTGGCCTCCACCTGTGACAATCAAACCCAAGTTGAATTGACACAAACAATTATGGCGGAAAGTAGGCTAGTGCATAAATGTGCTTACAGGAGGCAACAAGGTGTCCACAGGCATGGCCATCCCGTACGTGACATAGTCCCCCACATGCATCGGGCACCCTCTGGAATTGTTTGATTAATCAAGTGTTATCAGTCTGTTTTATGAGCCAGTTAACTCTGACCCACAAACGTCTTCTTACTTACCCAATAATCATGTGATTACACCCGTCACGGTCAAGACCAGGCCAAGGGACCGGAATGCCCAGAATAATCCCGTACACTTCGGCGGTCAAAATCTCTGTTCCTCGGTCTATTACAAAGCAAAAATGCTCATTGACAGAATACTATACAGACAGATTCTGGTACAACTTACTGTTTTCAAAGTCAATCTCAATGCTGTAGTTTTGTCCTCTTCGAAAGGTGCATGGCAAAGATGCGCATTCAGAAACGAAGACGTTGGACACGATTCCGGTGGGCACGACATCTGCAAAGATTGCAAAGAAATGTTATGATTACCTCAAAGTAAAATAGTATCTAATTTCAAACATTACCATCACACAGTTTAAAATCTACAGCATTGCGAAGGGAAATACAGTCCGTGGAAGCAATGAATATTGCGATTAGAATGGTTTTCATATACATGATTCTCAGGAAAATAATTGCTAACGGTATAAATCTCAGTTTAACTGAACTGGACAACGGTTCACGCAGAACACTGGAAATTGATGTGAGCCTCAACCGTTTTTATAGTCATCGCTCAATCGTTTTATGATCCTCTTGACATTGCGGCTGATGAAAGGGCAGTCGTACTCGAGAATGGGATTGATTTTTTTCACCGGCTATCACAAAACATCATGTTTTGATCAATCAATGTGCAGCAAGTTGCCATGAAGCATGGCAAAAAATAGTTGTATTGGTCTTGTCACCTACCTAACATGTCATGGGGTTCGGCTACGATAGACTCGTCTGCCATGATTGGGTACGTTTCCTGTTCAAGCTGGTTAAGTTTGCGCAAGTAGTGTTCACTTGAAAATAATCATCGCCAATCAATCTCTCCGACGCGAAGCCTTCTCCTGTTTGTTTTCACTGCGGAGTGCATTTGTCGAAAATCAGAGCACAATAAGTCGTAGTGCAACTATTTGAGTATGGCACATTCTTCGTCATTATCAGTTCTTCGACATTTGTCCCGTCATCGTGTTATTGGAACATAGCTGACCTAGCCATTCACTCAAAGCAACTTCAAAACAATCACGTCAGGTGACAAGATGGAGATGAGATATTTTTTACCACATTGCATATGTATCTATGTGTGATGCATGTTATGAGTACGTGTCCAGATTCGACTTTGTACATAATTATTAATTAATGTTTAATGTTTATTTCACGCTGAATACAACACCTTTCCGCATATACAGCTAGGTACATAGGTATTTGTCGTATGACTTATCAAGGAGCCAAAAAACCCATCAGTTTCAGTACATGTTGATGCAATAACCCAAAAGTGTAGATAAATACCTTGACGTTGGTGCAAGGTTCGTGTACGATACATTTTGCACACGACGTGCACGTTTCATAAGCGCTCGTAACAAAGCAAGCAACCAATTGTGTCCGAGTGTATGTGTACGCACGTAAGTGTATTATCAGGTTGTAAATGGATGCATTCCTTGGGATTAAGTAATCTCTGTAACACAACATGTTAGGTAACTGTACCTAAAATAACTAAATATAGAGTATTGCCAACAGATTCACCTTGATCCCTCCAAGTAAATCGTATTGCTTAGATGACGCAGTAATCACAACGAGAGATCTTAACTGTCAGTATGAAAAAGATATGTATCTGATCGTCGTTTGTGATTAATTTCAGGTGAGAAACAGGCGGCCATGCACTCGGCCTCGTCGACCTCGAAGCGAGCTTACGTAATCACGATGGCACTTCTGCTCCACTTTCTTCTCGCCAATGCATTTCACCACCAAGTCTTCGCTCACCTT
The DNA here is from genome assembly GCF_002217175.1 of Folsomia candida. Taxonomy (NCBI): domain Eukaryota; kingdom Metazoa; phylum Arthropoda; class Collembola; order Entomobryomorpha; family Isotomidae; genus Folsomia; species Folsomia candida. The sequence goes on from NW_019091234.1 coordinate 802,547, forward strand.
TCCCCCCGGCTCACTCGAACTGCAACTGATGCACCCTCCACAACCACGTCAACTCAACAATCCAACCTTCAAGAACTAAGCAGGGAACGTCAACCCATGTCAAAATCATGCCGTGCAGGCCGTCGCGAAATGTTAGCTCATCAAAAATTGTCAGCCCGTGCAGAGCCCTGCCTTTGAGCGGGGTGTCCATTGCACGCAAACTGCTTTCTCCTCCTTAATGCTACTCGAAAAAAGAGCAATCTCAAGAATTGCGACTTTATTTACACACTTTTACTTAATCCCTCTATCTTAATTGGATATAAATACATAATCTGACTGGAGCAGTGGCTCCGTACGTACGTACATTAAATGTGGATCGGATTTGGTGTGCGTGCTCGTGACTTATCGCAATGTAATAAGTGTCTCACAAACACACAGTGACTGATGAAGAAGAAAGATTAAACTCGTGAATTAAACAAAGAGAGCTAAGCCCTATGTACATACATAAACTGCACGAAAATAGCAAAGAAAATTAAACCAGGATTTTCAATATCTTTGTGAAAATCATCATCAACCGCAACGGATATGACAGGATAAACAGAACAAGGTAATTTAATACGCCATTGATTGAGGCATAATTGCAGTGCATCAAGTGGGGAGTGCAGTTTAGCATAAAGTGAAGAGTGCGATTACGTCAACTGTCTGACAATGCGAGCTCACTGAAAATGTGCTAAATATACCCGTACATTTAATCAATGTCATTATGACGATCAATTCTGCTTGATAAACTTTTTTAAGAAATAAAAATTTATCAGGCAATTTTGGCAAAATTTTCCTACGAGTAATATCGAAACATTTTGAACTAATGAATTGTTTGGCATTGAACAAACGAATTGAAAATGTATGAATTTGGAAATGCACAATTTCACAATACTCGAAGTAACAAAGGAAATTGTAATGAGACATGAAATCTATTATTCTCCGCAGGAATTGTACGAGTCGTGTGCGTGGTCCCCTCCGTGAATGTGGCAAGAGTGGATTGGGCGTGGAAGGGTGATTACAATAACTTTCGTCGGCCTCTGGACCTCTGGACTTTCACCAGAGGAACCCTCAGTGAGTTGGATCAATGTAATTTGTGTGGCATTGTATGTAGCGTTTTCGTTTAGCGTGAACGAAAAACGGAATTGAAAGTGGATCTTAAAAACGATATTTGATTAATATTTTTTTAGTATCACGACTGAAAGCGGCTTTAAAAATAGGAATAGAAATAAGTGAAAGCGCAAAGAATCCAATGCCACCACAAACTTGTTCCGTGACTCCTTTCACCACCGCCAAGAGAACAAACATGGATCGGGGACATGAAGAACAGGGCGAGGACTGCGAACGATCGCTCCGATCGGATTACCCATTTCCAAGTTGAGACTTTGATTCTTTTGATGCGATCAAGGATAGAACACAGCACAAAAATTGATATTCAATCTCGACTGATTTCTGCAAATCCGTCGGATTTCCCCCATGCTGGGCCTCATGCATGCAGTCACTCATGTGTGAGTGGGTTGAAACCAAAGGCAGGCAGGGAGACGATTGAGTAAGATCCCGAAATTTATGTGCAAGCCAATGTAATCAATATTTGTGCCGTACCAATTCCCCTCCAAAGGCTGTTCTCCAAAGGAGTGGGAAGGGTTTGGCCATGTGTACAGGTCATGTGTGAGTGGATGGACCACTTTTCGAGATTTCCTCGGCTCACATAAGCACACAGAACCCACAACAACGGTTGCCTGCTCCTTTGATTTTTCTGAATTATCAATGCAACAACCTTCGTCTAATGAATACATATGTACTTCCATACCTTGATCAAATCAAAGGAAAAACTAATCAGGCTCACTTTTTACTAGTTACTACTACACATTCCAATTCCGCCAGTTGCATAATACAGCCTTCCTTTAAGGTTGGGAAAATTTCTACGAGAATCCGTCACTGTTTCATGAAGGTACTCATCCTCAGATGGAAGGGAAAGGAAAAGGAAGCCGTTTCCAGAAAAGAAACGCTACACAGAAATCCTTCGTATTTTTCTTGAATATTTTTTTATAAGGAATTTTCCGTTACATGTAAATTTTTCATCCATGTACTCCTGATACTTGTATATATCTATTTTACTAGTTATGTAAGTAATAAGTCGTTTCCTGCCCTATTATCATAATATTTGACATGCATATTTTATTGGGATAAGATTTACTTAACTACCACTATTAGTCTTGTAGTTAGTTAGTAATTAGCAAACTGCCAATGTTGACTACCTCAGCAGCATCACACACACGGAAAACGAGGTACTAATGATTTTGTTTCGAGAGTAATTGAAGCGTGCTCCCATTTGATAAATAAAGTTATACAAGGATGATTTTCACGATATTCAGACAACATTTAGTTTATGCCTACTCACATCGAAATTCCTTTGAAAGAAACTTCTCCGTGGGAAGTGTTTACGTCAGGCGGACTTGTTATTTCAAAAATTTACAAATTTCTGCTGATTTTGCGAGTTCTGGGAGATCGAGAAAGGATACATTTCACAAATGTCAGACTTATTAAAGTGTTTGTTCAGACGAGGCGAGGCTGACAATCACAACTAAAAATGTGTAAGTGGTTTATACTTGTTTACTCGAAGGATCCTTTTCCTCCCCCATTTATTCCCCGGACTTGGCTCCTCGTCCTCGTGTACTTGGTCGTTCCTTTGAGCGGAAGTTCAAAGGAAGAATTTCCTTAATGTTAGATAACGTGTAGCTACATGCGTACATATTTAGAGGCTCGGTTTTATTGACGTAAAATAAATAAGGAATTCATTTCATGTCTGGCTCATTGACTTTGAAAAGTTATCATTCCTCCTACTTCGAGAATCCCAACTATGTAATTGTAGAACCTCTATAAATATTGTGTCTCCATATAAATATGTATGTACCCATTACATGTACCCTAATCTTTAATTAATATAGCATTAACTAATAAAGTTAATAATAAATATATATCCAACAATTAACTAACAATACGTAAGTACCACCAAACATTGTCAGTTATACAAATATAACACCTCGTCAATCGCAAATCTTACTTACTGATCATTTTTATAAGAAAGAAAAATTGCCATAAAAAGTATAATGGTTATGCAATCCATGCTACCGTAAATAAATGTTAGGATTACCTCGTGTATAATAAATCAGGCATGATATTCTATTATGCAAGTTAACCGAGTTGTATCACAAAACAAACCCTTAGGATAAAAACGACTGGGTAATATTCAATTGTATAAGTATTTATGTATAAATAAGTATCATGTTAATACATAAATAGATTTACCCATGATTGTGCTGCAAGGACGTTACTAATCTAAGTATGTTTAGCAAAGTATATATGCGTAATTAAGGCGTGGAGTGTGAGACGACGGGTGCAATCTTATTTCGGAATTAGCACGTAAGACCCAATGATATATTGCGTGTAGAAGAAAGTTCTCAGAATAAATCTGCCATGCTAAAGCGGATCCCTATCGAATGAAAACTAAATAAATCTTGATTGAATATTCCTTCGTATCACTACAAAGTATAATAAAAAACAATAAATCATTCAACTTTTACGAGGAGCGTGTGTGTCTATGCTTTTGCTGAAAACTCATTTTCATACAAGTATCCATTCAGTGTTGCTTAATCATTCATTTTACAAAGGTTCAGTTCATACGGAGGAATATGCATACAAAATGGTGTATCATTGGATTTGAATAGTAAAAAAGTTCATCATCTTCCGTAGTCAACGTGGAATTGATGAAAACAAAGGTGGCCTTGAGTGAGAGATACAGTAAATGGAGCGTCGTAGGGTACAAAATTATTATTGTGCAGCATTACAACTTTTTTGTCAGAGAAAGCAGACATTGTAGAGCAGAGGAGACTGACATTTCAGTTCAGTTTGCACTTATGTAAGTATTAGAGCTTTCGAGGTTTATTAAATTCCAAGCGCCAGGCACTAGCTGCCAGTGAAAGCGATCTATTTCATTTATTTACTAGTTACATATTTATATTAGCATATTTTTTCTCCTCGCGAGCTTCCCTTTTGCTTATTTAAAAGAGACCAGACCAAGGGCATCGACGTCTTGTGAAATTCACGAGTTGTGATCTTTTTGGATGTTGATGTATTGGCTGTTGGGGTCGTTATACTTTTGAGGATAAGGGGGACATGTAGGAGCAACAACTATCCGGATTATATGGCACAAATCCTGGGCAGAATTTTATTTTTGTGCCAGAGTCAAAGTATGGTTGATAAATTACCGGATATCGGCCTCAGACTGGATTCGTTTACTGGATGCCCAATCATGGGAGCAATCTTCCACCCAACTTTCTCCACATTATGAAAACTGTTTTCCAAATTGTGGCCATAAATTCAGAATTCTTGGATCCACTCATCATTTCCAAATGGAAATTTGAGCCTGGAAAAATATTACCTGGCCTTCCACTTCCTGGTAATCCAAATCCAGGTCCTGTGGAAGTATGCGTATGTGCTGGTGCAGCATCTGGGGATGGAGTTATTTAAAGGCCCTGCCTGCACCTGCCCCCAAATGAAAAGAGAAAATATAGCTCACATCCATTCCCTTTTATACGAGTGACTGAATGAACTGGGTGAATATTGACTTCTCGCAATTTTTATTTATGAACCAATTTCGCAAAGAAATATTTTCCTAAACAAGAAATGAGAGGTACGAAGTAAACGATGGCAGCCTCTTATTTTACTACGTTCATACATTCCAAAGGCAGCTTCAGCAGCAGAGCCCTAACTAACGGAAGCCCAATATGTACTTGTAGGTTTACAGACCAGATCTCTGGTTGGCAGTGTCTGTACTGCGTGGTTTGTTCTGTGAATAATAAGCCTGCTGCCCTCCTGGAGAAAGTAAGTGAAGGGATCGAGGGAGAGAGTTGATATTCATTCAGTCTGCGATATTGGAGGGTGTTTGAAAGTTGAAACTGTTTATTAGTTCGTTAGTTGGCTGGCTCAGGGTGAAAATATTGAGGCAATTCTTCCGAATGAAATGGCAAATGGAATGTGATGCCGATATGAATGAAGGAATAGGACGACTGTTACTTATACTTGGTAAGGGAAGCTTTCTCTCGCATTCTGGCAGCCAGGCACACATGGAGATGCTCGTTCGTTGTACTTCTTGTGTGTGTGTGTGTACCATACAATGGAATCTCAAGAAGTATGCATTCATGTTGAGAGAGCGTGTGCCAGAATTGTGAGAGATATCGCATTAGAATTCGAAAATGACTCCTTCCCGTGAACATGATACACGAAGGAATTGCCATTTTACTGCAATGAACACCCATCATGCAGCCTGCCAACTTTGGAACTACCGATTCCTTGAGATTCTTGCGATCCTTTTGGCCAAATGGTTTCCAATGCGAAGTAATAAACCCGCATGGTTGCAATTGCAAATATTGCAATCGTACATTTCAGGAATTTAGGAAACTCATTTCGTGTTTCCCGAATTAAGTCAGAGTTATGTAACAACACGTATGGATTGTCAGTAACATTTCCTTAATTCCTATTCAGCACTTTCCGCGCTTTAATTTAGCCTAGTTTGGCCTTATGTGTACACATATATACCATCCAATGCCGACTAAATATACGCATTTACGTAGGTGGTGCTTGTCAAAAGTGGTACACAAAATTGCCTCGTGTGTACATACACGACGTGCTGGTGTTGTATGGCTCCTATAAATTATTGTTTTAACGCGTGAATATCCTCAGTTCTGCTGACTTGCCAAAATATATCGCTTATCTTGAACAAACACTGAAACACTACCCACCGCCGTTCATTCCTGAACAATTTGCAATTTTCTCTTTGCAGATTTACTTGGCTTCCTGCTTATTCTGCGAATTTCTGGCCCAGGTGGCATTACTTAAATACAGGAGATGTTTACGGGAAATATATTTGGTTACTACAAAAGTGAATTTCCTATACTGCATTTTCCAGTCCGAGAGAGAAATCATGACAGACTTGCAAATTTCAATTTTTCGCATGCCAAGAAAACGCTGACGAAAAGCCATTTAGAGTTGACGCAGTTCAAAATTCTGCGATGGAATGCAAGCACATTTTTATGACGACAATTTAAATTCTTTACAGGACGAGAATGGTAAATTGTGGATGCCGCTCAACCTCAACCAAGCGTCATTTATCACTCACCCCAAGACCAACATACGTCCCCTGCATTATCCACACAGTGAAAGTTTTTCTTGTCTATGGCCCATCGAAATCCGATGCAGTGGTGGTTTCGCTTCCGGAGAAAGGTGACCCAATTTATTCCCATGCAAAGTTGGATTTTAAATATGGAACGAGCCACTCACCCGCACCCTTACTCAGCCAGTTTCCTTTCCTCCTGCCCAAAGTGTCCCAAGTCCCGTTTGACCTGGCGGATACAAATTGCTGGTCTGAGCTTGAAGGTCGCACGGCTCTATTTCATTTTATTTCGACCATCTCACTCCCTCATCTTCTTCTGCTAGCACATGTGCGTTCCTACATTCTTTGAGTCGCGAATGATGGAGATGATACGTACGTACGTATTTATGCAAAGTCTCTGAATAGAAGAATGCATGTACATATTTTATTCAATTGCGGAAATATTGCTACCCGTCGTCCGAGGGCAAATGCAGAGTGTCACCCACCACATTACACATACATAATTCTATGATCCTCCAAATCATAAAACACACTTTTTCCCCTTCAACGTACGTAAAACTAAGGACGAAGAAAGGGGCAAATGTGGGTCTGTGCCGGGAGAAAGGAGAAATCGAAGAAAGGGTAGCCGTTTGATTGCTTGTAGTGACAGGAAAGAGCAGCACGAGTCCCCTGAGGACTAATAATAATAAATTTCTAAATGTCATGCAACAGCGAATATCTTTATCATCATTGACACAGAGTGGGACAGGAAACTTATTTTTCCACCAGTCTTTCAGCATATTGCATTATCTCGTCATGTCCAAATGTTTGAATCGGTGGGTGAGCAGGACCGAGGCTCCAGCCAAACTCCTCGGCGAGAGCTCAGATGTAATCAAAAAAGCTTTCAAAGCCTCCACATATTTTCATGTACGAGAAAATGAAATGGTATCTCACTCCCTCCGCCGCCGATGATGACGACGATGAGAGAGGCACCAAAGAGATGTCCAAATGTCTCCCGTCGACTTGACATCCACATAATTTATGACCCTCCCAACCATATCACATCAAATAGCATTTACCAATATCATTGTCCCGCCAGACAACGTGCTTCAGATCCCCTGAGCCAATCTTTTAGGCAATAATCGCGAAAAAAATGAAGCCTCGCTGTGCCAAGAAATGAAAGTGACACTCCCGTTGTGCAACCAGCAAATACAAATATTGTGCCATTCCGACCTGATGACCCTTTTCATCCTCTGAGTCTGATTTTCAAAGTATGAATGTTGCGATTTTATGAATACCATTGATTTGGGTTAACTAAACCATTAATTTGATTCTTTGTTCGCAGACGGTTAGCAGCTAGCTTATCAGGAGTGTTATCTCCTTATCAGAATAATGAACATGACCATTCGGCATTGTAAATGAACGGTACACTCTGATTCAGGCTCTTATCTTATTGTGCAAGAACACACAGACACACACACTTAAAGGGGTTTCTGTGCACAGCAGCTGGTTATCGTTAAAATTAAATGGGTAATAAAATAGTCAGATGCAAACATCAATCAAGAGGCAGGACGGACACCTCTCTGAGCAGCACCCATCTAACGACCTTCACCAGTAGTTCAGTCCCTCAAGAAGAAGAAGATGGCTGCTGAAGGGGCGTCAGAATCTCAAAGTGAAAGCATGAGACAACGGCGGCGGGGGCGAGGAAGCGGCACCCTTGCAGAAGACATCAACCGCAATGTGACCCTGGACATGGAGCCTGTGTCCTCGATGTCCAGTGAGGACGATGATGACGATGACGACGACAAAGATTCTCTCTACCTCCGCAAAAAGAACAAAGTTTCCGGTTCATTTGCCCTCATTTCCGTCACAATTTTAATCACGTTGACGCTTCTGTTTGTGAAGTATATGGACAAGCGACTGCCAGAACCATTGATGGAAGCGGATATTGCAGCCCACCCCACGAGGCGAGTATGCATCCATTTATTGCTCCAGCCGCATACATATTTGTGTTTGTTTGTGCACGTAGCTGTGACTTTTTGCTTGCTCTATTCATTAAACGTCCTCTTTGAAAAGGAGGGCAAAGTTTAAACAGGAATTATTACGGTGTTGCTGGTGCTTTGTTCTCTGGCAGGTTTATCGAGGAGAGAGCTCGGAGGGACTTGCATGATCTGACAGTCGTTGGAATTCGAGTATCAGGAAGTATTGCAACTGACGTGGTTACCGTCGACAAATTTAGGGACGTTCTCATTGAGATCAAACAGAACTCGAGTGAGGTTTACAACGTGGAGTGGGACGTGCAAAGGCCGACGGGAAGTTTTTGGTTGGAGGACGACGAGGGAAGCACCAGCTCCTACTCTGGCGTACGTTCCTCAGGGGTTCTGACCCAAAAATCCTACTCCAAAATTTTGCATTTTTAAAACCACTCAGGAACATATGTAGAACATACATACACAAATGCTTTATGACGCCACACACTTTGATGCAGTGCACTGCTGCTGATTCCGACCGCCACAGGGGCGTTTAGGGAACAGCCTCATGTATTATTAGCATTGTTATCAAATACAATAAAGTGTGTTGCACAATAAAGCAGCAGTGGTGATCCCATCTCAATTTCTCAGAATATCCACATACACATATTTTATACGTAACCTTACTTTTTACACAGATTGCAAACGTGGTGGCGAAACTGGAACCTCGAGACCCTGCCCAGCGGACTAATTCAGGAATCCTTTTGAATTGTCATTTCGACTCAAAACCTGGAAGTCCTGGCGCAACTGACAATATGATCAGTTGTTCCGTCATGTTAGAGATTTTGCGAGTGCTTGCCTATCAACCGACCCTTGTGATTCGCAACCCAATAGTTTTTTTGTTCAACGGTGCCGAAGAGCTGGGGCTGCAAGGTGCGCATGGTTTCGTGCGTGGGAAAACTGACCATTTGCGAGAAGAGTGGGGACACGAGTGGGCACAAAACCTGAGCGTTTTTCTCAACCTGGAAGGTGCTGGGGGCGGAGGTCGCGAAATCCTATTTCAGGCGACTGGAGGTTCTAAACATATTCACGTTTTATTTGCTTGTGGTGATATTTCCTTTGAATGCATGGACACAATGCTAATCAGTCTTATTACCGCGACGTTAAAGGCAACACTCATGAGACGGGTTGGCTTTTGAAAGCGTACAAAGAGAGTCCTCACCCCTACGGCAACGTGTTGGCCGAAGAAGCCTTTCAGTTTGGTCTGATACCTTCAGACACAGACTTTCGCATATTCCGCGACTTCAAAGGCCTGGCTGGCCTTGACATTGCATTCATTAAGAATGGCTGGGTGTATCACACCAAATGGGACAAACTCTCGGAAATCCCCCCGGGCAGCCTGCAACACATGGGAGATAATGCTCTCGCCATGGTGAAGTATTTGGGCAACCTGGACTTGACGGAACACAGTTCTGCTGAACAAATGGTCTTCTACGATGTCTTGGGCGCTTTCATGATCACCTACTCAAAAACTGTGGGGATCGTGATCAATGTGGCAATTTCGCTTGTCGCTGTAGGCGTCATAATCTTCTTTGGTGAGTGATTACGGATACAATCTCGTTTTGCATATATTTGTATCTTCCGTGGTCTCACATTCGTCTGTTTCCCTTCATTATGCACAAAGGAGGCTGGAAGCCCAAGTCATTTCTAACTTACGCCTTGTATTTGGGGTAAGTGACACAGAATGTGCATACCTATAGCTCAGATGGCAGTACTCTTTACAATCCCACATTGTTAGGTCCACCATCCTCGTGTGGGGAGTAGCGGTCGGAGTTTCGGCCTTGGTGGCAGTAATTCTCAACGGATCTGGATATCCGAAACCTTTCTACACTTATCCAAGTCTTGCTCTCGTTCTGTTTGGTCTGCCAGCAATGATTGCACAAATTTTGGTTTACTCTGTATGCCTCAAGTCCTCCCCGAAAGATGCCTGGTTGGCAGGCAAGCTGACCACGGCCATTCTTCTCTTCGTGACTACGTTCATCACCAGAGGAGCGTACATTTTTCTGCCTCAGCTCATTTTCGGGATTGTGGGATGGTTTGGTGCCAGATATTTGATGCGAGGTGCCACATTTTACGTCAATCCTGTTCTCTTTGACGTTACAGTACCTTTCTAGTTATGCTAATGATATGCGTTCTCTATCAGGGTGGCCAAAGTCAATAATGGTGACGTACATAGTGATTGGGGAAATTATTCCGCTGATCATGTCGTCATACTTGATCTTCACATTGTCCGACGTTTTCGTCCCCATCTTGGGACGAGCGGGGAGCGAAATGAATGGAAACATATTTTTTGGCTTGATCATTGCGGCGATCGTCTCAATCATCGTGGTCCCAGGCCTCGCCTCCTTCTTCGTCAACTACGACAAGCGGGTTTTGTTGACCTGTTTGCTAATGAGCGTGTTCCTCCTCAACCCCATGATCGTGTTTGGCTTCCTTGGGAAAATCCCGTACCAGGAAAAGACTCCGATGAGACTGACCATTTGTGTAAGACTATAGTTGACCACTCGTAGCGAAACGACATAGACGTGAATAAATAGTAAATGCCAAATTGCACAAAATAACTGATTTTTCAGGATGTTGACAGAACATACTACAACTCGGATGGGATGGTACGGAAGTCGGAGCACGGGTATTGGTGGTGGCCAATTGATGCTGACACGGATAACATGTTCCCAGAATTCTCCAAAACCATCAAAGAAGTAGTCGATGTCCGGGATGAGATTTTAGAGTATGAAAATTGCGAAGAGTTGTACTGCTCGCAACCTTTCATCTGGCCCACGACCAAAAGAATAAAGTATTTTAAATATCGCACTGACTGTAATGTGACAATATGCTAAATAATATTGTCACTAATTATGCAAATTGTGTCAAGGAAAGTCCACTGGATCACGCAGCCTGGGTCACTGCCATACGCGCTCAAAGATGCCGTGAACATGACCGTTCTTCAGGACACGTCTCCATCGTCCACCTTTCGCCGCCTGACCCTCGAGTTCCACGGCCCCGCTCAAACGACGGTCGTCCTCAGCCCTCGACCCAATTGGGAGGCGAACATTACAATCCAGGTGTCGATGGAGAACATTCCCGTGGAACGCGAAGGCAGCAACCGATGGAAGGGGAGGAAGGTTTACTACATTTACCACGGACGAGGCTACATCGTGGAGCCAATTAGAATCAACGTGGACCTGACACAAACTGCTCCGGGGGATGAGAACGGCTCATTGTTGGAGATCCAGCTCTCCGGACTGTTTCTCGACATGACTCCGGAAACTGCGACTCCTGAATACACCGACTTTCTGAACAGGTTTCCCTCTTGGACCTACACAGGAATGAGCTGGTCATCCGTCATGAAAATGTACAGAATAGAATAACAAGCCCAATATGCATAACATGAATAAAAGATTTTAACACACATCTCTTATTGTCTTGCTATTTAATTGATTCGTTAGCAATTTAATGTCCATTTTTGTCCAATCAATTAAACCCTCCACGTTTCAGAGAGTGGATAAAAAATGAGGAAGCGAGCTAATAAAATTTTCGGAATCTGGGTCTGGAAATAAAAGGAAGCCGAAATCGGATTTGAGTCCATGCCATGGATGTCACTTTCATTACTCGGCGCATGAAGTTGTATACTGTGTCTGGGTTTGAGATGAGAATACATTTGGACGATTTATTTCTCACGCTCTGGCAAACATCAAGCAATGTCAAGACTGAATAATACGCACAAATACATTTCATCTGAAATTAGAATGGGCTGATGAAACCACTTTTACTTTCACCGGACTGACTGCTCCCTCCTCCACGAGACCACCGCCATACATACACACGAGAAATGATAAATGCACAAACTACCAGCCAGCAAACCAGCCAACGTATGTATCTTGATGCTGCAAATCCCATGCCTCCGCTGTGCTGGGGTTGTCCACTAACTGACTTTCTCTTCGCCAGCCTCTGCTGAGTTCCACCGACCTCCTTTCTCCGTCCATATATTTAACATTTCCAGTACATGCTTTATTTGCTTCGCTGGACGCAGACAGATGTTGCATTGCCAAAATAAAATTCAAATTCAACGGTCCAGAACAATAATAATGCCGCACAGCTTCATGCTTTGTGCACGACTTGAACAAAAAACAATGATTTTTGTACACTGAATATAAATGAATGGTTTTTCTCATTTGTTTCGAGTGATAAATTGCAAAGCTGGGGAAAAGTCAGTTAGCATCATCCTTCCCTTTTTTGTATTTACTAAATAAGTACGCATACAAGTTTAATGTGCGTGTCTGTCTGTCCATGAAATCGAGACGATCTTTTGATCAGCATGAATATGTAAATACCAAGAAATTATTAATGGACAATTTTACTCGAAAATTTGCAAGTTTGACATTTTTATTATTAACAAATCAAACCCAAGTCTTAAAGGTACAAATTACGTACGTCGTTGTTAAATGATTGATACATTTGAGGAGCGTTTCTTAATACCAAATCAATTTCAAACAATAATAGCACTTACTTTTAGCAACTACGTACAATCAATGTTTTCAAATTACGTATGCGGAATGGAAGCAATGCACTAATCATACGAATAAATTATGTCTTAAAAAACAAATAATTAACATTAATGTTCAGACTAGAAGCTTCATACGTTTTGTGTTTGTTGTGTCTATTTACAATGAAAGTGTACACTGCAATCTGTCATAGAGCTAATTTAATCCAGAAATATCTAGTAATTTACGTGTTAAGTAGTAAGATATTCTTAAAGCATTTCGCGTGTGCGATCAGAAATACTGTAATTAACAAGCGTCGAGATATTAATTAAATGCAGAATTTTGTCTTACAAGTGACACTATTTAATCTCGCAAAGCAAAACTATTTGTTCAGAAAATGCTTAGTGAACCAAAATGAAAACTTGCAAAAACTGAGAGCTAAATTGTAAATACTTTTGTGCTATCGAGTGCAGAATAAGAATTACGTTAGTTTAATGACTATTATTTACAATCCAGATGCCACAAAATCACAACCCCTTGTCGAGTAGAGTCTTTGATTTGTAGGACAATTCGGATCTATTATGTTTTGCCTGCAATGTGGGTGGTGTGAAACCATCTCATCTTTCGATAAGTGGTAAATCACCAAACTATCCTAACTAACATATCGTAATTATCGTAACTGTAGCTCTACGTTCTCTACTCGCTGATTTCTAAAAGCAGATTTGGAATTAAATATGTAGCCATTTATAACAACAAATACCTTATCAAACTACACTTATATTTACGTCTGTTATGTGCGATGGTATGAATGTAAATTATGTATCTGAACTAGAATAACTCTACGTTAAATATATACAAGCTGGACCAGTGGAATTTGAAGATCTCTTGAAGATGTCTACCTTTCTGCTGCGCTGTGCTGGGATGGTGGAAGCCCTTTAAGCAGAAACAAAAAACATCCAAAAAATTCTATCAAATTCACTTCTGGGAGCTATTTTTTTCATCATTTTCAACATTTGGGAAGTGATGTGGGCTTGAGAAGCAATATTCCCTCGTACATATATTTATTAGAGTAGTGAAAACATAGGAATTCAATAATTACGTACTGATAAGGATTAATTATGTAAGATGAGAGAAGAGGAATCTTAATTAATTTACATATTTTGTGACAACGACAACTTCTGCCAATGGCCACTTATATTTAGATCGGTCAATTCGTCGGTATTACCGGAAACGGTATTATGAGTAAGAATGACTATACTAATGATAGAGAGTGCCTACAATTATATCATCTCCACATAAATTATTAGCATAAATAAAATAAGAGTGAACAAAAGCTCTGCGTGACAATTAAGATATTCGTGATTTAACAGTTAACTCAACTAATTAACTAATATAATTATAATTATAATTTGCAATACTCTTTGGATTTAACTTGTTCCACAATATTTCGTACAAGTAGTAAAAGTAAATGACTGAGAATACTTTTGTTGCCGGAGAAAAGCTTAGTTTAAGTGAGAAGGTGGTTGCTGTACATTGGATTTAAAGGATGGTCGCGATCTGCAGCCGTCATTCGCAATCTTCGAAAGCTTGGGTGCTGTGAGTTGAGATACTGCGCAGCATTCATGGGTTGACCAGACGTCGCATACTCGTAGGCGCTCATGGGATACGACGGCGCTAGGATGGCGTGGTCGTATGCAGGCGAATTGATGAAACCTATGCAAATAAATAGAACAATTCAATTAGTCGACTTAATCAAATATAGTGATTGTTGTGAATAAATATAATAATGATAATAACTTCGTACTCGTGATGGAGTGTGGCCCAATTCCAGAATCGAAGGAGCTGCTTTCTCCCGGGTTAACTCTCGCCGAGCTGGAACTACTGCCCCCTTCGCCGTAACTGCTTCCGCTGCTCCTTGAACTGGGATAAATTCCTGTCCCATTGACTCCTCCATTGACCAGAACACCGTTGCCGACCACCAAACCCGACGGATTGGACATGACATGCCCTCCACTGAGACTCGTCGGAATAACCTCGTACGGACGCCCACTCCCGTTGCAAGATTCCGTCAACACGGCGACCAAGTGTGGAGGAATCTTCATGGTCATTCCATTATTTGGGTTGGAGAGGATAAGCATGTTGTTATCATCCATTCCCACGTGCTTGGAATATCCTCTGGGATTCGTGCCATTGTTGTACTTTCCCAGACTAGAATTTGCCAAGTTGTTGCGCGATCTTCGGTCAAGACTTCGTTGTGACTTAAATGCCGAGCTGCCGGATCCACCACCAGCGTTCCCATTCCCACCGGAACCAGAACTGGATCGTGGAGGGCGCTTTCTTGTGAGGGACTGGGCCCTTTTGGTGGAGTTTCGCCCTCCCTGATGTTGCTGTTGCTGCTGCTGATTAGAGTATTGCTGACTCTGCTGGTACCGCATAGTTGCCATTGCCACCGGGTCAGTTCCGTCGTGAGAGACAGGAACGTCGATAACGCTCAGCTCGTCCTCCGCAAACTCGTCTTCCGACGGCCCATTGTTCCTGTCCGAGTGGTGGTCTGGAAGTTCCTCGTAAATTGGAGGAGGGTTGAGAAAGTAGGAGAAATCCATCTTGGGATTTGTCATCATCCCATTCGAACCGATGCTTTGGTGTGCAACGTCCATCATCTGTAAGTCCAAAGAAGCCTGCTTATTAATTCAGACTCTACAACGGAGCAGATTTGAACTATGGCAAAGAATGCCGGAGGATTGGGAGTGAGATATTAAATAAGATGCTTATGCGCTCACCTCTATGGAAGGAGGTGCAATGGGCGGTCGTGGTCGAGCGTGAGTCAGGTTGAGATCTTCATAGAGAACGCCATTGCCATTCATCATCGTTGGTCCGTGGTGGTGATGGTCGAAATCCTTGGAGGACTGTGTCACTCCCTTCCTCTTCTTCCTACGGCACACCAAACCAGACATGACTTTATTTCAAATTCACAAAAGACGTTCGGAGCAAATAACATTAATCATGCTGTCATCCACGTCATGTCCAACACAGCTTAATTAACCCATTATTAATTATTCATCAACAATTAGCTCAGACTCACTTCATTCTCACATATTTCCAAACAATGGCAGCCAGGACCAGTAAAATCACAAAGGACAGCAGGGTACAACACACGATCTGCATGTAGTCAACACCAAAAAAATGTCATCACCAAATTCAGATACGAAACCCTGATTATCTTTTACAACTTACCACAGTGACCGAAGGAAAAGAGCCGATTCGCTTGAATTCTGCGTCAGATACCTGAAAAATAAATCACAAAAAATTATTCAAGTAAAAAATACCGAGTAAAATTAATCCATTCATCATCATCATTTTTCACGTCTTCGTACACGAAACCACCAGCCAACCAAGTGCACAAGAGACGATTTTTTTGAGGAATTATAATATTTAGCCTTTCCCCAAATCTTTAGCTCTTGCTCCTCCTCATCATCATCATCATCGTATGTACTGATCACATGTAATCTCCACTAATTGACCATGCAAAATTGAGTCATGATTGTGCTCTGGGTTTTGTTTAGCAATCGTGCCATGTTTCTTTAAGAAACGTTACTTACTCATCGTGTATTTACTGTGCCGTGAAATGTTGAAAACTGATGACTGAAATAATGTCCCTGGGCCAAGCAATTATCGCCATTCTCATAAAGCATGCAACGCAAGGAATCAGTAGTGGTCACCTTTTAACAACTCTCGCTTTTATTTTCTCGTTAACTTCTGCTCCTTTTGATGCTCAAGACATACTCGGAGCGTTTTTACATGTTTTGTGTTCATACGTACACCAGATGAATACACGTCCGTACGAGTAATCATAATATGTATTCATGTAGTCCTATCTGCGTATCTTTTATATTTAAAAAAGCCCAATCATTGTATAACGAGCTCGTTTCATTGTGTGAAATAATTTACAAAACGTGACACGGTGTTGCCAAATGCTCTAAAACATCCAATAAATGCTGATAATTTGACGAATTTACATCCACAGAGCCTAACCGACGGATGATAACTTTATTGCCGTGCATGCTCCGGGCGACTCATTCCAGTTTTGATTGAGATTATTAAGAGTTTAAAGTTGCTTCATTTCAACTCCTCGGCCGGCACAAATAAATCTCTGATCAACTGCTCTCGAAGAGTGAGATTGAGCAACATCCAGCCATAATTTCAGACTCACTCACAGGATTGTATTTTCTGACCATGACGTAATTTTATTGCCCTTAATTTGAGACTTACAGATCAGTTTTAAACTTATCGGAATGAAATCTTTATTTGCTTAAACCACGCCAACGAAAACAAACACGTAATCTCAAGCGGTTTGACAACTCATCTCTTCCCAACGGACTCATGGGAATCTGTCAGATTTCCACGTTACGAGAAGCACTCAAGAGCAATTAAAAGGTGTAATTTGAAGAGCAATTTTACTACTGCAGCGAAAGAAAGACGATATTAATTCAAATGACTTGTACCCCTCCGAATAATAATGATACCCTTTATGTATAGTGGACATGCATATTCGCCTGCTTGCTATGCATCTTGTAAGTACGTACGTACGTAGTACAATTACCAGTTTCTAGAATTATGAATATTTAAAAAAATGCTATAATAGTACGCCGGCTTTTCGCTTCCAATCAAGTGTTTGTTGGTCCAATTTCTTCCTTCCAAATCACCACCGGCAATCAACAGCCAATACAAAATTATTATTATAAATATATGAATAAACTACGCAGTAAAGCCGTTCCTCTCGGTAATAAGAAGACAGGTCAAAAACTTTCGACCGATTTTTGTAGCGTGGTCAACATTCCTTCGTTTCCGACCAACCAATCGATCGATCGTTCTGATCTTGAGTCATAACCGCTTCAGGAATTTCATGGGTGTCTTCGTCGTTGTATTTTTTCAGTCATGCATCTCAGTAAACGCCGTCGTACAAGTACCTCGTTCCTATCCATCCCGACTCTTGAGGAATAATCACCACCAACACAATTTAGAGAGATGCAATGCTGAGATACGATATCGGTTTGGGTGATCACTCTTTTAAACGTTCGCTGTGGGACTGATGTGCGGAGACAGGTGTGAATAACATGAAAATCTAAAGTCAACAAAAAGCGCTGCTGGACGGTTCTCCACTTCACACCTCATTTAATAAACGTCGTATTGTGGAGCAGCACCACTAACGCGTCGCTGAATTGAATTGCATGTCACTTCCTCCACCTTAAACTCTTAAATTTGAGTAGAATAAACAACTCACATTGAGAATAGGACATGTCATGTCCATGTCGCACGGAAGGTCCGGTGGGATTGGGGGTGGGGGGAGGTGGAAGAGAGGCGGTGGGCCCCCGCAGTCACTGCAATCGTCATCCATCAACATCCAGGCTGAGGAGGACATCTGCAGCATAGACAAAATCACAAAATTATTAAAAAATTCTCGCTTTTCTTCATTATTATTGCATAATAATTGGTCGGTGATTGTTGTAGACAACTTTTTAACTTTTTAGGAAACCAACAAACAGCAGAGGACTCAACAGCCAAAACGCAATAAATCAAAAAGTCAGTCGTCTACAATATTACATTGCTTTCTGCTGACATTTAAGGCATCTTTGCAATAAAAATTTCTCGGATGGCCAACCGCATAAAAGACATTAAAGTTGAAGCAGCATGATATTCTCACAGGTTTTTAACATGTCCTTTTCATTCATGTAACTAAAATTGTGCTTGGTTGGTTGTCATTGTTAGTGCAAGCTGAACACAAGCTGACTCCAGCCAGACATCTTGGACGACCGACTCCTCTCGAGAAAGAGAGAGATTCCATAGTGCTTCTCTTCTTTATGCTGACTTCAACAAGGAAATCAACATGGAATTCCAACAGATATCAACATGATTTACAACGTGTTTAACAACATCCATGTTTTATTAAGTTGCTACAGTCAGGCTGAGTCGCCCAGTCTCTAAATCTATTCAACTTGCTCGGTTCATCTTCACTTTTTTGCTTTCTTTCCCCTCACTTATAATACATGCTGCTCAAGAATACGTGCATGCACATCCGTACTTGTAATATCACAAGTACGTATTCATGCTAGTACAAATCTCTGCCTTTACTTTTATGAAACTCACGGAAATTGCGAAATTGGTTTTTTAGACGAAAGGTATTTTTTAATTTTCTATTTTATGATACACAAACGGCTGTAAAAATTCCTCATTATTTCATAAAAACAATGCCAAATTATCCTCCCACACAATACCGAATAAGTGACATTAATTGAAAAAGTGACATTTTTATCTCCCTCGATAAATTTACCGAGACCAACTTTGCCCTCGCCTGAATCTTTCTCATACAGCACAAAAGTACGCGTTTTACGGAGAAACCTGTTGAGAAGCCCGTGTGTCTTGTTTGTTTATTCTTATTTTCATGCTACCCTGCAGTTTCACTTTGGATGAAACACAACAAAAACTCGGAAACAATGTGACGAGCACCACGTCGACTCGTCCTTTTTCTTACAATTAGACATTTGATTAAATAAGTGGATTCAGCATAACACAATATGTACGTATGTATATAGAAACGAAGAATAGCAAGAGAAAAACCTATGTACAGTTCAGACTTCATTTAGTCAGGACCAGAGTCCCATTTTTAATTTGTGCCCGATGACCCAACAACTATCAAATTGTAATGCAAAGTTTTTCGGCACAAGTTGGCATAATACGTCATCAATTGTCATACTTATCCAGGGTGACCATTGAGTCCCTCTCTCACAGACAGACATTTCGATTCCATAGGTCCTAACTCGGCCTAAAAATGCGTTTGCATGCTAAAACAAATCCAACTTTTAGAAAACTAAGACCACATACAACATAATGCACAGCATAACTTTTAGCCTTTCCTTTTAAACTTAAGATGAGCAGAATTTTGCTGGCTCGTCAGACGACAAGACCAATCAAGGCAACATAAAGTCAACATTAACATCCAAGCCAGGCCGAGTGTCATCAATGGGCTTGTGGACAATCCTACTTGATAAGAAACACGCATTTGGCATTTATACTCGAGTACAAATATCCTGACGAGAAAAAGAACCAGTAAGTAACCACCACGTTTGGCCATCATTTGGCATTAAAACATACTTTTCCAAAGACTTACTCAAATGCGAAGAGAGCATTTACGGCAGAACTTTTAAAAAATATTTGTGTAAAATAATGCAGAGATAATTCAGCGCAGTGCTTGTTGGCCTGCACATTGCCACCACGACACGCAAAATGCCCATCAACCTCTCTCAAAGCGAGTAAAAAATTATATTCGTCTAATATTTATGACTTTTGGTCGTCTTCTGAGATACAGGAGGCAATGAAATCGAGGAAACTACAGTTTTCTTTCTCTCCCTGAGATCAAGTCAGAGATAGCAATATTGCTTTTTTTGTGAAACGTTGCAGTTGCAGTAGCAGCGTCGTGTTCGTTAACTTACTTCTCATCAATGCATGCATACGTAGGTATACTTACACAAGCCTGCATGAATAATAACTGTGGGTGACCGGGACAGAAATTTTATTGGCGAAACTCGTCCCATCGTCGTCCTATGCATGCACTTCCATTGTCGAGAACTCGACGATTCCCATTGCATCGTAGGTACTTTTACATTCTTGGTTAATTATTAAATCGCATTCTCTGTCATAATCGTAAACATTTCAAAATAAATTTGAAAAGTGACAAAGCACTTGAAATTTGTAAAGCAGGTGGCAAACTTGTTGCAAAAGTGGTCATTTCACATCGAGCTGATTGTTGTTATTGCCATCCAGCCTGATTATTGCTGTCTCTCTCTCTCTCTTCTCAACCACTTGTTACGCCCTTTTGTTCTGTTTTGTTCAAATGTCAAATCATCTTCTGCTTTCAGCTCGACATCCACACAACACGGCTCGAATGTGAAGTTTCTTGTCGAAAAACCTCGAAAAATCTCCAAATCAAAGCCACTCGAACCTGTTTCTCTTGCTGAACAACAGCACTACGTTATTAGTTGGATATAAACCATTCTAGGCTTGGAACAACAATCAAAAGCCCTTCATACATAAAATGAGTAAGATAATGGAGCAAACGGATTGTTGACTCTTCTCAAGACTGGAACTGCAAGGTCAAACAATTGTTCAAAAGTTGAATTGTTCATCCTTCTCGTGGACCAGTTTCGTGCCTTCATTGAGTCCTGTTGTTATTGCTTCTGAAAAGGAGATTAAAGGAGCTGGATACAAGTCATTAGCCATGAGAACCAGTGCCCTTAACTTCTCTGTGCAACACGAACATTTGCATGCTCACGGTCCGACCCTTGGGATTTCAACAATTAGTAAATAATAAAAGCAGTTGATGATGCAGTTTATGCAGAATTCTCAAGAGGCAGCAGACGAATTTATAAAGCCTTTCATGCCAACACTCTACAAATCATAGTTCCTGTCATCATACGCAACACAACCATGTAACAACCTATACACAACTTATTTGTTCAAGAATTTAAACCGGTGTATTTTGACACGAACGAATTTGATCATCACGACGCCTTACCCTTACATAAGTTTTTCTTTTTTATACACCGGCTTATTGTTAACGCGCATTTCAAACGAGCAAGTGGACGACGTGTCCAAGACATGATGTATTTTAAAAGGAAAACAAATTGCAAACTAATACGGCGATTTGTAGGAATTCCGTAGTATGCACATTAGCACAAAGAAAGGTGGATGCACATTTCCCATGAAATATTCGGTATCAAAATCTAATTAATTCAAAAACTTGCAACCAGCCACAAACAACCCCCCATTGAGCAGAGTCGGGAGTGCATAACAATAACGGGTGCCTGTCAAATGATGAAAAGGTTTTGCCAACTAAAAAGTCAAGCACTCTGAGTTTACATCATCATCTCTTCTTCTTTTTCCTCTTTGAAATTTGAAAGGAAGACATTTTTCGTATTCGGGTTTTCGATTTGGTTTGGTTTTGCTCAAGTCAGAGGGAGAATAATGAATTGCATTTGCATACAAATCACAATCACAACTTGAGAATTATCTCAATATACTAATTGACAAATGAACTCAGTCAATGCATAATCTCCAAAGAATTGTTTTGAAATGTTGGCAAGTCACGTTTCAAATTAATTGGAGTGATCTATATGTCCGACAGTCACACACAATTGAGAATCTTCGTTCGACACACCAAAAAATCAAATGCACCAACCAACACGAATGACAATCTCCAAAGAAAACAAAGGTTGTTCCTTGCTCCATAATAATACGAGATTATTGTGAGCAAGTAAGAGCAAAAAATGCAAACAACGGCCAGAAAACAAGACTGGGCTCCACACAAAACACGATTATTTAGGCTTTTGCCCATATAAAACTAACCCTTGAGGGAATTAAACAAAGCTGAACCAATTTCCATCCGATTTTAGTTATAATTTGACATGTTTTGACTTTGAGAAACAATAGGATTTGGTGTTGAAACTATTTTAGCCTTCAGGTAGGTAGAAAAGCAAGTGGTGATTAAGACGATGATTAGAACGACAACATGAACGACAAGGACTGGACAATTGGGCAATGAAATAAATAAATGAAGTTGTCTTTTAATCTTGTGTGGCAGTAGTTGGTTGGTTGGCTGGTGGAGGTGGAAATGACCACAGCAAGAACAAGCAAGTCAGGAAGAACAAGGTGGCATTGTAATGGTAACAACGTCCCAATTTAAGATATCTGACACTGACAAACGCACCCCACTCTCTCTCCCCGTCCACTTATAATGACAACAACGACGGAGAAAAGGAATCTAGCCTTGTTTGTCGTGGGGTCCAACACAATAAGCACCGATGAGAGACGTTCTTCTGGTGGAGGAAGAGGCTGAGTGACGAGATCATTAATTTACTTGAGAGACCTGTTGTGGGACAAGGCTCGTATTTTGGGTCGTCGTCGTGTACTTTGGAATGTAAAATCATTGTCTCAGAGACATGCAACTGCTATTATTATTATTATTGTCACTGCTGCGGGACCAACCGCTTGGTAAATTACAAATGCCAAATACTCAGACAAAAAGGCTCAATCAAACAATCCTCTCATTGTCATGTCGCATGTATTGACTTTTTAAAACCAATTCGTACAAAGTAGAGTGCATGGAGTACACATCTGTATGTGCATGCGTACGGGTATGTATCTCATTAGCAGCATGCGCATACTCTTGGCAAATACAAACTGCATAATTAAATCCTCACTGCAAGTGATTGGTTGGAGATGATGAATCAGATAGCGATTGAATCCATGAATGTCTCTGATGGCCAGAGAAGGAATGACCAACAATCGACCATCAAGCACCGGTTTCTCATAAATTCCTTATGGTCCTCGTGAATGAAAGAATCGCCCATCAATGTCAAAATTGACAGATTCAGTTGGGCAGGTTTGTCCATAAGCGAACCACATATTTTATGTGCCTCGTGGTGGACATTCCTCATCCACGAAAAGGAGCTCATCACGGCTTAAATCTCGCATTAAGCAATAATGCGTCCGCCTAAGAAAGCAGAGCGTGGATAACGTGTAAGCATGTATGTAAATAAAAAAAAGGTGCACGAGAGGATAAAGTGGATCAGGATTTCCAGTTGTTGACGAGAAGGGAGTGCGAGGGCCCGGAAGTATCAAATTATAAGCCCCCTCAAGTATCTATCAAGTTTGAGTGAATTGAGTCGTTGGATATAAACTTCTCTCCACCGTTTCTTCAACCACAAGTAAATGTCTTTATTAGAAGAGCGAGGCAGGAGGAAGTTTTTTGAGGGGAAGGAAAAAAAGGCTTATCAGGAGAGTAAATTCATGCATGATGAAGTTGTTTGCTGGGAGATCAGCACACAGAAGCAAAATAAATGCTCGGAGGAAAACCCTTGATTAAGATTTAATGATGGGCCATACTAATAACCACGGCTGTTCATAAGACGATAATTTTTGTTTTAAATACTTGGCAGCCACCTCCACATCATCACCACCACCACAAGGCTTCTGAGTATGATGAGTAATTGTAATAATTGTGGGCACTTTATTTCACCACTTGGCTCCCTAACCTGCAATTAGCTCACAAACCAAAGTTCGGTGAGAAAATCATTGTGATACCAACGAACGGACGCTCAATGGTTGCTCACCACCACCGTCTCTCTCTTTTTACAGGGTCGTGCAGGGCGTGTACCCAAAGGGAGAGGTCTTTATTATTATGGCGTGCTAAAAACACTGCAAATTTCTTCCATCCCTTGCCTGTGGCTAAATCCTACTTGGCAAATATTGCTCGCCAAGTGAAGCCAGTGGAGGCGGATCTTCTAATAGGACGCGAGCAGGCGACCGGATATGAATCATTTCAATTAGTTTGCTTAAGAGAAAAAAATGATCCCAAGACCTGTTCTAAAAATATTTGCAGCAAGACGTCATCGCTGATCAATATGCACAGATGAGTTTGCTTTGTCTGGGTGTAACTTATTCAACACAAAATTTGTACCGTCATTTGGACAAATTCATCGTCTCATTTAAGCCCAACAGCTTATTCCTTCCAATAAAATCCAAAGAAAGAACGGGCTCCTAATAAAAAAGGCTTGAAATGAAAGGGACCTTTTTTCTTAAAAGGCTCAATTCAAGCCTTGTCACAAAGTATAATCCTTCCTAGTTCAACTAATGATAAAAAAGAAGCCCTGATAAAAATAGGATTTGTGTGACAGTCCTTTAACGCAAACAGTGAAACCCGACTGATTGATGGTGAGCTGCTGATCACAAGAAATCTCACTTTTAAATCGTTGGGAAATTATGTCAGCCCCGAAAAATTAAATCACGTTCGAAATCCCTTCCCTCGTCCTTCGTTGAGCTTATGTAATCACCTTCTACGTAAACCATGCTAATTCA
Source organism: Folsomia candida (assembly GCF_002217175.1). NCBI lineage: Eukaryota > Metazoa > Arthropoda > Collembola > Entomobryomorpha > Isotomidae > Folsomia > Folsomia candida. Next base: position 827,137 of record NW_019091234.1, read on the forward strand.
AGGAGCCGGCCGACTGACCGGAGCAGGAACCATGCATGTTATAAAATCCACTCTTCTTATTTAATACATAATGTTTCATCGTCTTCCTCCAATTTTACCTCGTCTTTTTTTTTGCTTGAAGATTCTACAACAGCGTATGTCTGTCGCTGATACGTGTGTATGTACTGCGCTCAAGTCTGCGTAATAATAAGCCTGTTGAAATAACGAGAAGAATTCCAACCCCAAAATTATGTATCGGAGGACGGAGCAGCCTCAACAATATTTTATTTTATGACTTGTACATACTCGTCGGCGTGCAACATTTCATTGTTTATTGATCGGTGTAATGGGCGAGTCCCAAAAAGGTATCGCAGGGACGATGAGTAAAGGTGTAAGTGGAAGATGAGGTGAAATATCCAACAACATTTATTAGTATTTCCCCTTCTGCCGGTAAGCATCAGAGCACCCCACTTGCGTTGCTATTATGGTTAACGAGGAGAGTTGTGATGATCCCAAAGTCCAAACTGACACTGGAGGCTAATAACAATAATTCCAATAAATAATAATGCAACGTAACAAATGAGCTTTTCAACAATCACCAAACCATAACCCATATTGTGAAAGCCTAATCTTTCAGAGTTTAGAGGGAGAAGAGGAACCATTCTCTCCTCAAACGGCTACATCCACATTATTATTACTCCCAAATGGAGTGGTGTTGTAAAATTGTTAGCTTGTAAAAATGTAAAATTAATGAAGTAACAGAGTCGGACCTTCAACTCCAATTTGTAAGATACGAAATTACTTTATTGCTCTGGTGCTGGTCCAACATTTCGTAAAATATCTACGAACACACCACTGCTCGTTTGACGAGCCATAGCCAATGAGCAGTCAAATTAGCTGTAAATGTTTTTGGTGAGGTGAAATTGGTTTTCTGTTCACCACACCTACAACGCCTTTAACTGACTGACTGACAACTTGACAATAGTTTCAGAGGAATATTGTTCGCCTTATTCTCAAGTGTGTAGTGGGATTCAAGAGGACGCTGAAATCCTTCGAGCGTCAGTCATCCCTTCAATAACATAATGGATTGGCTCATCAAATCAAAGATCCATTTTCGTCGTCGTCATATTTAATCTGCTTGCCAAAGGTGCGTACGAGGTTTCGTATTGATTTTTATTCACACAACGAGTAATATTCTAATTCGACTCGTGGGGCTGGGACACGCTGAGATCTGCTAATATTGAAACAATTATGATGAATTCAGTTTCATCGTGATTTGATTGCCCCACAATGAACAACATGCTGTCGTACGTAGTCCATAAGACCGAAGAACTGTGTTATCTAGTGTTATCACATTTTATCCAACCTCATTGCCAGCTCGACAATGCAAATATGATTCTTCTTCTGCCTGCGAGGAAAGTGTTGGGCCCAAGTTTTGACTTTGGGAACAAGGAACCCCGTCCAGATCATTAATTCCGACCGTGGCAGGAGAGTGAGACCCACCCCGTACAGGAGAGAGAGCGAGGGGACAAAGGGAAGAGAGCATGCGGGATTAGGAGAGATTCTGAGATTAGGTCGTCAGATACGGAGTGAATGAAAGGCCAATAAATCAAAGTTCTATTGGGCCTCGGCTGGAGGTCATGTTAAAAAACACGAGTTTCTCAGTCCCCAACTCCAAAAAAGAGACAAGACAATATAAATCCACGACCTGGAAAAATGAAGTCGCGATTAACCAGGGATTTCTTCGTTGTCGGTTACCTCCAGTGATACCCAGCCAGAGGGAAACCAAGTTGCATGTAGTTGCATCTAGTTGCGTACGCATGGAGGAACTTGATCAAGTGCTATAAATAAGAGAGGAAGCTTCATCTGTTGAATTCCCTGATGGGACGTGTCCATGTTGTAGAATAAAATTGGCATGTTCGGAGATTATACATTTCCCAACTGACCAAGTATTACTTGCATTTTTTAAACATGCAGACAGGAACACTGGAACATTCGAACATGTAGCGAGGGAATAATTCTGACAAGATTTGAAACCAGCGATTTTCTCACAAAAATACATGAAAAGAAGTAAAAATGAATAAGGGCCGACAATAAATCGAAGCCAAATCGTGATCCATCTGCTTTCCGTTTGATATTCAGTACGCGAGGATCGGTTTGTGAATAAAACGCATCGACACTCCCACTCCCATTGTTCGCAACCACGCCGAAATGGATACTCCATTTTACACGATGACGACGACACGACTCGAAGAAAAGACTACCACAACCAAAACGGAATGGTTTACTTAAACCACAATTGATGCGTAACCGAATATTAGGACGATAGCACAAATCCAGTACCAGCATAAATACTGGATTGTCAGTTGTTGGTATGAATGGCATAATGGCTGTTGAAAATTGAGACTTTATAAAAGATTTGGAAGAAACCCATTAATTTCCCACTTCCCTTTTACACGATTCCTCCAGCAGCACCTTGTTATTATCGAGAGGCACACAATTACAAGTGCACCTCAACATTCGACACCACGTCTTCCGTACGGGAGCTGACGCGTTCGTTAAAACTGGTACGAACGAAGATAGAGAGACAAGACCTGACCCTTCATATGATGGCACCGCTTGGCACATGTTCCCCTTCAAAAACCATTCATTTTCACTTATAGAAAAATATATTTCTACTTCAGCTCGAAGGAAAATGAGAAATAAATAGACAAAGCCTGCCTGCCTCTGGGTAACAGCCAGCGACACGACATTTTCAAAAAGAGCCCTGAGTAGTGAGCCTTAAAAACCACACGGCCAAAATGTGGTTGGACCACAACTCCCTTCATCTGCAGCTCATATTCATTTGCCACATGCCATCCCTTAACTTACTTCGTCTGTCTGTCCGTGCTTGCACAATCCCCTCAAAAAAATCTCAAGATTGAGATTAAGGTTGGAATATATACCTTTCTGCGTGTAATGCTCATGTCTTGCTCTGACTGGAGTAATCATGTTATCTCGAAGCTGTGAGCTGAAAATCTCTCTCCATCCTAAAATACTGCACTACTCTTTTTGTGATGGGAAGGATTTCGTATTCATCTTTGCATTCACTTTTCAGCAATCTTGTACTTTGGGATGTTTGTATGCGGTGTGTCGTACTTGTGATGGTGTAATACGAGCAGACAGCTCCAGAGGTCTTTAAAAACTTATAAATGGTGAGCATGTGTACCCATTATTTGGAAGGACAAAGGAGACATGCATTATTGTGCTCGGCGGAGCAGCAACCAACCTCTTCAACCAAAGTAAACCACATCAAGACGTTCTAAATCGCTTCATTTCCAGCACCGCGTCAACACGTCCGCTTCACCAACCAAAGAACTCGGAACGAAGAAGCGAAACTGATCTTGTCCATGTATTGTAGTACATGTAAATACTAAAGTAATATGACCGAGCCAAAATCTGAAATGTGTAGGCAGATCTATGCATGCAATCGTCCAGAAGTCTGAATAATGGTCGATCGGTGGTTGGGATTACGAGCAATAAATAATTTAGTTGGCCACAAAGGGGACAATTAGAACAGAGGTCTATTCTCCATCACTTTACTTGGGTCCAGCCACTATGTACGTTCGCTGTCCTGTCGTCACTTTTGGCTCGCAATTCACTCAACTGTGAATTCCCTCTGAATGACAGAAACCTTAAACGAAAGCGATTTCATACGACGAGTAGTACAAACTTTGAACCAAATGTTCTTTCACAAGGTCTTTTCTTCTGCGGTCTGGAGCTCCAGCATGCAACTCATGCCCAAGAAGACCGTGGTTGAAAAGGTGAGGAATCTCGCCGCAAAGTGAAAAATATGCTTTGTTGAGTTTTGTCAGGAAGCAAGTTAATGATGTAAATCTTTTTGAGCATAGACAGCAGAAGAAGAAGAGCACAAGCAGCCACGGTAGCCAAGCTATTATGACGCTTTTCTTTTCAACAGCTCCATTATGGTAATCCAATACCATTGCAAAATGCATGTATCTATATGAAAGAAAGGTCTCCAACTAATTCACAAATAGTTATTTCCGAATTGTCCTCTGCCAGACAATAGAAAAGATACAATGCAGCACGCAATTCCTTAAACGTAAAACCGACTATGTGCCACCACGAGTAAAGGTACTATGTTGAATCCCATGTCATGATGCCACCAGGAAGAAGGTCTGGGTCGTCGGAAAATTGTAATGGAAGAAAGTGACAAAGTACACATGTCCTGGTCAAGTACTTCATTCACTAGTTAAGTTATTTCAACGTCAACTTTTGAATTTGAAACGAGAACAAGCAAGGTAAACTGAGACGACGACGACGATGGCCTTTATTTGTACCGATAACTGCTCAAGACTAAGAAATACCTACATACGCACCTTCCCTACACCGTCCGAAGAAGTAATAAAGAGAGGAAGAGCATTGTTTAGAAATAGGAGCTGAGCTGAGTTAAGATGACAATAATATTTTGTAACCACTATATTTCCAACAAAGGCCGTCGTCGGTGTCGGTCGGTGTCGGCAGAGTGCTAACGAAAGCTCAAGAGGAACAATGGGACTGTTACAGTGATATCACAATAGTGTGAAACGACACCGGCTTAAATTCTTTCACTCTTTTTTGTCCGATGATGCAAAACTCGAGGCCAGAATATTCTACTTATTTATAAGCGTTCTTCTTCTCCAGCCAGACCGCAGAGACGAATAAAGCCGCGATCTCACTTATCATTCTGCACCCGACTATGGACAACGTAGTAATTTTTCCTTTTGGAAATTAAGTAATAAATAAATGCCTTCTTGATTGCATGATTACATGTCTCCTTTGAGTCAGATGACGGGATGGATTTCTTGAAATTCTTGGTTTTGTGTTCACGTAGTACACACACACAAAGAGAAACATTTGCTAATAGGGACGAATGGGAACCTTTTAAGAAGGAATTTTTTGGTCGCTGTTCGTGATTCATCAAGAATTTTTTCAGGTGGAATTCCATTGCATGCCATGCACATACATACGTCTGATATTTTTAAATATGTATTAAAATACTTATTATTCTGCGTTGTGAGAAATGTGTCTGAATGGATTGTGTGAGGATGAGGATACTTAATAACAAAACAATTTCGTCTCAATTTGAGTATGAATTATCTAAAAAACAATTATTCTTTCAAATTACTCAAGTTAAAATGCATTCCTTTTATGAATAATCCGCCTAAAAAATTATTTCCATCCGGTCGCAAAAATTGTAATACGAATTATATTTTAAATGCTGATTAAACGTCAACGGCACGCAGAAAAAGGAGACTTTGTGCTACGTAGCTGTTGGCAAACTAAAAGTTATAAATCTGTCAAAAAAGTGCAGAGTAATGCCAAAATGTATAGAATTCGAAGTGAAACTCGTCGAATTACCAATTGCAAATGTGCGATGTTGATTAAACATCGCATAATTCACGAGTCTTTAGAGATTTTTCTTTTGTTCGTCGTTACAACAATCCCAAGTTATGCTCGTATTTGCACATACAACAAGAATAATATTCTACGCGTGTAATGACTAAAATGCATAAGTTTGGCTCACCTCTTCAGCCATAAGTTGTGACTGATTTAAACTCACTCAATCCTGCTCCTGAGTGAATTTCTTTATTCCTTTTTCAGTGATTTATGAAGAGGTTGGCAAGAATTCTGTCATTTTCTCAATTCGTGGGCAAATTCCCACGGTCCAATTTCACTCTGCCAACCAAGATTTGTATAGTTTCTAATGGCACTTGGGATAAAACGAGTTTCTCCTGCCTGGCTATATCTGAAATATGTAATGAAGACACGTTACATAAATATTTGTCTGTTTTGATCGTTTACATTATTTATTACTGTAATATGAAAACTTGAAATTCGAATGGAATCTAGATTTACAATTTAGGAAAAATTGAAATACTGAACGAACTGAACTGAACAACTCAAATTTGACGTGCCAGGCTGTTTTTAGGCAGAAAAACAGGCCACCGAACCGAATTCCCGAGTCGGAAATTTTCGGGGAAATGGGGTTGCTCTTTTCTACCCGTATCGATTACAACTGCTGTACTACAAATTGTGCCTCGCTTCGTTCTGGGTAAAATTTCGAGTCTATTTGTAAATTACTATTCCGCTGTAATTAGCGAAACCAATGCAATCGAAGTCAAATTACAAGATGCATCAATGAGGTTAAAATCTTGCCCTGATATGGAAATGGGAAATTCTAAAACATGTCAATGCCACAGGAACTGTTTTTTCTTATCTCCGTCGTATAAATAGTCCTTGAAAAGATCAACACACTCACCTATTTAATCCCTATCTTCTAAATACACAAATAGTTATAAACATTCACAAGGTTCTAAAAAGCACTGCAACTGATAATTAACAAGTCACTGAAATAAACGCGAGTTTAACAAGTCACACTCACTGCTCATTCAGAAATTCACTCTGAAATTGTAATATTTCTCATGGAAGTACAACTGATTCCTATTCCGGAGACTCAGTTTTCAGGACTTCCGTTCCAGGAGCAAAGTCAATTCGTCAACTGCCCAAAGTTTTGAACATGTTTGTAGCTTGGACTAAAATAACACGTTGAGTGGGACACAGCACATCTGCGACTGCGAGGATTTTCCGATCGGGAAGGAAGACCAGATGTCAGAATGGCTATCTCATTCCTCTGCATTCGCTTTTAAAACGATGTTGTCCTGAACGAACATGTATACAGAAATGAAGAAGGGAAGTAACCGGTTATGCATTAGGTTCACATATATCCATCCCCAAGCAATAGTGGGATTACTTTGTGGTGGTGAGGAAAGGGAGGATGACGACGAGGGGTGAAAAATATCCACTGTGGGTTTGCTTTGCTGTTGAAGAAGAGGATCTCATTCAATCCAATGTGTACAAGCCATTGCATTGTTCGTACAATAAAAGTAAAAGCTAAATTCATTCGGCTTTATATGCATCTTGTTCTCTGGAGGATGAAAAGCTCAAACTTGCTTCAATTCGACCATGGAGTACACGCTGTAACTTGGTCCAGAACATTATTCAGGCTAAGATTATTTAACACTTTATCATTCTATGAGGGACCTAACGTCCGTGTTAGATGCAAAATGTCAAGTAATCGCGATGTATCCCTTTGTACGAGACATACGTATCTTTTAAACACTGCAAAATGATGCGTATATCTAGATTCCTAAGAAACCAGGCCAAAGCCATACAATTTGTTGAGGTTAATTTCCCTGACATGCGAATTTTTGGTCTCGCAAGTCAAAAGACTCATTACCGACTTTTGACAACCCAATCTTTTTCTCTCTCCCTCAACTTTTTGAACCATGTCGATATTATTTTCCGACCCTGTGACTGCCTACTACATTCCAACTGCCCAAGGCACTGACAGTCTCACAAATGACAATCGTTTAGCTGTCCAACCCAAATCCTCCCAGAATGTCGCCCAATCCGAATTTCCAAGCATGGAAATATGCGGAGAAAGTGCTCATGAGGCGACCAGACGGATAATTGAACTCCGATATCACGACTCGGACGTGAAGCCGTCCGTCAGCCAGCAGACTTTGGAGGATTTTGTGACCGTCCAGAAAGTGGAGACGCATCCTGTTCCTGGAGTTGAGGGCATGACGTGGTGCATCCTCTCCTGCCAGTCCCCCCCAGACCAGGACAGCCAATCCAGATACATTGCAGCCTTGGACTATGCCATGCTCGAAGGGTTCGATGCCGTCGTTATTGAGCCGTTTGACCTCACTCAAAGGACACATCAGGCAATTGAGGAATAGTATTCCAGTATTTCTCAATTTCCCCAAAAACACCATCCTTACTTATGTCCATTTACTAATTCGCAGTGGATCAACATCATGACCCTGGTTTGGAACGTGTTTGGCTGCTATCTTTCCGTTTCTGTTGCTGCAACCTTGTCGTCCCGAATGTCGGACCCTGCCATGACATTTGCCGGGATCGTCAACGTGGTCCTACTCCAGAAATATGTCAAGTTTGTAATGGGCGATCCCATTTCGCAATATCGAAACCTGGACTTTCTGAGCGATGAGGACATGGACCGTGTGTTCCACATGAGCGAATTGCTCGCCGTGAGGGGTGCCTTCACCAACGTTATCATCAAGGACACACGGCGTGAACGATATCGCTACAATATTTTGAAGTATATGACTGCTTTTCAGTTGGCGTTGTGCGCCTACAAATATTTCTTTGGAATGGCCCTCTCCACCTTTTTTCCAAACCGACCATTGTAAAATTAGTCGGGTGGAATAAGAAATAAGTACGGTTTTTACTGAATGCATGATTTTAGCGTTTCATTAAAATTAGCAAAACACATGAGTTGACTTTTGTATTTATTTATATTCCCTTCTGTATATTCTCACACGATATTCATCATACATAGTTGGTTGCGAGTAAAACGTGCGAAACTCGGGTATCAGAAAGCGTTTTGTTGTTGCAGTCCTAGCGTTTCATATGTAAATCTCACTCAACTTGTTACTCGCTAAACTGCCAGAAATGCATAAATAGTGCTGCACTACTGCTATTAAAAGTTGCTCTAAATTCATGTTGACATCTCTGCAAACTTTCTCCACCTTGGGATCAGTGTGTGTTCAGACTTGAGACCACAAGGCTGCTGCTCGTGTTGACTTCTGTTGTGCTTTCTCTTTGATTAGGAGCAACGGTGCCCACTTACCTGATGGAAAGGGGCAACAGATTATTGATATGTGCCCCCTGCAGGATCACATAGTTCTTCTATGCAGGGGAAAGCGAAAGGGTATTTTTTTTACTTGTAACTTTGATTGACATATATTTACTTGTATCAGGCAAATAATTTTCATCTCGTGTTACAATTTCAGAATGATTTTTGGCATCCAAACGGGCCTGGTCGTATTTTTTGTTGCTGTCGTTGCAAGCGTCTTCATCAGTGTTGGAGTTTGCATGTACTTTTACATGCAAGAACGTGAGGGTCAATTTCAATTATACAGCTAAATTCGAAATTAAATCACTATGAAATGGTTGACAGAGGCCAAAAAGCGACGGGTGGTTCCACTGCCTGTCCCCGTGATGAAACTGGACAAACCATTCAACACCAAAGATTTTTGGGGATTACGAACGCTCAAAATCACGCCGACCCCGTCACCCGTCACCGTGACCAGCACCACACCCACCCACACCGTCCAAATGGTTGCGGAGACCCGACCTTCACGGCAGGCCGACCTTCAGCTTCCCTTGACAGATGACCCATATACATAGATTCCAGAGGCCAACTTTGTACTTAACGTGCACAACACTGAACAAATAAAATGCGACAATGCAGTATCGCCACGTTTGGAACACTAGTAGAAATACAGCGCTGTGTGGTGGGATACTTTTTTGTACGCCAAAAGTTACTACTCTTAATGAGCCAACTTATTGAGTTATGTGGAGATATGTATGTCAACCAAATCCGAAAGCTGCGTCGCCCGACGTAGCAACGTGTACTCATAACATTTAAAAGAGCATTTCAACCGAGGAAATGAGTTAATTGCGTGCAAGTTTCATATTAACACAATGTGTATCAACAGACCTGCCAAGCGCTTGGCAATAGTCATAAAAGGTATAACCTGAGCACTATCACGAGCCTGCCGTATAGCGATTGGATTTTTAATTCTCTCGCCGGTATGTCAATTTATGTAATAGTCCGTCTGATCCATGTTTCAAGTTTATGATCTGGCAAGTGCACATATTTAAGCGATTCAAACCTGTTTCCTGCAAATAGGTGTCAAATTAAAGATATTCTTGTGCAAACCCAATTTGGTCATCAATGTATCGGTGCAAAATCATCAATTGGAAAAATATTCAAACACACGAGGCATCTCTTTCTTTCTGATTCGACAAATGTCAAATCAGGAAGAAAGATTCACTCACCGTGTGAATTATGTACATACCTACATAAATATTTTGGACATGTTGTAGTATCCCATCATGAATGAGTGCATAAAACCCCAAATGGGTTTGATTCCATGGTCCATTTGCGCCCGCCACACCCACGCAAACGGAGCAAAAACATATGTAAACATATCCGCATAATGCATAATATGGAACGAAGTGCGAACAAAGAAAGTCGGGTGGAGAAAGTCAGTCACCACCGGCATCGGGTGAATTTCATAAGCAATGGGGGTGAGCTAAACCCTGCGCTTCATCTCCTCTGGCCGGGAAGGTTTGAAGGAAAAAGCTTCCGCACTCACTCACCTTCACCGCAGCAGACGAGACGAGGACTAGTTCCCACCAGACACAAAAAGAGACCACTGCCTCTCCTCCTCTTCGCCTCCCCTTATCAAAGCACGACGATAAGCCCACCACCATTTACTGGACTGGACTTTACAAAGGGACAGGTAAAATTTCCCTCCATTTAATAATAACGATAAATAATATTCCATCTTATCGCATCCCGCGACCCGTGGGCGGGAAGACGTGGTTGAACCCTTGGTTGACCTCGTTAACCAAGGTCGATTAGAAAATGGTAAAAAATATGCCGTTTTTCGATTATTATTTTCTCTGAGGTTCTTATGATGTGTTATCAATTAAATGAGCAAAATGAATAAGAATAAGTCACTAAAGATTGCATAATATATGGAATTGATGATATTTCCTTTAACAGATATGTCCATTGGATTTGATATCCTGTCACGCCGCGACCTTTTCCCAACGATTTCCTCCATGGGATCAAGAATAGACTGACAAACTATCTACCTGCCCTTGAGCAGGAATTAAAGCAACAAAAGTATTTGCGATTAAGTTGTTGCTAGTGTGGTGGGAGTTTTCAAGGGTCGAGTGCAGGGTTGACTGACCTGAGAAGAGAACATATTAGATCGGAACTGGGAACCATGAAATGCGACCAGAACCCGGAGTTAGTTTAGTGAGTGGAGCCCTTCAGTCCTCCTTGGCTAAGGCGCAACGTAACTACCAATTTCACGGAAGTGAAAGTCTACACAACTCGGAAGAACGTAAAGAAGCTCGGAATAAAAAGGCGTCTGCTGTGGATAAAAACTTAACAGCGTATTGCAACTCAATTGGGAGTTGTTTTGCCTCCTACTCGGCTGAACAGTTTTTGCAACTTGGGAACTCGCTCAGTTTTGACGACGGGGGATTTCTTGAACACACCATTCCAGAGGTTAGAAACGAGTGTGTCATTCTGAAGCAAACTCGAAAAAATGAACTTGCTCCTGTTGGAGGATCTAATCGGAAAAAGAAGAAGGTGATCTCTACAATTGGTCACAATAAAGGATCGAAACCATCATCATCACTAACTTCTAGTCCTCTTTGTAACGGGGTAATTGCTCCGACCTGTAAAAAAGTGAATAACGTAGCTGTAACCGAGTCCCAATCGAAAGGAACACCATCTAAAAATCTACAGCCTAAAAAACCTGGGAAGTTTGATAATCTCATCCAAAAATTATCTAAACTCTTGAAGGATACGACAATTGGCAAGAATAAACGGAGACGCTTAACACGAAAATTGCGTCAATTAGAGAAACAGAAAAGCGAAGAGACGCCGACGCTTCAAAAAATTCAAATTGATATTAAAACAAATTCAAAACTGACTGAATCGCCGACTAAATCTCCATCATCACCAAGCAAATTGTCAATTCAAAAGTCTGTATCTGCAACTGCCAACAACGGTCTCGGGGTACAACAAACCAAAGGAATCAATCTCCTCAAGACAAAGATGGGCCCTGAAAATGGGTTAAAAAATGACGTTGCGTTGACAAATGGCACATCTTTAAGTTTGCAACTACGGCTTCCAGAACCAAAACGCATTTTATATCCCAAGGAGAAAATTCTCCTTGGCTGGCGAAGCAAGCGCGGTCCTGGCGCTGGATTCCACAACTTTGGCAACACGTGCTATTTAAACTCGTCCCTCCAGGCATTGTTTCACATACCTGCGTTCGTAAATTGGATTCAGAATGATGAAGAGCATCGCAAAATGTGCAAAGGGATATGTAAGTCAAAAGTTTTATTAATAAAATCACAAGCTGCGAGAAAATTAATTAACTAATTTGGCATTTACTTAATATTTTCACGGATTTATTTGTTGCGTTTTGCTTTTTTCAGTACCAAACCAAACCACTTGCATCATTTGTGTCGTGTATCTGACCTTGCAAGAGCACAGCCGAACATCATCTTGCATTAGGCCTCGAGTGCTGGATAAACTTAAGGGTAACATTAAACACTGATAATTGAGTTTATATTTCTGGTAGCAATCTCGTCTTCGTAGATAAATCACAAATTATTATCTTGTTTGTAGCAATATGCAAGCACTTCAGCTACGGTCGACAGGAAGACGCTCACGAATTTCTCCGATATTTACTTGAAGGGATGGAGCGGTCATATCTAACTCTGATTAATGGTCTTCGACTTGATAATCGGACAAAAGAAACCAACCCCCTTGGTCAGATATTTGGTGGTTACATCCGAACAGAAGGTCTGTATTTTGTACACTTGAATTTTCTTAACCTATACGTTTATCCCAGCTGGGTAATAAGTTTATCACCGACTTATCTTGTTTTTTGTTTAATTATTTAGTCACATGTCTTCAGTGTAGCTTTGTTTCAACAACATTCCAACCGTCTGCTGAACTACAATTAGATATTCGGCATTCGACGACTCTAGAAGATGCTTTGCAACTTCATTTCAGAAGAGAAAGGTACCTATTTACATATTATAAATTATCAACAATTGTCCGATCTGTAAACAAGGACAAAAAATTTATTGGATGCTGATTATTCTTATTTCTGCTTCAAGATTGGATAATAACGATTATAAATGTGAAAAGTGTCGGAAAATCAGCCAAGCGACAAAACAATTTTCATTGGAACTGCCTCCTCTTGTCCTCTGTCTTCAGCTAAAGCGATTCACCCTTTATGGAAACAAAATTGGTAAACGAATTCATTGCAACAAACTGTTAAACATGTCACGATATTTGCACAAGTCGCAAAAAGCTTCAGGATTTTATCAGGATAATGTAAGTTATATTATTCAGCTTCAATCAGCAATTAAGCGTTATGTGGGTTAATTATTTTTTGTTATATTTTACTAATTTCCGACTGATTTCAGGAACTCAAGTACCGCTTAGTTGCATTGGTCACTCACTTGGGACAATCTCCAAATTGCGGTCATTACACTGCAATTGCTGAAGGCTCGAATGGTTCTTATTATCAGTTTGACGACCAGTTTGTGCACGAAGTTACTGGTCAAACAGCACTGAACAATGATGCCTACTTGCTAATTTACGAGATGGACCGCAACTCTCAACCTACAGGTGGACTTCATTATTCAATTCCCAACAGTCCAAATATTCTGTCCAAACCTGCTGCTGCTACTACGTCCGGAACGTTGATCACAAATGGAAACTCAGATACGCCGAAAAAGTTTGCAATTCCTTTTGCTAAGAAGAATGGAATTCCAAATTCACCTGCACTGAATAAACCCACTGTCCTGAGCAACACTGATTCGTCAAAAGCTAATGGTAATAGTGGTCCTGATTCCAGCGGCGACCGACGAGTAATTAGATTTGGGATTCCTCCAAATTCACTCATCAAGTCAACGGCACAGAATAAAATTAATGTCCTGCAACCTGGGATCGCGGTGACGAACTCAGCCCGTGTCTATTCCTCGTCATTATCAACAATGGTTGTTCCTAAAGCCAACTGTGTCCCGTTGGTTCCCTACGGCGATATTGATAACGATGAAGCCACTGAACAAGAACCCAAAGAAGAAACTAGGAAAACCTCGCCAAAACAAGAAAGAATTATTGGACCGTTGTTAGAGGTTAATAATAAGAATCATCATCAGCGCAGCCCATCACCAGCCGCAAGGGTTGTAATTCCATATAAGCTGCCTTCTTCACCTCCCTTGTCGCCAAAAGCTAACAATCCTGAATATAAATTCGGGATTAAAAGAAAATCGGAAGCAATGTTAGGGTCGACTTCCGACCTTACTAAATCTGACATGCCCACTTCGAAAAAATCACCTATAAATGCTACGAGTAAATGGACCATTGTTAGTTTAAAAAATGGTAACTTATCCGATCCTGAAAAGAATTCTTCAGAAAGTTCCAAAATCAAATCAAAAGAACTGATACGGGCTAAAAGTGCCGAAAGGACAACCCAAAAAAGCCAGCAAACTTCTCGACTCGCACTTCCTCCACCGCCTCCACTAATTCCCAATGCCAAAAGAAAACTCAACGATTCGACCAAGATTAACCTATCGATAGATAGCACTACTAAATCCAATGGATCATCATTTCCAAGTCAAAGTACACCTAAAGAGTTGTCGCTACAAACTGCCGTTCAAAACGGTCATCATGAGAAAAAGAAGAAAAGGAAACGATCAAGGTCGTCATCTTCTTCTAGCGACAGTTCTTCCACTGATAGGGATCGAAACAAACAGAAGAAAGAGGGCAATGGGAAACTTGACAAAAAGAAAAAGCTGAAAAAGAAGGGACGGGAAACCCCCAGTAAAAGATCTTCGAGTTCAGACGATAGTTCCGATAGTGAAAGCGACTCCTCTTCTGGAGGAAGGCGTCATGGACACAAGCGGCGGCACAAGAATAAGAAGAGAAGGCATTCAAAGCACCGCGATGAATCTAAAGAGAAAATTAAGGTGTCCAGCGGCAAGGGTGAAATGAATGGTTGGTTGCCCACTACTGAGCGTGATGCTTCCAGCGTTGAAAGGGAGCAGATTTTGAGGCAAGCACGCAATCCTAGCCGCAGTCCATCAAAGTCCATCAGCTCCAAATCCAGTGACAGATTTAATCCAAGTAGAATAGAAGGCAGAGAGAAGTCGAGTAAGTTCCAATTCCAGTACTGTTCTTATTAAAATCCACACGCAAAATTTATGTATATACTTCAAATATAATATGTTAATCGATAAAATGAGATGATAACAAGGCTTATTTGTTTCTTAGTTATTGGATGGAACGGTGAGCAAAGTTTACTGTCAAAATCAATCGATGACGAGAGGAAGGAACTGAGCAGAAAATCAAGAGAAGGATATGACGACGAATTAGATCAGGGTCGAGTAAGTATATAAAATATGAGTACTTAGTACTAATACTTAAATTCTGAAGAAATACAGTGCAAAACGGATAATTAGAAACTTTTAATTAAAAATTTGTTTTATGTTTTCAGATTAAAAAACCGCATTCGTCCCGTTCACCATCCCGAGAAACACCTGATGGTAACAAGTTCCAGTCTCTGCAGGACAAAAAGAAGCTGGTTGCAAAGTGGAGCAACATTCTAGACGGTTATGGTGATGGATTTAAAGATCACGCAAACATGAAATCGCCCCCGAGTGACAAGAAGAAGCCTTGGGTAGCGAAAAAGTTTGATAATTACTCAGACCGTCCCTACCCTCCAAGCCGTGGTCCACGACAAAATGGTTCTGGATTTGGAGGGCACAACAGACCGTTCGGTTCTTACTCTTCTGGATACCGAAGTAATACTGGTAGTAATTCGCGACCCGGTTACAATGGAAGTAATAATCGTTCCCGATATTACGATAATGGTAAACATTGGAACAGTCGGCAGAATCATTACTGAACTGAATGTATTACTATTAGTTAGCCCTCTTCATGTTTATGTAAGGGTGAATATTTTTTGTTGTATTTACGTTAACATGCTTGGCCGAAATAGTTAAAAAAAGAGAGGTCAAAAAAATTCCTACATATGATTTAATATTTAATTTAATTAGCAATACTACAGAAATACGTTCTCTACTGAATGTGTTATTGTCGTCTTTATAAGATCCGGATGTACTCGACGATCTTTAAGTTTAATAATTTCCATTCAGATGTGCTCAATTAGCTCCTTCAATTTTTATGTAATTTCGTTACTTGTGATAAGTGATACCACATCATTTTATGTACTTCACTATTGATGTAAAAGATTTAAAAAACAAAAGAAAAACACTTGCCCACAACATATTCAGACACGTGTTGACTATGTAGTTGTATCTTTTCATTCTTTTATGTATATTTGAGGAAAATGTAAATGACTGAATCAAATATCTGATGAAAGCTTGCAAAATGAACTGCCTATATTAACTATAACGTAATTAAAAAGGTGTAATGAATGCCTATATATCATGTTACTAATATTTGTACGTAGTCTAATCAAGTTATATACAGTTTAAACACACTTATTAGACGATAAGCCAAGAATATTCATAAACCTCTATTTTATACGATGACAATGGATATATAATGAATTCATGGAACACAGCGGTAAATTATAATAGATTAGCTAAATATTTTACTGGTAAAATCGTAATTACTGTGTAGTATTTACCAGTCTAATAATTTATCATTAACTTTGTTTGCATCGTGAAGAGTCAGATTGAAGCAATACGGATTAAAATATTATGCTCTAGATACCTTTGTGTCTATCAATATTACTCTAGAACCTGATTGTCAAGGAGTATGTGTGTAAAACAAGACGAAAAAATTAATAAAGAACAGCAAATTGCTGCATCTCAATAACGTAACATTTTTTTCAATTATTTTGCAAATTAAAGGCATAAGGTAGTGAAAATTATTTGTTGATGCTACAGGCACTTGGACGCAAATCACCATTCGTTCACCAGCAGTGCATTAAAGAAAGTTGCACGACGTTGCTTACTTTCTCCCAATCTCACAATTCCCCAGTCCAACTTGCTTTCTCCGTCCCATCTGCTCCAGTAATCGATCGATGGTTTTAGAATTGGGTGAACAAAATCAGTACCACGGACACCACATGTACATTGATTACTGTGTAGATGTAGCTTTATTTACGTGTTTCTACTTTTGTACAGACTATGGTCGATTGGCAGATTGCATGCAAATGGCTCTCATCGAGCCTCGTCTCATTGTGCTGCACACATTACCCTCATTATTCCCTAGTTTACTATCCCCATGCGTGGATGGATGGGTACCTGGTGCGAGCTTGTCTCAATTTCCCATCCTTCGTGACAAAAATGAATGGGCTGTGTGATTTTGTGGGTGTTCATCCAATCGCCCGGAGCAGGACAATTTCATCAATGATTGCCCATCAATAAAATCACATTCTGTAGAAGTCGACCAATTTTGGCGATTTTCCGGTGGTGTCACAATGTTGAAGGAATATGAAATCAAACTTATCGGCGGACCGCGGACGTGTACGAGCAGTGGAGTCGACCTCTGTATTTACCACAATATGAAGCTTCCTTACTTACTTATTATGCTTCCCTATGTCCTCACTTTCAATTTAGATGGAAATTTAAACACTTTTTACGATACGATAACCAAGAAATTGCAGCATTGCAACCAAGCAGTTTATTAAAAAAGGAATTAAAGGTTTTAACTGGTAATGTCCGTCTGATCGTGACCTCATCGCATTGGTGGGTCACGACTTCAGGTGAGAAGCAATGCAATTTGAAGGCAAGTCGTTTAAGAATTTTGCACTCTGGAGGATCTAGCCAAGCAACTTATTGTAAATGCATGCTCAACGCTCAAACTTCAATCCAATCCCTTTAATCGCATTTCATCGGATCAGAAGCAGAAGCCGAAGTTGGCATTGTTAAATTTAGAACATTTTTTTTAGCTCCGTCCGTCATATTGTAAAGCGATCTGATTCTCGTGACAACACAATGCCCCATTCCAATAGAAGACGAAACGTTTGTTCATTGTTTTAGATCGTCATATTTTTTGCTCCTACTCAAAATCATGAGATGAAGAATTGAAGATCTGCAACGGCTTTCTTTCGGCTTGGTGAGAACTCTGAAAAATTGTATTATGATAATAATTCGACTCTTTATGACTGACGATGTAAAATTATTTTCATGGTTCTTCATGATAGACATAACATCGTTTAATTTAACTGTGTAATTTTAATTCGTCGTGAAACCAATATAAATGGCGACAGTAAGTTAAACGGGATCGTTTTCTAGTTATAATTCATCATGCAACTTTAACGGAAATAAACAAGCACGTGGACATTTCGTGGTCATTATTTCTTTCCAGAATCCCTCAAGCTCTGAGATCTGGGCACAAATCAGCCAATCTGTAGGCTGCATATATATCAGTTTTCGCCATCAACTCTGCACTTGAGGGCTATCACTTTTATTGTTATTGCTGCACAGAGTCTGCAGTAATCTTTTATGTTGTCGAGACGTTTATTTGGAAATGTGACATCCGACGGAACAACAACAGTTGTCGGGTTTCAGGAACAAATTAGATTTAATTTGTTTTGCTGAAAGAAATTCTTGGAGGATAAAAACCTGCGTTTGGTGGTTCGTTCGTGTTCATGATTTGAGACGACCATTTATCATCGGCCAGTTTTTCCTTAATGCATTTCTCCTCCTCGTTCCCTATTCCTCATCATGCTTAAATTGCCCCAAGACAATTCATTTATCTTTAACAATGTCACGACGAAATAGTGATAATGGTCACGTTGTAGATGGTTTACGAGTGTTTTACCAATGTTTCTAGAAAATTGTGTTTCCTCCACTAACAAAGCCAAATTATATGGCTATGTGCTTACTTGCTTTATTAGGACTTTAGTCAATTGCATGAAAACTACATAAGTAACAGAGCTGCTCATCTATGTATTTACATATGTAGAAATTACAGCAGCCAAACTCCTGATTAACCAACCGGATTCTCATGATCATGCAAAACAAAGAAAAATGTTGATTTAAAAACGAATTTTGGTTTTTTATGACGCTGTTAATTTGTCAAGATAATCGTTAATTCGTTTCGGTAGGAATAATTTGTGCCTTTTAAAATGCTGATACTGCCCTTTGCTTCTCATGCATGGGTATTTACATTTTTATCAGAAAGATATCTTATCGAATTGTACAATACCCTTTTGAACCCAAGTTCAGATAATTCAGGCTACTGCCATCCACTCTTGTCAGTCGTCCACCAATAAAAATAGTGTATTCTTGAAGAATCGTCATAACCCTCAGTCCACTAAATCTTATCAATTTCAAAGATAAAGTCGTATTTCTGGTGAAAAAAATGTGTGACCAATTCTGACTCAGCGATATGATCAAGATAATAAAATCTTACTTTGTCTGGTTCTCTGAGTATGAAGATTACTTAGAAATTTCATCAGTAATCAAACTAATCAAGCACTACTCGTCGCTATCACTTGTTAGCCCGAGTCAGGGCTTATGGAACTGGTAAGTTTGTGTGTCTGTCTGTCCGTTGTGTCTGCTGAACCACTGAATCGATTTTAACCAACTTAGAACTAGTGTTAAAAGCCGGGGTGATAAAGTCAGGTCAATTCAGGTAAAAAATTTAGAATTGACTCTGCCCCTGACTCGGGCTGAATGAAGTCTGAACGCAAACAAATCCTGCAGTGGTAGGTTTTGTTCTTGAATACATAATAATTTCAAACTTTTCTCCTGTCTCAAAGACATTCAAATCAATAATTATCATAAAATGACATGACGAACAACATTCCGATGGGATTCTCTCCTCACTAACAAAAACACAGCATCGCATTTATCAATTCATCCCACGGTTAATTCTTAACCTGCGTCCTCTATCATCGTAAATAAATATATGCCAGATATTTAGCATTCACCCCAAGTTTACTTAGCTTCACGTGTCGGCATAATAAACGCTGAGAAAATTCACGATTGCTAATTGAACAAAGTGCGAACCGACTCCGCGTCCTCCAAATAAGGGGTTCGCTCTATTGCTGCGAAAAGACCATTCGCGTTTGTGAAATTAACAGCAGCCAGCTCTCATTTTTTCACCACTTTTCCATTGCAACCACTCATCTCCTCCTCTTGTCCGAGCGAGGAAAAAGTAATAAATGTACGTTTTTGGTGAGCATTATTCATCCCACCAGCCCAAAGCAATACGATGAGATGGAGCCTTTTGTATGCGAGAATGTACCCAATTTCATACTGCATACCAGAATAATGCGAGAATATCGTATAATATCGCGCACATTAGCCCATATTACGACGCATAACATGTTCAGTGTCGTCAGGAGTGGTGGAAAAGTGCGTGGACGAGTTGAAGGTGCAATGACAGGGTGGGATTTGGGATGCGATTGTGAGTGAAGATGCGATTATTATTATGGGAGTTGTAGCAAAAAGCGCCGTGCTGGCTGGCTGGACAGTCCAATACGGTTTTGAATCATGAGAAACACCTGAACGAAGCCTTTTTTGATGGGAAGTGGGCGACAGAATTTGCCATTATGCTCATTATCCTATTATAATCTGCTGCAGTGCTTATTGTGCATGGATGAGTAGGCTCAATTTGGATCTGCTCTAAAAGGCTAAAAGGAAATGGTCAAATCCTCATGTGAATGCACACCCAGGATTCAAAGTGCACTTTACTTGGATTTTGTGGAAGTGTACATTTTTATAGTAACTCCATGTGTATGCAAATATCTATCTTTCCAATCTGCAAACATACTTTTGCTGTGGATGCTGTAATAACCGGGATGTCTGCTTTTAGTCTGTTTATTCAAATGTTTGGCGATCTGGATTGGGTTTGGTTGTGCTCAACTAGGGCAGAATAGCATAATGTACATAGGTTCCTGGCATGAGTAATATTTATTAAGCCCAGCTATCACAATCATAAAATTCCTCCTTCATATTTATCTGGGAAGTTGAACTTGCTGCAGTTTGAAGAGAACTGATAAGCTCAACTACAAACCAACCTTTTAATTTCATTTTCATACACTTTTCCTGGAGATTGTTGTGTGTGACGAAATGCAGCACAATTTATCACATGCATGCTTTACTCCGTACGTGATGCTGGAGTTTATTTGGAGGCCCATAGCGTTCCGTTGTCGCCTTTATGACATCATATTGCATCCGTTTGTACACAGATATGGGTAAATGTCAGCTCCTTTTAATGTATACGCAGTCCGTGCGTGGCTTGGTGTCAGGGGCCAACTAATAATACAAACTCAGTCACATTCAGCCTGGATTTGGTACGATATTAGTACGCATATGCATCGGACTGCTAATGTCAGCGCCTACATTGGACTGAATTGATGGCATGAACCAAGAGTCATCAGAGCTATAAAATGCATGCTTGTACTAGGCTCGCATAAAAAAAAGATTTTGAAAGCTGGCCAGCAATGGACGACGACGACGATCCACGAATGGAATGAAAACTAAGGCAAATTCTCAGCTCGCAGCTCTGGTCTCAGTTCATCTGTGGAGTTCATGAGTTTACCAACTCAACCACAACCAACGCTTACTTCCGTCCGAGATCGGATTGGACACTTCCAACTCACTGCTTAACTGGGTGGTAGTAGAAAGTGATAGTTGAGAAAAAAAGTTCCCACAGACCACTAACTTGCATTTCTGAGCGTAGCATATCAACCAATTTAGTTCACGTAGAGGAAGTTGCAAACAATAGCAGTTTGTGAAGAGGTGAAGGGCGTGCGAATCGGATTTGTGCATGGGATTAACCTTTGTCTAAAACTGAATTCACTTCCAATTTTTATGTCAGATAGTCAAAACCTGCAGTCAGTCTCGGAATATGCTTAAATAAATTATTAAATTGGCAGCCCCTAATTTGAATAAGTGGACAAGTTACTATTGCAGCTAAAGGAGTGTGTCGTAGTAAAGTTTCCAGTGGAGGTTGGTGATTGAAATTTAATAATTCATCATTCCATTAACGATTAGGAGAAGGACTTTGTTGAAAATTGAGAATCATTTTCTCCGATATTTTCCATTTCGTCCTTTATTTCTGTCTGATGCACAAGAGTTACTCATTTCTGACTTATTTTCACAGTTGATTTACTATACTCATTTCCGACTCCATTCAACATCGATTAATAATAAATTTTTGATCATTTCATTTCTTAAAGGATAGAGGATGGAGGACTATTTGACACTAATCAAAATCCCCCTCCTCTTCCTCCTCTTACGTGCATTTCCCCTACAGCATATCCCACCAAACTAAATGCAATGTAAATTCCTGTCTATTAGATAAAATCCGACTTTTCCCAATTCTGAAATATATTTACATACTTGTCCATACGTTTTTTGATAGTTAAGTAAATGCTTTCATCCTTTCGAATTAGGATCTTGTCCAATATGATGTAACTCAAAAATTTATTTAAAGTGAAAGTGAAAGTTATATCGGATTTAGTTACCAGCCAAGTCAGTGCCAAGTTGCACATATGCATGTTCATCCATATATATAGAGCCAGGGCTAGTTTGCGAATTGTGTGCAAAAAGCCTTCTTATAGCTGATTCACTCTACGCACCTTTCCCCTTTTTGTGCTCTGCCATCTTGAATTTGGTCAATTTTCAGATTAAGTCACTACAAACTTGTGCAAACTATTACACAAAATCGTATATTTTTCTTTCCATTTGTGCATCGAAATATTGAGATTTTGCAAATTGTTGAAAAATTATAACTACAAGTTTCATCTCATAATTTAGTGAACCCGAAAATGGGACAAAACCAAGTGAAAGAAAAATCTCGAGAAGAGGACGACACGTCCACGCCCATTTTAATGTCAAACCTAAATTCCGACGATTCTGGGGAGAAAAACCAAGTCAGCTTTCACCAGTTGGCATATCGCGGATACATTGATGAAATTAAATTAATCTTGACAAAAGATGATTTTAGTGGAGAATCCATCGTGAGAAAGTTGGATTCACTGAATAAAACACCAGTTCACAATGCTGCGCTGGGTGGTAAGTTGTAGCATTATTGCAAGTTACTTAATTGTTTTAGCGAATTGAATCAAAAGTTACACTATTTATTTCAGGTGGACGATCGAAAACGGAGCTGGTGACGATGCTCTTGAAACATGACCAGGACGATGTCCGTTCCAACAATTTAGAAAAACTCGTCAACTTGAGGGACACCAAGGGGAGAACAGCTCTCCATTACGCCGCCGCCTCTAGACGCCCTGATCTCATTGCAAAACTGCTCAACGATTTTGAAGCCGACCCCAACATTGTGGATGCTGAAGGCTGCACCCCTCTGCACATTTGTTCTTTACAAGGTCAGTGTCCCAACCTAAACTATACAAGTCATGAATAAGTTGGTGGTGGGGATTGAATAGGGTAGACGTAAGATATGTGTATCTAAAGCCTACTTTCACTTATTTGGCCCGTGTTAAGGATACTCTGAGGAGGACGTGACGTGTTTGGAAGTTCTTCTCAAGTGTCCTCAAGTAAATCGTTATCAGCTCTGTGGACCAGCCAGGCATGAGCAATCGGCCGTTCATCTCGCAGCAAATGCAATGGCGGACAAAGTACTAAAGCACTTACTCAACAGTGGGTTTGACCACAGCAAGCAGGACAGTCGAGGACTTTCCCCCTTACACCTTGCCGTAAATGCTGGTAGGAAATCATAATCTAGACAAATTTCATAAATGTTTTCATTCTTATTTTACATCCGTTGTTCACAATGTGCAGGTGACACTCCAGAAGCAGTGGCATGCGTCAAGGAACTGTTGAGGGCGTGCAATATAAAGGAGGTGAACGCAAAATCTGCGGAAAACGGTCAGACTGCTTTGCACATGGCGGCGTACAAGTGTCATTTCAACGTTCTCCGAGCCCTCTTGGACGAAACTAACACGGACATTTGGGTGCTGGACGATCAGAAAAGAACAGCCCTCCATTGGGCAACGGAAGCATGTATGTACACAGATAGATACAATTACCATTTACTAATACTCTAACTGTATGCTGATACCGTAATTACGTGTGCTATTGGAGGAGTACATTTATGTACATGGACTAATAATTGTGTGATTATGAAACTCGCAGGGTTCAGAAATCAGAGTTTGGCATGCATCAAGTTGCTGGTTGAGAGCAACAAGGTGGCGGATTGGCAGGACAAGGCCAACTTTCTCTACGGAGACAACACTGGGGATCCGAGAAGCAAATATAAGAACGAGACGGCGATGGAAATTGCTCTAAAACATAAGGCCATTCGCATTACGGAATATCTCATCCAGGCGCACCCCTCTCCGGAAGCATGGTATGTGCAGCCACAGGGTAGAAAATTATTATGAATCACTGGGTGCGTGGCGAAAATAAAAGTTTTCCCGTCTAATGGGATTTTCAGGTTGGATGACCAAATGATGGACAAGATTTACAGAACGCTGCCCGAAGCCATGATTCCTTTGATGAACAGCAAAGGGCTGACTTACAACCCTGCCAAGTTTCATGAACGGAACGAGTCGATTGATGCAAGTTTTGGTTGTCTGACTGGCTACGCAGATCTCGAGGAAGACGATCCCGGATATCCGGTCAAGCACGAGACGAAATACTTGCACTCCATTCTCCACGCTCCCAAAGAGATTCAGCAGAGTTTGCTCTTACACCCGCTCATTCAAATATTCATTGACATCAAGTGGAAAAAAATTCAGCAACTCACGTGGATCACCATAATCTTCCAGGTATCACTTGCATGTAGCTTAAGATTAGCTTCACTACCTTATTTTGAGCTGCTGCCCACTTTTAGCCAGACCCAACCACACCTACACATTATGCATTTAACAGCTCTCTCTGCCTGCCTGATAATACCTCAAAATTGACATGATTGGTCGTACCGTTCAGGTTAATGTTTTTTTACAAAGTTTTCAAAATGACCATGTAAAATATGAAAGTTCCTGAGATCGGGGATTGAAAATGACTCACATGAGATGAAAATCCAGTCAAATTATAAAATTGTGCATCCTATGAAAGAACCCGATGAAGTAACCCCCACTGATTTCTAGAAATAACCCGTTCAGTACATTATTAGATAGTAATAAATTACGGTATTGAGTTATATCACCTAGTTCGTCCTACATATGCACATATGTAAAGTTGCTGAGAGATTTTTAGAGTGAAAATATTTACTTAATTAAATATATCCAATTTATAGTTCATCTGGCTACTGCTCTACACCGTCCTGGTCTTCGAAGTCTATGTGCCTGATTGTAAGGAAGAAGTGAATCCTGGAATTGATAGCATGACGAACGGAGAAACGCCTAAAAACAAGACGAGAAGTCTGAAATTTCTGCTCAGTCTTGGATTCTACTCATCGGAAGACTCTAGTAAGTTAATTTATGGGCTTACTTGAAGTACTTATGCACAGTTTGATAATCGATCTTTCTTTCACCCTTTCATAATTTCTTGTGCGTAGACATTAACGACTGCGTTTTTAACACGGGAGCCGCCATCTCCATCGTGGTTGTGCTCTACGTAATGAGTGCCTTCGTCGTCATGAAGGAGATTTTCCAAATGCTGAACAATCGCAAGTACTTTCGAAGCTATGCAAACTGGGCCCAATGGACTTTGCTGATTGTCTTCTTCATCAACTCGATCCCCGCGTTTTACTCATCACCGGAAATTGAAAAATGGCAGATATACTTGGCAGCAGTATGATATGATATGTTTTATTCACCATTCTTATCAATAATTAGCATCATATAAACGTTAAATATGCATAACTGTAATTCTTCTCAGGCTGGAATGTTCATCGGCTGGGTTCTTAGTCTTCGCGAAATTGCAAAGTTTCCGAATTGCGGTATCTATTCCGCCATCCTGAAAAAGGTACTAAACGAAAGGGTCTGAAGTACTTAAGAGAAAATAATAACCAATCTTTTAACACGCAGGTATTTTGGCACTGTCTGAAAATGTTGGGGTTTTACGTCCCTCTTCTCGTCGCGTTTGCATTGACCCTTCGGCTTCTGCTTCCAGGCGTAAGTCATACATACATATGCACTGAATAAGCACGTTTACTTGTAAAATATACAAATTAAGAATACATGGTCTCATATTTTTTTAATTAGAAAGGACAGTACAACTACCTATTTTTCGGAATTGTGAAGGTATACATACATGAAAATTACAATTAAATAAAAATTAATCCAGTCAGTTAACACTGGATTACGTAGGTATTGATCTTGATGACGGGGGAGCTTGACTTTGACGACTCTTTCTACAAAGACGAAGGACCCCAACTCGCCCTTAACTTCATTTACGGGCAATTCGTGTTCCTTCTTCTCGTTTTCGTCACCACCATCGTCCTACTAAATCTCCTCACCGGGTTGGCCGTCAACGACGTGCAGGTACATATGCACACATCTATAAACACTCAATTATTAAATATTTTCCTAGCCGAAGAAGTCCAGGCAGGAGAAGTAAATTAATGCTTAAAACGAATCATTGCATGAAACAGAGCTTGATCGAGGAGGCAGAAATAAATCGGCTGAGCAAC
The DNA here is from genome assembly GCF_002217175.1 of Folsomia candida. Taxonomy (NCBI): domain Eukaryota; kingdom Metazoa; phylum Arthropoda; class Collembola; order Entomobryomorpha; family Isotomidae; genus Folsomia; species Folsomia candida. The sequence continues at coordinate 853,325 of NW_019091234.1, forward strand.
GAATTGGAACAGATTTTCCTCTTGGAGTCGCTCTTGCTCTTCATTCGAGACAAACTTGGAAAAGGCTCTTTAGCCGAATTTTTCCACAAATTCAATGTTACATCAGTGGCGTAAGTTAACCGCATATGTTACTCACAGACCAAAAAATACTTATTTTGTACTCTTATTTACTAAATGATGCAAATAATATCTTTAGGACACCACTCTACTACTACGTCACGTCTAAAATTTCTGGGATCGAGACTCGATCGTATTCTCCGGACTTGAAGAAGAGGATCAAAATGGTCATGACTGCGGACGAATCTTCGGATTGATCTCAAAATTAGCTACAATAATGCTAGACTAGAACTATTCACTTCTTTACATAAGTACGGATCTACATTACGTTTATAGTAATGCAATTTGTATAGTGAGAGAATCTCTTTCCGTCCATGGGTTTTGTTTTGCGGTTTCCAACAATCCCACTTCAGTATTGCAGACACCTTTTGATCTTTTTTGAGACTTGTTTTTTAGCAGTGTGTGCATGCACATACGAAATACTCTCGTGTTCAACTGAGGATGCATTTTATTTTATTCGTAGTCCGAGCCAGGGCTTGATTGGGTAAAGCCATAAGCCAGGTCTTGGACCCAGTTGAAAAATGATCTAAATTCAGATAACTGTAAACGCTAGGGTTAAATGGAAACTGTCCATAATTTACATAATTTCCGTTAATGATTAACCAACCTAATCAATATTTTATCTATGCAGATTTACGTAACTCTAGTGTATGTACGTTTTATATTTTAATTTGACAATAATATACAATTTTGCTTGCATAAAGAATGTTTCAAAGAATGTTAAAACTGTTTTCTCTGAAAAAACTTTGAATTACCGTTAAAACGTCAATGATACGCACCATTTATTTGATCCTATCCCATATCACACATATTCTACCCATTCTTCTTCTGTAACTATACCAGATTTTTGGATCTGTGTATTCTGTGAGTTTCACAGTTTTTTTGCATCCACCAACCCAACCTGATTTAAGTAGTCTGTTACAATACTAAGGTGCGTACATAATAATCCCAAGCAAATCCACCATCCACCCTCAACAACAATTTGATTGTTTTTCACAGAAAGGATTTTTATTGTATCACCAATTTTCTGCATTTTACAAGTTGAGGCTGCATCAAATATAATGACATATTGTTCCCTTTTCTTCTTACATGCAAATTGTGTGGCGAGTTCTTGAATGACTTTGTCCACCACTCAACACCTCAACTGCTCTTTCTTTCTCACTCACCACCCGTAATTTACATCAATCTCGGGAACTGCTTTAGTCGTCCGTTGCTGTCACAAAAGTGCATTTTGCAATTAATTAGTGTTTCATGTTACGTAATATTTTTACCATTTCATTCTTAAACTAACGGTTATCCAATCTACTGATGCACATATCTAGGGATGGTAATCCGTATCCTAAATTAACCGATCCGTAGGATAGGATCGGATAAATACAGGATCGGATCGGATCGGCTCCCGGTTCTACTCGAAATCCGATGCGATCCGATCCTAGGATCGGATCGATCGTAGGATATCCGCGGATGATATGTGTGAGACACCTTGTGTCTAACTATGGAAATACTTTACCAGCTGCTTTTCTTTATTTATTGGAACGGTTTTTGGTGAGTTCATCACATGGCGTACATTACCCGAATGAGCCGAATTATCCTATTATTTTACACCAGTTATTTTTATTTTGGCGTTCAAATTATTCAATTTAGTATGATTTCAACGCCAAAATAAAAATAACTGGTGTAGAATAATAACATAATTCGGCTCGTTCGGGTAATGTACGCCATGTGATGAACTCACCAAATGTGAAACGAGTTTACATCGGATGATCCGAGGATCCTGTGTGATCCTAGGATCTCATCGGTTAGGATCGGATCGGATTGTCTGATCCTCGGATCCTCTATCCGATCCGTGTGAAAATCCGATCCTATCCGAGTTTTTACGATCCTAGGATAGGATCGGTTACGGATTACCATCACTATCTGTTCTTACGTGCATATAAATATTTACTGCTACCATTCGCATTATCCTCATGCTAATAAATAGCGTCACACATTTTCAAAGTGAGAGATTTATGGTTGACATGTTCAGGTGTAAACGACCTTCATTTTCATTTCCACATATGAAATGAGATATGAGCGTGAAATTAATATGATGCGAATTCATTCGGAGTCTTGTACAACAATGCCGAATTATGTGCTGGGGAACAAAGAGAGGGGTCCACAACTCATCTGAACGAAATCTCCTGCAAGTGATCTCCTCATTTCTGCCTCTTGTGAGACAATGCATGGTTCACCTCACCTTAAAACTCTCCTTGGTCGTTATACCTACATACGAATGCATCATCATAAGTACGAAATATGCCATGCAAAGGCTGCCTCTGAAGAAAAAGTGCGACCACGTCATGATGGGCTTCACTCAAAGTCATCTCCTCTTAAGTATTTGCAGGTGCGTTGGTGGAGTTGTTGTTGTAATGCAAGGAACAGGTAATTCAGTGCCGTATACGTTAATTGCCTCGCTTGCATCTTGAAGATACATATTCTTACGTAGAGTATAGTATTGAAAGTGTGTGTAAGAAGTCGCAGGTTGCTGCTTCGAACAAAGGCTACGCCAACGCAGTGATCATCAGGAAAACCTCAAGTGAAAATTCAGTTGGATGATGATGTGATTATGATGTGATCTCAGGTTAGGTACGGACTTCGTGACTTGTTTCCACTCACTTGATTCTGAGCAGTGGTGATCAAAGCTGTGAAGCAGCACAAATACAACGAAAATAGAATCTCATCGCTTCAAAGTTCATCCCTTGAAATAAATTTGTGGAATGAGGAGTAGCATGAAATTTCGTGGTTGAGCCAAAATACCTCCAATTCATCTTGCCCAAGCAGAAGAAGAAGTACTTGCGAGCAATAGTGTTTGTTTAGTGGTGGGTGGTGGAAGACGTTGAAGGTGGCTGACGGAATTGCAGGTAAACGATTAAACCCATATCTCGCTAATTTCCTTCAGGAGACGACATAAAAGAATCAACTTATAGCATCAGCCAGCTCAAGTTTTGCAAGAAACAGACGAGCAGTATATTTGCCAAAGTTGTTGTAACGTTTGCGTGTGCTGGTTGGGTTGAGTAGTTGCGTGGGTTGATTTTTATTGGAATAGTTCAGTGAACGAGATTTTGATATGTGCATAATGAATTAAATACAAGGAGAGAAAATTTCCTGAAAAGAAGCTTAAAATCCTTGTTGCAAGAGTTTGCCACCGCTAAAATTTTCCTTAAAACGGTGATCAATGGTGCATATATAAATAATTCTTCGTGGAAATATTTCTAAACTTGCAGTGAAGGAATTAAAGGTAGAAATTTCTTGTGAAGATTTGGAGTTTTCTATAAAATTTACAAACAAGTTGTGAATATTCTCTTCCAACATCATTTCGTATTCCTTTACTCCTCCAACGCACGCAGCCACCGACCAACGTCCTTCCTAAAAAGGATTCTTGTAGTTGCTTGCAATTTCAATTCGCAAGTGCAGAAATGAATTATTAAGCAAGATAAATAAGTCTGCACTTGCTTTGTTTCACATTCTCTTTTCCATTTGCATCCCATTTATGCACGCTGTATTTGCTCATTGGTGTACTTCAGCAACCTTTAGGTCTTGAGCCCCGTTGAGCTCAACCTTTTAATAAAATAGGTTGAACCCCGAAACATATTTAGAATATCCTGAACTCGTTGTGACATCGAAAATTGTACACAGAAAAAATATTTGTTGGACACGCATTTTTATTTTAATGGTCGTCGACAAGGACAAACCAAGAATTGAAAGTGCTGCCTGTGAATTTTCTTCGTTTTTGTCTGCTGCAAAAGTGCACGACTAGCCGTACAAAAGTTGAGCTTGTGTCTGCGGGTGGTGTGAATTTCGCATTGTATTTTATTGTACGTACATTTCCTAATTCACACGGTACACTTTTTCGCGACGTAAATCTAGGTACGAGATTTTTCATTGAATGGAAAACGCGCGTGGCAGCGTGTTTATATTTTCAGTTTCTTACCATGATAAATAGGACGCTATTTGAAGAGTAGGTATTTATATTGACACCGCAAAATTACGCTAGACTGACAAGTCGTATCAAGGCGTTGTAAATATAAAACAGGATTTGATTTGTGGTTTGTCATTGTCCGATTACATAGTTCATTATGTATTACATAGTAATTATATTACGTAGTTTATAACCTATTGCATCCGTCGGTTCTGATTGAATTTAAAAGTCTTTTCTACAGTCATTCATTATTTATTACGCACTAGTTCAATAGCAAGTCACACATCGCTGCACTATTTGTTTGTTCTTGATTGTACTCTTCTTCTTCGGCGTATTTTAACCTTTACATTTTTTGTGCTCAGTGTTTCTCGGAAATTTACCAAAATCCGTCAGGATGAAGTCCCATTCAGTCATTATCTTACTCATCAGCATATATTTGGTAAGGATCCTGCTTCGGTGTGGCACTGCTACCGCTAGATACCCAATAATTTGATTGGGCTTGGTTCTATCTTGATCTTCCAGAGCATTCACAGCGCCACTTCCGTCTTCGTAGAGCATGATGAAGACATTATTAAGCGGTCAATCATCTACGACAAGAAAACGCCGGATGTTTTCTACTGTCCACAGGAGAAGCCTGATGGTAATCGAAACACATTTCGTGGAAAAAGAGGGGGAAATAACATGTATAAAAATGATAATTGCTGAATTATGGGCAGGAATGAATAACATGTTGGTGAAGTCCAAGCCTTTGTCCAAGCTGTGCGAATACCAGGGCCAAGAACTTCCAGACCGGTATTTGTCCGACTGCTACGGAAATGTGGATGAGACGGTGTGGGCGTGCAAAGAGAAGAAGCGAATCATGGTAAGCGAAACCTTATTTTTTACCTCAACAATATCCTCAGAAACAATTATGCAAACCCAACTACCGACGGTGGCTTTCTCACATTTGGCGATTTTTACTAATTGAAATTAATTTAACAATCTGTGAACAGAAACGCCGCGAGAAACTGGAAACATAGTGGTCACCAAGTCACAAACAAATAACAACAAACACATTATTGTCAGACAACAATGCCACACCATCATCCCCCAAAAAAACAGACACGCTCTCCACATCAATTTATCTAATACAATTGTAACGAGCAACCGTAACCTTCTTCGCATTTACATTTTTTGTTAACACGTCTTCATGCTACTTTTTTAAACGTTTGTATTAATAAATTTAACAGTTTACTAAAAAAAGCGGCACTCACAGCTTCAATTTGAACCAATTATTAAATCATTGAACTAAATTTATAATCCAATGTCATCTGCCACGTAATTAAATTGCACGGGGATAAGTAAACCGCGAGAGAGAAACAAGCCTGCGAAACTACCGTTGCGAATGTAACGTCAGAAAAGAAGACATGCGTTGAGCTGCAAGTTAAATAATTTAATAGACACCTGTCAACCAGTTTCCTACATACGCCAACCAACCCACCAGCCCAGTTCTAGAGGGCAAAATGCCCTCTAATTGTGCCTTACTGTTCCGATGAAACATTTTTCAACGCCATCCATTCCTTTCTAATAGAGCCATACTCCACTAATGAGGTGCAAATGTAACGGAAATTCGTTTGTGAGGTAATAATACCACAAACTAACTCGAGGAGGCAACTACTGCGCTTTGTTGTTGCTACTTTTTGCCTCAAAGATTTTTTGTGTCAAGCAAATCTAAAGAGCAGCTCAAAATGTGCCAACTAGTATTTCACGCTTCTGTAACTCTACTCACCTTCTGCCTCAATCCGAACAATCGGTTCACCCAGTCTGAATTGCGTAAGTAGAAATAAATGGCTAGGTGCGAAGTAATAAATATGACCGCATAAATACATCCCTGCAGCATCTAAACTGAACCAATTTCTTTAAGACGAGTACACAAAACTGAGTGGTACATAATCGTAATAATAGCAGCATCGCGATATGTTCGTGTGATTATAATTCTTCAGCAGATTGTGACGAATGAATGGTAAGGAAACAAATAAATAATAACCATTTCACCGCTTCTGGCTTCTTTTTGTTTACTTACGGAACTTAATCCCTCACCGGTAGCGCTATTAGTGGCAGACGAGTTCTGAAACACAATTGAAGGTTCTTTTACGTCGTTCAATACTTGCTTTTTAATTTGTGAAGAAACGGAAGTATCCGCCTGGGATGGACGCCCTGGAAAAGTACGAACCCTTGTCACGATCCAAACGGGCCGAGTATTACGAGATGTCTTTGCCACGAAAAAAAACACGCGTTGAAACCAGCGTTTCTCACAGCTCGTCACGATCCTCAACTTTCTCCAACCCGAAACAGGGCTGAGAGAAAGCTGCTCAACTCCTCTTTTTGACAGCAAATAACAATTTAGCCCCTGGAAATATAAATAAACTTGTGATGACCTCGACTAAACAATATCTTCTAATCTGTGTACAATCTGTGCTAATTCACTCGCACACAAATCTATCAAATGAGTCTCTCACTTTCACAACTAGCACAAAACTCACAACTCTTCTCATGCAAAAAAAATATATTAAAAATAACCACGCAAAGGAGCTGGGGAGCTCTCCAATCAGAGTGCTTTATTGTAAATTGTAACCCATAAAATACGTGCATTTAGACACTATTAACAAGAAAAACATATTTGTTTGTACCTGTATTTATTGTGATTTTGCTCGTCGGTATAATGTGATTATGTTGGTGACTATGAACGCAATGTGATTTGCATATGCAATTACTAAATAAGTACTGTACCAAATAAAACACTTGAAAGAATTGGAGTAAGTATTTATTGCATGGCATTATTTTTGTAAAAAACCATTCTCACATGCCTTGGTTGGGGGGGAAGCGGAGATGGGATGCATTAGTCAAATGAAAACAACGATTTCAATTCAAATGAGTAATTTCTCATGTGGAAATCTCATCCAGCACTTTCTCTCCACCAACATCAATCAAACCTTTTCACCACCACCACCAACCAGACTGCACACATTCCCTCGCACAACGCCAACGACTCTGCTGGCGTAACAAATGATTGGTGCCATTATTCCCATTTCCCTCGCCCTCCACCAAAAGCTTAGTCCTAATGACGTTCCAGGCATTCAAACAATATGCTCTTATCATTCCTATTTTTGTGATGTGCAATTTTTTGCTTTCTCTTCATATGCAAAGTTTTTTTTATAGGTGTAACTGTGAAGCAGTGCCAATAGCACATGTGCACAGACGCTAGACAAATAAATGTGTCTATTCCCAGAAGAGAGCCCACAGGGCATTTCGGGAGCAGTGTCTCTCTACGAGGAGCAAGATTAGATCTCGTGTTGTTATTAAAAATACAAATGCAAGTTGTGTATCAAAGGAGAACATGAATATGAGTCGTTGGGAAGGCTCCGAAGACGAAGTGGATGGAGAGCATTGTGAGTTAAACAGAGATAAATATGTGGGACTGTAAGCACATTTCTCATCCTTCTCTCTCTGATGGGATGTTTGTCATGTTTTCTCCTCCGCCCAAGACACAGGAACAGCCTCAAAGCCCAAAACCCTTGAGCTACTCTACACACAGCCGGGTGAAAGCAAGAGAGTGAAAGCAGGCAGGTGAACCCAGATTCTAGACCATCCCATTTGTATTCTGCTGGCATTTCTCTCCGCCAGCATTCTCCATCCTCCGCTTAACACCGCAACACACAAGGAAAGCGTTGCGATGCAATATTTCCTGCTCCCACTAAACGACCAAGTTCTCATTTATTCCCATTTCGCATCCACAATGCACCCATTACAGTCACTAAATGGTAATAATTGTGTATCATGCTAACTGCAGCTACACGTTCAAATAAATGAAGAAAATCACACATATAATTCGCTAAAAAATTATATCGCCACTATAAGGAGGTATTTTATTTTTTTTTGCGGAAAGCGAATTGCTCTTGTGTGGCGTATGAAATAATAGCGCCGTGGGGAGCGGGTTTGCTACCAAGAATGAAAAGTAGTAGGTATCAGAGTTGGCATTTTTCTGAAAACTTGCTTACTTTCCAACGGCACTTTGTATGAAAAGAAGGTGCAGGATTACTAGGAAGGAGCATATCGAGCAATTATAAGGGGCTATAGCTAGTACCACTCCTAAGGTGGTGGTCGTATAAGTGAGAGATTTGAGGAATCCCACGTCCATCCATAATATAAGGGATGAACTAAACTACCAGTGGTTTAAATCTTGCCAGTCGCAGAAGTGGTTTTACCTTAGTTTATTACCCGGCTTAAACGAAGTGCGAAACTCGAGAGGACAGCAATAAAGTTGATTATTAGTCCGAGAACGCAGAGACATTCAAAGTCCTTCCGAGACTGAGGGGTAAGTTTCAACCGGTTATTTGCTATTTTATTTAGTGGCACATATGCAGATTCAGCAAGAGCATCACAAGTGAGAACAACTCTGTCACTCCAAGCAGGAGAAAAAAAAGTGAGGAGAAAGTTCACTTCATTTCCGATTTTTATTCAGCCATGTATGTATGTGAAGTTGGTTAATGTTTTTAAATTGGCCATATTTTACATGATTTAGAGTTGGGTTTATCAAAGCGGAGTGGGGGAGAAGGCCTGGTCCGTGGAGGATAGGAGAGGCTGTCAAGAGACCAATGCAAAGTCCACCCGAGGAGAAAACTCTAAGCCTAAAAGTTTTTATTAACTTTCTCGTCCTCGCTCTCTCCTTCGTAGCGAGTTGCACTTGGCCTTTCTTTTTCTGAGCTGGGTGCTCGCCTTGCTGTGTGGGCTGAGAATCCTTCCATGAGGATCTCGCACTTATCTCCAACTTCTACACTGACCCAAACTTATTCCATGCTTCGAATGCAGGGATCTGCACAAGTCAAAGCTACCAAACGATGCATGGATTCACACTCAAACGGAAAACGGACTTGCAGAATTTTTATACCGTCGACAATGAAGGACAAAAAGTCAAGAAGAATTGTTACTGATTAGTAATTGCGATTTCCGTCATCTATTCCGTTGTCCATCAACATCCCGGTGTAAGTGTGACAACTGTTCGGTTCAGAAATATGTATGCACTCAAAATAAAGAAATGAAGTTGCAGATTTGATAACGTGATTTTAACTCGAGTTGTGCAAGTGGTTACTTTCTTGGCTAATGGCTTTTTCGACTGAAATAAGATTTCATGCATACTTGCTCATACTCTCAGAAAGTCAGAGTCAAGTCAAAAATTAGTTTGAATTGGACATCCCGCAGTCAATTTTCAAGATTACAAGTAGAGAAAACTCCTTTTGAGCTCGAGGCAAGTCTTATGAGTCCGCTTTGCCTGTCTGTCTGTCTGTCGAGCTAGCGGACGAAGTGATATTTGTCAACTTACCTACTTTCAGTCTTAAAATGCGTATCTCGACAGGACCTTGGATTAGCTTGAAGATGTGCAAAATCGGTCCAGTGGATGACCTCCAAAAGAAGTTTCACAAAATAGTGTCACGGGGAAATGTGTGAGTAAGTATGAAATGACTCACCCTGGATTTCGGTGAGGTGAAGCAAATGCTGTTTCGGGCTAAATGAAGGCTTCTTCCCTGGCCAAGTTTATTTACAAACACACTCATTGACCTCATACTCTGCTAAATTGGATACGTTATTGAACATGAGTGCTCTTGATTCCGAACTTTCCGCGTTTCTTTAAGAAAGTGCTAACCATCAGAATTAAGTGATAAAGTTGGAATTTGAAGTTTTTTGCAATCCAGTGATTTCACCCTCGGCTCACCTTGGGTGGCCCATAATGCCGCACCTATTTTGCAAACCTTGAGAGAAAATTTAGAGGAGTCTAGGATCCTAAACCCATTCACATCTTTCACCGTCCTGTCCCTCTCTCTACAGTTTCCACCATTAACACCACCACCACGACGCCCTGGACTGGAGATTCAGGAGTAAAGCAACGTGTGATGTTGCAAAGCAACCACACGAGTAACTAATGCTTGGTTTTGGGCTGTATTTTAGTCTCCGAGACCCATACAAAATTCAGCAGATCTCCGCTCCCGTACCCCAAAGCACCTCCATTATCCCATCCACTGCAGTGAAAGTGAAATCTATTGAAAAATGATACCAGCAGCACCACCACAACTGCCACCCACTTCACCTCCACCACGAGTGCTCACTTACTCTTCAATAATTCCCACACATCTCCCCCACTCCGTCCCGTGGTCCCACACAGACATCCCGCTGGATGCATGGCACAAGTGCTTTCTCCCAAACAAAAAATCCATTGAACATGGATCCACTTGTAATCTGCATATGATTTCGACTCCAAAGCATCCGTCACGTACCGAGATGTTGGACAAATTAACGTTATTTTCCTTACTGAACGGTGGACATGAGGTATTCATTTGTAATCCACCAATTCAACACGTATTACGCCAACAGACGTGTGTAATCATTGTACGTTCGTTAGGGTTTGTTTTTAGAGTCGTACTCGTAGAAGGAGGACAAGGGAGATTCCTTGGCTGCGTGAACAATAATGAGAGCGAACGGCCGTCATCTCCTCGTTCCGTTCTTGTTCTTGAGAGAAGGGAGACGACGAATCTAAGCATTTTGCTGTTGTTTCTTCCTCCACGACCAGCTTCCAATTTTCTCTTCCCGTGACAATGAGTGTCTCTCTGTGCGGACCAATTCCCACCCAAGTCGACTCAGCCAAATTTGACATCAGCTTTCACCAGCAGCTCTGTCAACACAATTCCCACTGAAAGTACAAGAAATGTGTGTTTCTTGTCGAAATGAACGCAGCCGGACATGTCGCCACGTGATATAAACCAGTTCTCCTCGTTTTATACACTCTCATTCCGAGCCATACAAAGGAAAAAATCATTGTCATGAGACACAACAAACGGAGGATGAGAACGAGCTGCATTGTTGTCGTCGTCGTCGTAGTGGTTGCGGGTAGTCCAAGAGACGTGATTTTTCATTGCTCTCTAAAAACTAGCTTCTCCCTGCAAACATAGCTTTACTTTTAGGCCACATGAACAACAACTCGCATGGTTTTCTGCCTGCTCAAGTTCTCTGCCAATTCCAGACCTAGACCAAAACCTGATCCGGGTAAGTCCAACTTGCGGGCGGGTCGATAAGTAGTGAGAGCCATGCTCACGAGAGCCTTATTTCTCCAGTCCGCCCATGTAGCAAGGCACGCTCATTCTCCACTCGAGGCACTTTCTCCTCAAGCATAATAGCACGACGGAGAATGCCTTTCTCCTCAGTCCGCTTCCTGCATCTCATTAAACAAGACGGAGCTCCATTGTCTCAGCACCCACGGCGAGGTGGTCCGATACAGACTGCACTCCGATCTCAGGACAAATACGACACAGCACTGCTCTCATCCACTTTATTCTGCGTGGGTCGTCCTGGGCTGGGTAAGCACTTAAGTATTTTTGAGATATTAATAGATATGAAATCCCACCGACATACATTTGCAAAAGTGCTGACTTGCGAACCTGTCATGAAATCCCTGTGGGAAGACAAAACAGTTCGAAATAAGCTGTCGAGGGTAAAAGTCGCCTTTCAATAATAAGCTCTCGACGTTTGGTTTTTGAATCCTCTCTGCTCCTCCACGACCCACCAACCACCACCAACGCCAACGACGTGCATGTGTGCCCACGTCGTTCTAAGCCGCGTCCTTTGTGATGTGCAAACTCTTGATGAAAGGAAACCTATTTCCATACTTTCCAGTCTTCCCCTGATTTATCAGAGCACAAAAGAAGTGGAGACACACAGTTTACACATTTACACTCGTAAGTTTTAAGGGGACAAAAACGGTCGTTTGAATTCACTTATACTTTTTGAATAAAGTTGACGTAATTGGATAATCCTTGGAGCGATGGTATCATGCAAAGTTTAGTTTTCTTACAATGCACAACATCCAAAGTACAGGCTTCCTATCGTTAGTTCTTCCCACTAAATACGTACATATTATTAGGCGGCATATACATATCTATATTTAGAACTCGGAGGAGAAAGTTTGCATTCAATTGGAGTAAGAAAGGTCTGGATTCGGGTTGAGGGAAAACATGAACCGCTTGTTCAATTCAATCCTCGTTTATCTGCTTTTGAGCAAAACACTCAACTAAGAGTTACATTTACATGGAATTTCCTTTGTGTTCCCATCCCGTCGTCACAATGAGAAAGTCATCTTGACTGGCGGCTGGTGAGCTGGAGCAGAATGATTCATTCAGTTGGTGAGTTATGATTGTCTGCTCCTCCTCATCAGCCTGTCAGGACGGAGATGAAATATCATTTCGCCAAACATAATGTGGCAGATCGTCCGCGACAGAGTCAGGCCAAAGACGCAGCCTTAGCCGTAATTAATTCAGATCCAGCCAGACTCTGTCTCCACTCATCTTTCGGAAAATGTGCCAGGCATTCAAATTGGAAAGATGAGGAGGCGAGGCGGAGGAGGAAGCAGGAAACTGCTCCTCAGAAGCTGAGGAAAGATGAGGAAAAGAGAGAATTATTTAAACCACTCGGATCTCACTGGGATACTTCATGCACAAGTCGAGATCGAATCTGGCTCAACATTGGATTTCTTCACTTTATTTATACATACGCTATTTGCATTCTTTCCCTCCGCTCCGTCGTCGTACTTATTACTTACCTTCGTCGTATTATATGCACACAGAATAAATAAAAAAATCCACCAAAGAGGCAGCAGAAATTAATCAATTCGAAGAAAAAACTTGCGGATTTTGCCATTTTCAGCGAAATGGACACTAGCCAAAAGGAAGAGAAAGTATAGTGCAAGCCCACGCATTTGTTTGTAGTAGTAGAAGCACATATCCGTAGTAATCAGTCTCGTTCACAATTTCTTGGGAATCCTGAGCTGTCTGTCCAACACATTGGATTGGAGGACGAGCAAAATCATTGGGGATCGAACATAGCTTCCCAAAGCAACACCGTCCCAATGTCGAGAAAGAACAAGCCACAATGCGAAGTGATCTGTGTGGACGGACGACGACGGGCTGGAGGAGTAACATGAAGGAGATGATCTTCTCCGAGACAGAAGGATCAAATCTTGAAAGAAAAATCCAAGTTGTGCGACTCACGAGAGAAAAAGTTTCACGAAGCGGGCGGGTGGGAGACTGAGATACCAGTTTTAGTTGGCATTTAGTTTGCTGACCCATCATCATCCCCATTTGCACGGTCATGTACACATATCGGTTATCCCATATTCTCTTTTACTAAATGCCATCGATGTAGTCCGGTGCCGTAATCGAGAATCGTAATTATTATAAGCAACCATCTCGTTATTACTGTGGGTTCAGATTACACACAGACAACAGAATGACCCGTAGCACATATGTACACAGAGAACATTCATGATCGTAAATAGATTTACGTAGTTATTTTGCCGGTGGGTGCAACTTGGAGCAATCTGTATGAACAGGAAGTAGATAAATGCTCAGGAAAACATGAGATGACTCGAATTGCAAGTGATTTTTGTCTGCTGATTGTGAAAGTTTGAGTCAAATGGGTGGTGCAGGGAGTGAGGCACGCTGATCAAAGCTATTCCATCAATAGTATGTAGTTTGCTGTCTATAATAAATAAATATGTGAGCCACATCCGCACATTTACCTAATAATTATCCTCATCCTTTGTTAGACGCTCTTGTTTGAATTTCCACTCCTTTTTCACTAATTGATTCTATTGATTTTTAACCACTAGAATTCCAGAATGGGCTTGCTTGGTTCAGGGTGAAACGAATGGAGTGATGAGAAATGAAGGGTTCTATTAAGAGAAATGCTTGTAACATAATTGGACATACCCAATTTTGTAGCGTAGCAGGTTTTTACAAGTATTAAAAATGGTTCACAGACGCTAAATATAGCCTGTGAAATTGGAAAGCTCAAGAGGAGAAGGGATGCACACGAGTATGTTTATAGGAGACAATGCGTGAGTGATAACAAGATGGGAACGGTGTGTATTCAATAATTGTATTGCAGGCAAATAAGGAACCAGGTGCCGGTCGTCTCTCGTAAATGCGAACTTTATGTAAAGCAAGTGCCTTAAAGCAGACAAACTTTCTTGCGGGTGACATTTTCCTTCTACACAAACGGTGCGACGACAGGCTCATTGAAGGCGTTGTAACACTCTCTGAACTCTCTCTGCGTAAGACACTGCTGCTGGACTATGGAGAACAATTTCCAGGAAAACAAAATGTTTTCTCCTCGTTTGTCGTCTTTGTCCTAGCCCCATCACCACCACAGTTCTCTCCACGTCTAGATCAACATTACGCTTTCTCTCTCCTCTCTGTTTACTTTCGCATTATTTGGCATGGTTTAAACATGTCTGGTCTCTTGAGATATGCCAAGAAAAGAAAATTAATTCACTCATTGCGTCACCTTCCACACGTTCGATCCTCAGCAGTACTGAGATTGGCATGGTTCATGGTTATTCGCAGTCGTGACGATTGCTCCATCCAAGCAGGTGAGCCAACCCGCTATTCCAACCACCAGTGCTGTACTATAAGTACGTATATTCGTGTGTGTACGTGTGGAATGTGGAGAAAGGAGCTCCACCATCGGCTTAAGAGATTTTCTGCTGTTTGAGATTTGAGGAAAGGAGATCCATATTCATGAATCTAAGGAATCTCGTCCAAAACCATTTCAAAATCCTCGTTCTGTTGGCATCTAGGATTTCTCTCTCCATTTCACAATTCATGTGCATCTACAAGCTCGCATTCCTACTGCTGCGGTGCATGGATATGAAAACTATGAAGCATTCTGAATGAAAAATGATGTGATCTGGTGCAGTAAACTATACAAATATTATTCACAGAAAGAAATCTCATATCTCTGCATACATATCTTCCTGTGTGTGCATATCTATTTGAGCAGGTAAATAGAATCACGTTGGCTTTGATGCCGCAATCACAATTTTTGGAATTCACCTGCAAGTGGAATCAGAATCAGTCGTTCGCATAAACTCTCTCCTCCTCACCTGCCTTCCAGGGTACATAATAATCTCCAACAATTCATACATACCTAGGCAGCGAAAGTGAGTGAGTTGGTGGTCTCGAGACATTTTCTCGTTAGGCTGATGGAGAAAAACGAAATGTCGCAGATTTATTGGCAGCCAGCAAGGAAATGGTCCGTGAATTTGTATTGTGTGCTGCTCATTCGTTGGGCTGTGTGAATTGTACACCAAGCTGAAATAAAAACCTCGGATCAGTCGGATCCTAGGCAAGGATTTCCTTCGTTGAAATTGAAAAAAATAAAATGTCGACACAAAATCTACCTTACGTAACAAGTCTGCTGCACAAACACGTATTTCACAATGGGAAAATGTGTATACATAGTTTTCATAAAGTTCAAGACATACAAAGTATTGTGTATTTCATGACCATCGGGTCCGTTGCAAGGAGGATGCTCTTCCAGGATATAAAGTCTGCACAAAAGCTGGTTGGTTTCAATCTGCAATAATTACATATCACGTGGTGCATGTGAGATCCATACATACATGAAGAAAAGAGGATTAAATACAGTTTTTTTAGTAATGTATGTAGCATTGAATTCATTTTACGGCCAGATTGCATAGAAAGTCTTCTGGTTGTCCATAAAAAGGCGGATGTCAATGCCAAAGTATCAAAGTCATCGGAGTAAAACACAGTGTTGAGCACGACAAGAGGACATAAAATCGTGGCTCCTCGCTTCTAAATCTCTTGTCCTGCGGTGTAATTACATGATATTCGCATCTCCATAAATCATGGCAGAATAGACGTGCCACGAGTGCTTCCAGGGAATTTTCTCTACTTCTTGACAGTCCTCGTTAGACTGCGAATCAGAAGAATGTTAAGAGATGGAAATTTTTGTGAGATTGGTTCGAGAGTTGAAGTCCTAGTTAATAAATCGAATCAAACTACACGATGACATCCTGTCGTGACTTTCTTTCACTGCAGGTGGTGGAATCACAAAAGTACTTTATTTTCACTCAACGCAGGTGCACCGTTTGAGTCTAGCTTGTCTCACAAATCACTAAATCCTTGTTCTTGACAAGTAATATAAATATCGTTCGCACCCTGAACTGAGATTAATTTTCTGATCGAATGCCCTCGTAATGCCGGGGTTGCAGTCGTATTCTTAGCAACTTATCTAGAAGAGATTTCTCATTTCTCATCCATTATGTATTACGAGTTTAATTTGAATTTCGGTACAACATAATTTATGCATGTCTCGAATAATATACAATTCCTATAAATGCATATTCGTAAGACGGAAAAAATTAAAATGTTTTCCACGTGTATCAATTACTTATTTCAAATTATGGCTCTTACTTATCTAGTCATATGGGGTCGTATTAAGGGTTAAAGCAGAAAATGCTGTATGTATGTCCGTAGATAAAAAGACTTGGTTGTCAGTGTCAGCGAATATGGTCACATTTCAAAATGACAATGTTTTCTCGTTTTAATTACCATTGTTGTGTGTGAAACTACTCATTAATGTCAGACAAACTCATTACGAATAGTAAATTAAAAGAACTGGGCAGGGCATGTAAGCGAGAATGATATATTGCATTTGTACATATATGTAACTATCTACACATGTACATTCAGTATACTGAATGCACTCATATAATCACACCAGGTATGCAGCCGTAATCCGTTTCCACTCTTTGCTGCTGACATACTCGTGCCATTTGAAGATATAATGCCCAGCTTTCTTGTGACTGATTTTGAAGTTGGTTGGTCAATGGCAGGGTTGTGGACCATCCTTAGTTGACGGTGCGCACAACAAAGGAGTTTGACGACGATTCAGTAAAACTACAGTGATCGCACACCTGAGTGAGTCATTCTTGCGAGCAATTTGGTCGTCTCTGCTGAATCATTTTCAGCCCCAACCTTTCACAAGGATAAATGTGCACTAATGATGATGATATAATTCTGCATCTCCCCACCTTCGTCCCCATTTCACTTCTGGCCTCACTTGCCTCCAGAGCACTGCCTCCACTAGAACGAAATGCTCCGCTGCTAGGATTAGCTTTAAAAGCCCATTCCACATTCAATTTTAGTCAGTAAGTGGCCGAGTGTTCTCTGGAGCTTGCAGTTTATTTGAAGTCTGAATATATATACCCACCCAACAGGCGAATAGCGTATTATTCGCAATTTGCAGATATATTTGATTGCAACAGAAAACCGCAGAGACTGGAATACAGACAATTTTACACAGGGTCGTGTGGCTGATGTATGTACATATATCGTCGGTTATTTATAAATCAAGCTGGATGCATACATATACGTCCATTCATTTACAATCAATGGATGGACATGTGTTTGCCTAGTTTATTTTTTAATTACCTTTGTCCACCCAACCACCTATTATTCGCAATTCCTCTTTACAATTGACGTAACATGGTTTCAAATAAGCATATGAATGATATGGACCAAATAAATTGTGAGGGTAGTGGCAATCTGATGCCGGAGACAGGTTAATTACCAAATCACCATCACGCGAAAGCCTTAAAATCATTTTAAGGGCTGTATTCAATTAAATATCAATTCCATTTGATTATAAAAAATTCCTATTCACTTCAACAAAAATTATGTTGCTTTTCAGGAGGTTTGTGCCAGAGTCGAATTACTGTTCCGTGCGACTGAATATTCTCTGGAGTCTCATTTCGGTAAGAAACCAGGTGGACAAAATAATTGAGGTGAGTTCATTCAGTCGAGTTGTGTGAGAAATTTCACGTTTCTCTCGGCTTTTAAAAAAAAACGTCTCATGTTTCTCCTGCAGGACGTCTCCAAAAAGAAAGCGAGGGCTGACTCTTTGGAGAAAGTTTAAGCTGCTGCTCTCTCGGTCGGAGTCAACTTCCAAGGTTTTGCAGAGGTAAAAGCCTAAATCAATAACATGATTTCCTCAGCATCGAAATGAGAGTTGTATCATTTCTTCTACGACCCAATTTCCCCAGATCTCCGTGTTTGTTTAGATTATGATTTTGGAACATCTTTTTAAATTACACTTTCACTGAGAAAGGTCCTTTCAATGTCGCATCGACACGCAGATTCTCATATTTTTAAGCTGGAATAGAAATAGTTCTGTAGTTTACATGTGTGTTCACTAACAAATTTCTTATTCAGCAAGAATTCAGTAGGGCGATCACAGTCATAAATTAACTCTACTAGCGAATAACTGAAGTCACTCTTTTCATTGGAACATATTATTTAAAATCAGGATATCAATTTACTCTTAATTCGTGTCAAGACCTTTGTAAAACTCGATCGATGAATATTCAAGCCCGTTCTGTCACGAACGGGTTTGAACGCTTTTCACTTTAGCGAATTAAAATGAATGTGAGTGACGCATAATCATAAAAACAATGTCACGTACACTCCAGAAATGGGTCTTGTTCCATGAAGGCTGTCGTAATCATTTCCTCAGCACGACGACCGACTAATACTTTTCCGTACTACATATAATGTCATCCGCTAATAATAGTATCCACTGCTGCGAGGGGCGAGATTGACGTGAAATCCAGATAAGTGCACAGGAGAGATGAGTGACGCTGAAAATGTCTCTGGGGTCGACTCTCGAGAGAAAACCAAGCTCTGGTTGGAGGACATTTTGCAGACGTACTACGCCAAGAAGAGCAAGTCGCCGCCACTCAGACCAGATCAAGTGCCCATCACGATCCTTGATTTCGACATTGGCCCAGGATTCACGGTGGGTGCGGGTGAGGGGCCTGTGTCCACCCTCTCCGATCTCCTCTCCCTTCACGTTCGCTACAAGGTTCGAACTCAAAGCATGCAAATTCCAAATACTCCTTTCCAAATGATGTGAATTTTGAAAACAAGTGGTGGATGAGTCATGGATGACTAAGGTCAGCATTCCGGAATTTTATTTTATTTTTCTAGATGACTCCAGACTCAAATGAGGAAAAGACTGAAAACTTACTCGTCAAGATCCCACCCAACGATCCCAATGACAGAGAAATGGCACAAATGGTATGCCGTATGCTATTTATTACTACTATTTATTTCTTCAAATAGTATGTCCATGAAACTTAATTCAACTGTTGTCACAAAGGCTCAAGTGGACAGGAGAGAAATTCATTTTTACACTGATGCCTTACCACAGCTGGAGGTATGAACTGCTCAGGTCATAAGTAAATATATCCATCCCAATTTCATGTGTATGTATATACGCAAACATTTATATATAATATGTTGTCTCATTTATTGTCGCATTTCTCTCTACACAATTTACTCTTTGTGCGTAACAGGAATGGTCAAAGACGCGTAATGCGGACATTAAGTTGGCCGTTCCTCGCTGTTATTTTGCCAAGTACCACACGCAACCAGCCGCAGACGGTCAGGGAGAGGATGATATGAGTCTCGTGAGTGACGCCGAGTCAGTCCTGGTTTTGGAAGATATGCGCCCTGTCGGGTTCTCCATGAGGGACTTCAATAATGGGCTTTCATTGGAAGAAGCCCACGCTGCCCTGGGTCGCATCGCAGTGGTCCACTCATTGTCATGGGCAATGCAAGAGGTGATCTTATCGCTGCACGATACCATACCTACTAAATCCACGTGTGAAGATAATAATTATTCATCTTGCGCATTTTTATGTAGGTGACTGGGATTCCGCTAGACGAGACATGGGAACTTACCTACCGACCCCACAAAGCTGCTTCCGCTTACAAGGTGAGACACAGTTTAACGCATAAAACGGCACTACTGTACCAAGGAGCTGAATCCAACAATGTTTCAATTCCTGTAACGAATACGTTTATTGACAGACAATGATTGAACATGGATTCCCGACCTTGTCCCATTTTCTGGAAAGGCAAGAACCAGATGGTAAAGAAATATTGGGTAAGCTTCAAGCCCTACACCCCAGAGCAACCGAACTCTTATACGAGCTGCTGAAACCCCCACCACCCCCGGCGCCCGCATGCTTGACCCACATGGACTTTTGGTGCAACAACCTCCTCTTCAAGAAGACGACTGGTGGGAAGAACTCGAAGGGGGCCATTTCCAATGGGAGTGCTAGCAGTGGTGCAGAGGAGGACCCCGAATGCCTCATTCTCGACTGGCAGATGATGGCGATTAGCAGACCCACCCACGACGTGGCCCTGCTTCTCTTCACGTCCCTCACGCCAGAAACGAGGTCAGCCCACACGGAGAGTCTTCTCAGCCACTACTGGAATGTTTTCCAAGACACCGCCTCCAAAGTGGGGGTTGAGCTACCCTTTGATTTCGGGGTCATCGAGAACGAATTTAAAAAGAGCCAACTTCTAGCCCTGTTGCTCGTCATCGGTTCCATCGACCTAGCACTGGACTCTGCGGGGACGGAGCAGCGCCTGATTCACGCCTTGAGGGACATGGCAAAGGGGGACTTGATTTAAAAAGATGCATAATAATGACAAACTGTTGTTGTTGTTGTTGTTGCTGCACTAAACTTTCTAATAATTTATACATATACGAATGCCATACAACAGCTGTTAATGGTATTTAGTTGGTTGGTAATACATGCATATATTTAAATCTATATTATTAAATTAGTGGATTGGACCTGAGCACAAGTGCAGATGAAATGATGACAACTCTGTATCATGAATCGGAATGTATGGTTAAACTTGACGTGCTAAGAATAAACTGATACGTTCACCTGAACAATATGGAAATGTGTAGCAATTTTTCACTGCAATCTGCTTTCTCTCGTGCCTCATCACGACGATGGAATGGGGAATGGAGGGTGAAAGCAAAGGAGCGAGTGGCGTTGGCGTCCCTGTCTGGAGAAAGTCAGGACTGCTCACATCACCCCGACTCTTGCCAAGCCAATTCAAACCAGTCCAACTTTTGGTCTACATGTGCAAAATTTTGCCGGATTCTCCGATTCTTTTTGCAATTTACACAATAATTTTGCTAATTAATTACAGTAATTACTAGTGGAAATTTGACATTGAATACAGATAAAGTAGTTTCTTAATTCTGTACTGGCAAGCTTGGGGAATTATACAATTTTTAAGTGTCATAATCTAATAAAATTTCCCAATCAGCTCTTCACATTTATAAAACCCATCCTATCAAATATTGTAGTTAATACGTAAACATACGCAGTCGGTCGGTTTCAGCATGGCGACTTTGGTTCGCGACCTCTTGACCAAGGGCCTGCTGGCTAGTCACCGATGCCCATGGTTGAGGACTACCAACCTTCAACTTCGTCCCTTCTCAATCCTCACGACACACAGTATGTTAAGACAAATACTTAATTAAACCTTGCAGATTATAACTTTAATGATTTAATTTAATGCATTGCTACTTGATTTTTTAGAAATGAGCGAAGACCGAATCGAAATGTTTGTCGAACCACAAATTCAAGCCATTCTCAAGCAAGTTACAGGAAAAAATTACCAGCGTGTTTTCCGGAAGAGGAAAATTGGTCAAAAGATAAGAGAACCAAAGTACACTTTTATGACACGAGAACAACTGGAACAAAGTTTGGAGGATGCGGATCAACGTGCCGACAAGTTGTTGCAAATGCCTCCAGTTTTGAGAGCAAGAAAACCAATTGAAAAGGAACTTTCATTCGACCCTCAGATTCAAGGAGTGGAAAAGTCTACCATCATCTTTACCGATATCACAATGAATATTTCTGATCGGGTAATCTGAGGAATTCAAGTTAATTAATATAGTTGAATTGACACATAATGAAGTACATAATTTACTGTCGCTATATATATTTTCAGGATCGTCTCATTGTTGCAAGGGATCCGGATGGAACTCTACGCCATGCAAGTTGGGAAGAGAGAGATAAAGTGAATTCAATCTACTATCCGAGGGAAGGGAAAGAATTTTACACACCAAAGATGTTCACAGACCCAGATCTATTAAGGAGTGTTTTAGATCGAGCTTCAGAACAGGACAACACCTACGAATTTGTTTTGGACAGAGCATGCCTTCAATTTGAACCCGATGACGCCTCCTTTATTTCCATCTGTGAGAAGACCTATCAAACCATTGACAGGCAGCAACATTACGATTTTCTCAAGTCTACAAGACATTTTGGACCCATGGTCTTTTATCTGACTAGAACGAGACAAATGGACAACCTTTTGTTGTACAGCATAAAACATGAAAGGTAACGCCATGCAGTTGGAACAAAATTATAATCCATAATAAATGATTTATTTCATAATTTGAAAATTATTTGCTATATTCAGAGTTTCGAGCGATGCAACATTATTAATTTCCTTATTCCATCTACTCTTCCCGGACAGCAAGTCTAATACAGTGGCTCAAAAGTTAACCAACGATGTCGACAAGGTCAGAGCATACATCGAGTTGGACGCTGTTAAACGAAGCGAATTAGAACTTCAACTTAATGCCTATGAAGAAATTATCAAGAGGCGGAACGAGTTGACGGAAGAACTAGAAAAATCGCATGGGATCGAGCAGAAAAATTAACTAGATGTATTTTGCATTATTAGTAATATTAGTTTACAAGTATTCATGAATATTAGTCATTTCATTTCCTTCTTACTGATTCTTGTCATACTTTATTTTTTAAGTGTACAAGAAATAAATTGACTCACAACTAATTATAAGAGTAATGCCAACTTATGTAATATAATTATTTTCCAGGCAGGGGTACAGGAAGTTAGCGAATGGCGAACGTACCATAACGTATGTGGGTGAAATTGAAGAAAAATATTGCCTAAATTGTAAAATATGAACGAAGTCCAAAGTTTGGTTTGTAATACCAAGATGGGAGTCGCGACAGCATATTTGCGGTTCAATTTTCTGGAATGCTTATTTGATGTATTTGATGCCCAATTTGCTGTCCAATTTCAAATTTCTGGTTGGATGAGTTATTTTATATTCTGAATGATATTGATAATAACTTTGTAAGGGCGTAATGGTGATGTCGGACACTTATCCGTTTTCGCAACCTACTAACAGCGGGGGTTTTCTATACTCTCAAGCCAACTTTTATTACTATTCTGTGGTTTGAATAAAATAATTTGTTAACTCCTAATTTCCTCGAAATTTCTACTCCTCCTACAGAGCTTCAATTGTTCTCTGGGTGCATTTTCAGTTTCGAAGAAGATTAATGTTTGTTCCTGATTGTTACAAAGTTTCAGGACTACCTACTATACTACTTCACAAAAGTTAGTCAACATTTTCCAAATTTATTCAAGCTCAAATTACGAAAGCAATAAAGAATTAAGAAAGTTTTTACACGACGCAGATGCACCATTTACATTTAGTATATGTACATGTATTTATATATGTGGGCATAAAACTTCAAAGCAAACCCGAAGCAATATATATGTATATGTACCTTTAGACAAAAACATTAGCTTTGAACGTATTGCCGGAATACAAACTTGTGCTTCTCCATTGGAAATTATAGATTAACTGTTTTGAATTTGTGATAAGTTTGCAGTGTAAGACTAGCAAGAGAGGACTTATTTAATGAGTCTGGGGGCTATCATATGCTGCCGTATTTTACTACCTCCTCTTTGACCACTATTGGTGTTGCTACTGTATTGTCTATCCTAAGCTATATGTCATGTATTTGGAGTGTCACATGCGCAAAGAATTTACGTATTATAGAAAATGTTATTCGGTGTTTGGCCAGACTAGTGCTAAAATTTAAAAAATTTGATCCAATTGCAGATTTGATCAAATGTGACCTGAAATGGCTGTTTCCTCGTGATATGGGTGACTTTAAGACGCTATGTATTATGTACAAATTGCTAAAATTTAATATGGTACCATTTTTTAACGATTATTTTGTACGTGCAAATTGTATTCATGAACATAACACTAGATTATGCAATAATTTTAGGAGCACTGTAAAGCCTAAGACGGAGTTTGTTAAAAAATCCTTCCACTTTAGGGCTATTGGTTTATGGAATGACTTACCGCAAAATCTTAAGGCTGAAGAATCTTATAAACTCCGTTTCACCTTACATGGTATTACCGCCACACGAAAATAACATGGGATTCTCATGTTCCTTGCCTGTGGCGGTAACACCATGTAAGGTGAAACGGAGTTTAATACGTTCAAAACTAAACTAAAAAACTATATGTTACTTAAAAGTATCTGAGTTACCCGTTTTACTGACTATATAGTTTCACCTAAATTTTCCTACAAACTTGTTTTATGAATTTTTATGTAATTGATTTTTTGATATGATTTTATGACTATAATTAAGACATTCATGTATTTCCTGAACTACAGGGTATGAATGATCTTCTTTAAAATGTTCTTTAAAATGTGATGTGAATAAACTATTATTATTATTATCATATTGCATAAATTTGGTGTAGGGGAGCGTGCTCTACTTGAAGTCTTCAACCAATGCACAATTAAATTTCGTATTTATATACACCGTATGGGTGCCACGAAAAATAGGTCCTATTTATACACAGTATAAATATGATAGCTGTATGTGTGTGTGATCAGTTACAGAGATTCAAGGTGAGCAGCATCTTATTTGTTCCGTAACACGCTTGCTGCATCCTTATGTATATCTCCCATGACATATCCTATCCATTTTTATGCTACTAAGGATGCTACTCCTATGCAAGTTCATAAGAAGACTGGTTCTGGTATACGCAAGTACTTGTAACACTTATGGCCGGATTGATATGCAACGTTAAACCCGGAAGCATGTCCATTTCCTAACAACAATGATGATTATTACGATGCATGCACGCGTGTTTATGGTAGATTTGGATGGATGGACTATGGAGAGGATTGTGGATTATTGCCACTAGTGCCATCGCAGGCTTCATCATCTACTTCATTCCGTGACAATATTCTTTGAAATCTTCAGAAATCTTAATCCAAAGTTATTTCCTGCAAAATTAAGTATAGAAATAAGTTGGAGTAAAATCTGGAGAAGAACAAAGACGAAATGTCCGGTGGTAGTGGCAAAGGTGAATCGAAGGGGAGGCTGCGTGGGAGTGACGTCGTGGAAGCGGTCAAAGCCATGCTGGAAGAAATCTTCATCTTATTCCTGGAAATTTTGGCCCTCGTCGTCCTCCCAGCCGTCTTCCTCATCAGCTCTCCTAAAAATTTCCCTCGATACTTGTGCACAATCTAGGAAAAAATGTTACCCGGTGAGTAAAAATAAATTGTCCAATCAAACCACTTTCATATCAATCTGATCACCATAATTGTCTCTTTTGTCATGGTATAGGATTTTACGCTGACATCTGATGTAGCTCATCATCAGT
Organism: Folsomia candida; assembly: GCF_002217175.1. Classification (NCBI taxonomy): domain Eukaryota; kingdom Metazoa; phylum Arthropoda; class Collembola; order Entomobryomorpha; family Isotomidae; genus Folsomia; species Folsomia candida. The sequence continues at coordinate 878,613 of NW_019091234.1, forward strand.
TGGTTCGTCAGACGTGAAGACGAAGTGCGATGGTGGGGGAGGGTTTCGAAAGTTGGAGATGGGACCATGAGCCGTGGAGTGGGACAGTCACACCCAAGTCCGCAGTAATTTCCAGCCCGTCAATCCAATTAATCAACCAGTCCTTCCATTCATTGTCCGAAGCTAATAAATCGAACTGTTATAACCATACCCCGGATATATATTTATTTATTTATGACTTTTTCATTTCAAGCACGTCGACCCCCATACTTTGTGGGGTTGTTTATCAACACTTGTGGTTATCAAAAATTCAAAAATGTTTTCAATTTTAAAAAATATTTTGGACTTTTCGCAAATATAAATATTTTCGTCAATATTTCTCCATATTTTAACAAAATATATTTTTTTTCGTGATATTTTAATTTTTTGCTGAATTTTTTCGGGTTTTTGATGTATTTGTTGGCATTTTGGGATTTTTTTTTACTTTTGCGTAATTTCTTATTTTCATGATATTTTATTACACTAATTCCTAATGTGTACATATACACATTTTGTATACACTTGTCTTTATTTAATGTATACATTAAATAAAGACAAGAATGACAACACAATAGACTCAGTTTTCTTGAAGGCCTGTTTCCAATTGCGGCATAGGTCTCAGATTTTGTCCCCTATTTTATTAATAGTCACCAGTATGTAAAAGAACTTAACGTCAAAAAAATTAAAAAATTAAATTTCAAATATTGGCCGCGCTATAATTTTTTTCGAAATTTTAAAAACGCATTGCATTTGAAATATCACGTGCAACAGATCGTTGAAACAGTTTACTCCAACTAAAACTCCAACTATTTTATTTCCCGTAATCAACTTGATAAAATGTTCAAAAGTTGAAAATGTTCAATTTTGAAAATTTTGAATGACAATTTTGAAGCGCTGTAACTTCTTGCCACCATTCATGTTTTTCTCAATTTTTTGAAATTATGATCTAATATCGAAATAGTTATGAACAAAAAAATTTTAAGCGAAACATGAGTGGGGGCAAGAAGTTATTGTGATTTTACTGACACATGTTAGCTTATGGGTGGGAATATTCCCAAAATGATCAAAAAACAAGACGTTTAGTGACGAAATTCAAGTGTCACATATGACCTAGAATTATTTGCAACACTGACAAAAACGCTTGTTTTTATGTTCTTCAACTGTCAACAAAAATCCAATTTTGCTCGAGTTTTGATAAAATTTACATTTTTGTGATCCTAGATACTTGTATAATCGTATCCAGTAAATGTTTCAACTTTTTTGAAATTTTGAACGTTTTTGAATAATTCGTGAGAAGTGGAATGTCCTAAATTTAGCAAGATCTGATCGAGATCTGAGAATGACATGTAGAGGGTCTTTCCTCCTCAGACAGACGCCGTGGATTAACGCCAGCATGTCTTAATGGAACTTATTTCTCACTTTGAACTTTTGAATGATGATTTTGATAATTAAAATCTAATTATCTCTGCCTAATTTATGTATAGGTTGATGAATTATAGTTGATACTCGAGTCTTTAGATGTTAAAATAAAAATATTTTTTTATAAATATTTTGGCGCTTTTTTCAAAAATATAAAATAAATATTTCGGGCTTTATAAAAAAATATTTAACCGGGGTATGGTTATAACGTACATGCAAACATTCCACACATCAATTCAGCATAAAGTGATCAATGAATGTAGCCTAGAAGGCACCCACGTATACCTATATGTATGTACATTGTACATATATGTTTCATTCACTAATCACTACCTGCACTGGCTTCTGTTTTACTTTGATTAAGTGACATAAAATTGATATATACACAAAAATATTATGCATTGCAGCTTGTTGACTTTGCTCATAAGGGTGCTATGAAATATGCATTTGTAAATATCCATATATTGGTACTTACACCCAGCAATCAACGCCAGAGAAAGGATTTTGAGCATTCTGAGAATTGAAGTAAACCTTTTCTTGGTTTTATTATTATTTACATTGCCCTTCTTCCATCAGCTTCAGTTCATTCCCCACTTTGGATTGAAAAATATTAACTAATATTTATTGAAAATTGTAAGACTACTGCTAGACAGGAAAATGTCGTTTTCGAATTATCGTAGCCCACAAGGTCAAAGTGGTAAGGTTCAATTAATTGGTTTGTTTTACGTTATTATTTACACTGTTTTTGTTAACTTGTATTTAGTTGGAAAGTCGTCATTTGTTTACAATTTCAACAATAATAACATCATGCATGAAATATTATTAACTTGTATTTAGTTGGAATTTCCAACTTGGAAAGTCGTCATTTGTTTACAATTTCAACAATAATAACATCATGCATGAAATATTGTGCATATTGTACACTTGCTATATGTATAGTTGCATTTGCATTAACTGTTACATCACAATGTTTTAAATTTCTTTTGTTTACTTTTACTTTTATTTTTTACGCCAGATTCATATTTGACTGTAACATTAGATGATTCGCCACCTTCTACTCCTACCCCGTCCTCAAGTGTTCTCATTCCATCAAAAGTTGTACTGACCAAGGAAATCGTGATGAATTTATCCATCGCAAAGATTTTCAAACTTAACCATGGGGTCGTGGACAAAATAACTTACACGAGTGATGGGACGTTGGTCGTAACGTCCGCATCCGACGACCAACTCAACGTCTACGACTGTGTTCAAGGGACTCACAAGCAAACGTGCAACAGCAAACGGTTCGGCTGCGCCTTGGCCACCTTCACCCACTCCCCCACGAATATTCTCTACGCCTCCACCAAGGAGGGAGACGAACTCCGCTATTTGTCACTTCACGACAATAAATTTATCCACCACTTTACCGGACATTCCGCTCAGGTATATTCTCATTTTAATTGTTAAAATATATGTTCATGTTAAGTCATGTCTTCATTCGAGAATGTAAACGTAAATACTCAAGTAACAATGCATAGGTCACAAATTTGTCCATGTCACCGACTGACGACACTTTCATCACGTCTTCATTGGACAAAACGACACGGGTTTGGGACTTGCGTTCTCCAAAATGTTCTGGTTATCTTAACATCCTTGAGCCAGCAGTGTGCTCGATTGATCCGGAGGGACTTTTATTCGCTGTTGGAATCGGAAGTGACACAATCAAGTTGTTCGACATGAGGTCGTACGGGAAAGGTCCATTCGTTACGTTTCGATTGCCAAAAGGAAGAGATGCGAGGGCGCAGTGGACCTCATTGGAGTTCAGTCCCCAAGGGGAGTGCATCCTCATTAATACGACAGGTCCCTTCATGTACGTGGCTGGTTCATTTCAGGGAAATTTGCATTTTGAATTGCAAGGTATCCAAATTAACGTATTCTTAAATGCATGTTTCTCATTGATAGGGTTTGATAATTGCAATTGCTTAATAATTTTAATTTTCTTAATGTGGAATAATTGTGTATACAGGTCGAATTTGTTTCGATCCAACAACGGGAGGGAAATTGGATGCGGGCTTTAGTGCGAATGGAGACTACATTTTATCCACGAGTGGCGATGGTTCGATTATTCTCTACAACGCTAAGGATGGACGACATATCACCAACCTCAATCCATACCGTCCAAGCGCAATTGGAGCGTTTAAATTCAACCCTAAAATGCTCATGATGACTACCGCTGCAAGGGAAACGGCCTTTTGGTTACCGAGGACCGAAATTGATTAGAAGACTGAGATTTTTATAAATAATGTGATACATGTTCGATGTCGAATAATCCTAAGTATACGTTTTTACTCAGCCAGACCGGAAAGTAACATGTAGAAACTGTAAAGAGAAAGACAAATTAAAACAAAGAAAATCCAGATGTAGAGTATTGCTCCACCGTTATCAAACCGTTTAAAATTGTAATTATAATTAACTTCATTTGTCCTTCGAAATGTATTATTAACATTTTGTTTTTGAGATAATAGAAATTGAAATGTTTAAAAGAATGTGCGTGCCCCACTTTGCACATCATTTTCCGTTAATGTATCATATTTCGAACGGAATACCGAGAGAGTGAGAGTGGCAACAGGACGAAACATAATAGACAGAAGATACTCGTTAAAACCAAAGACATACACACGAGACGTACATTCCTATGCATGCATAGCTAATAAGTTAGTTAGCTGGATGGCCCCAGAGCCCTGTCACAGATTGACACCAAAGAAGAAGTGCGGAAAGATTCTCGAATATTGGTGATGCTTTTGGCCACAAAAAATAATGATCCGTAACATGAAGAGTTTGCTTAACGGGATTTTACATAGGAGCACATACATACTCACTCATCCTCAGTCGACTCCAATATTAGTGTTGGTTTATGTGCAATATGCAAATATGCAATAATTTTGATAGGATTTAGTAATACAAGAGACGCTTCTATCCGATTCAATATTTACTGGGTCGTTTAATACGAAATAGATTATTAAATATATCCACATCATTAACTTTGACACCTTCCGTTTGAGCTTCTACGCTTCATGCAACGTCCCCCGAAAGGCATCAAAGCGATGATGACGTTGGTAATCAGCGTGAGAGCGAGAGTGAAGTGGGGCGCTTGGCGAAGGCCCAGACAGCCTGATTTCACGTCATATTTCGAATAGTGTTGAGTCCACCTGTCCTCACTTTTAAATATTACTTCCATCATCTAGCCCACTTCCTCATTGCCTTTTTATTGCTCTCTCACTCTCTCAGGTTGATCCAGATGAGTTATGAGAGAGAATGAGTTTCGTACCCACCCACCACCACCCGGCGCTCACCCTTATCTTCGTCATCAGGCGTCAGAAAAACTTCCCTTTTTAGCCCGAGTCAGGGCTTATGGAACCGTCATATCCGTCCGTCTGTCTGTCTGTCTGTCCGGCACGATAGAGCCAAAACGGCTGAACCGATTGACTTGAAATTTTTACCATATGCATATTGGGCAAAGTTAGGAAACGAGTTCGAAGATGGGCGAAATCGATATTGTTGTAGAGAGCTGAAATTTGGTACAGAGGTTGCTAATGGCTTATAATGCACAAAAACTCAAGTTGGAAAAATTCAAGTTGGAAAAATTGTTATCCTATGAGGTGACCCATACTGATTTTTCAAAAATCATATCAAACTGAAATTTGGTAGAGATGTTGCTTATAGGTCCCATTGGAAGAATATGAAAATAAATTGGTAAAATTTTTATCTGGAGCGACCCTATGGGGTGACCCATACCGATTTTTAGAAATTGCTTTAAAAAGATGAAATCGGCAAGGTAATACTTAATGGCAAGGTTGCTTGACAACTTTAGTAATAATTACAAGGTTGCGACAATTGCTTCGACGCCTAAAAAACTTCAATTTTCGAAAACCCTGGTACCTTTTGGAACCAGTTCACTGGAGTGTGCGTCGCACAAACTGTCGCCCAGAAACAAACCGCACAAAAATTGTCAATGACATTTCGTGCTCTCGATTGTCGAATTAATTTTTTAATCATGGATGTATTATGATAAATTGTCAAGCAATATTGCACTCAAAGTTAGTGAGGAGAAAAGACCAAAATGTCTTTTCTCCTCACTGAAAGACTGCTGGTAGAAAATAAGAAAACTGCCTCTTCTAATTAAAAAAATGATTATCGAAGGGTTTTTACGAGCCTGTCGGCAAAAAATTGAAGGAACATAAAACTTGATTTGTTAGGGAAGAAAGAAAATAATACGCGGTAGGTGGGTCAAAGGGTCAAGTTGTCTTTGATAGTTTAACTTTAACACTTTATCATAATGCTAAAAAATAATTCTTCAGTTTGTAACTGGAGTTAAACATCACCATTTCTTTTCTTTCGTGTTTTAGGAACGACGACTGATTACTGAAATGTTGCTCGATAAGGATTTGGGCAGCCTCGAGTGGTGCTATCCGGATCGTCCATTGATGATCAACAGGAAGTACTCGTACAAATTGTTCAATATGCACAGCCCTGACAATTTTTCAATCATCGTGGTAGATCAGACTTCCGTGGTGATTCAAAGGCAGATTAAGGAGGCAATGGATCTTTATCTGCACAGCATTGCCGTTGTGCACCGGTTGACGTTGCTTGTCTGAAGGATAGACTTCATGAATGGGACCTTGCGACATGTCGATAACACAAATTAGAAGCGTTGTTCTCAATTTCATGCTATTCGGCTGAGAAATGGCGAAATTATGGCATGGCGACGAAATTTGGCGAAAACAAGGTGGTGGCGAGGAGTGGGACCTTGCGACATGTCGACAACACCAATAAGAAGCATTGTGCTCAGTTTCATGCAAATCGGCCAAAAAATGGCGAAATTATGGCATGGCGACGAAATTTGGCGAAAGCAAGGGGGTGGCGACGGGTGGGACATTGCAACACGTCGACAACACCAATAAGAAGCATTGTGCTCAGTTTCATGCAAATCGGCCGAGAAATGGCGAAATTATGGCATGGCGACGAAATTTGGCGACAACAAGGAGGTGGCTACGGGTGGGACCTTGCGACATGTCGATAACCCCAAAAAGAAGTATCTGTCGAAGTTTGATGGAAATCGGACGAAAAATGGCGAAATTATGGCATGGCGACGAAATTTGGCGAAAACAAGGTGGTGGCTATGGGTGTGATTTTGCGACATGTCGATAACAGCAAAAAGAAGTGTTGTGCCAAATTTCATGCAAATCGGTCGAGAAATCCCGAAATTATGGCATGGCGACGAAATTTGGCGAAAACAAGGAGGTGGCTACTGTGTGGGACCTTGCGACATGTCGATAACCCCAAAAAGAAGTATCTGTCGAAGTTTGATGGAAATCGGACGAAAAATGGCGAAATTATGGCATGGCGACGAAATTTGGCGAAAACAAGGGGGTGGCGGCGGGTGGGACCTTGGGACATGTCAACAACACCAATAAGAAGCATTGTGCCAAATTTCATGAAAATCGGCCGAGAAATGGCGAAATTATGGCATGGCGACAAAGGTTGTCGCCATGCCATGCATTTATGAGGGGGGAGCTGTTAGCCGCCCTAAGAAGGGCGTTTCCAGAGCACACGACGAGGACGTCGCTCCTTCGTGCTCCACGCGAGCGGGCCCCCACTTGCGCCCTGAGGCGCAAGGGGGGTCTACCTCCACCGACCGGGAAAGCCCTGCCCACGTCACCGCCCCTGCGACCGCGTTCCCCTAGGGGGCCCGTCTGACCCTCGACTGAAAGGGTGGGAGCGCACCCGTAAATCGGCCCCCATTAAGGCTTCGAACTCGGGAACCCGGTCGGCCCCAAGGGGAGGTATCGCTAAAGAGCGGCGTCACCCAAGGGTTGGAGGTAGAGAGCCCCTCTCACTTGCCAAGCGCCACCCGCACTTTTGGCAAGCCCCGCCGGCTCCCCACCCGGTGAGCCTGCTTGGTGGGAGGAGCATTGGAGGGGGGACCTTCCCGTAAGGCTCTCCCCTTGCAGCGTTGCTCCCCCGGACCACCCCTCCGACGGGAAGAGAGTCGGGGCTGTGGGACAAACCACGGGTGGACCCGACTCCCCAGAGAGGCAGGGCGATCCAAGGGCGCAGCTGCAATGGGGAGCTCACCCAGGGACACGTCCCCCACGAGCGCCTCCCGCAGACTAAAAAAATTGCGGAACGAGACTTGTACTAGGCAACTTTGTCCCCCTAACCACTAAATGTGGCCACTTTTGCAAGAAAATAGTTCAATGACCGGACTTGAAACTGGTCAAATCAGCCTATTTTTTGGTAGTAGGGCAGTATGATCTTGCATTTTGTGCATTAAAAGTTTCAAAAAGGTCAGTGGGGGTTTTCAAAACGAGGGGGTGGGGTATGGCTAACATGCGTATAGGAACATCTCACATGTTCGGTGTTTACAATTGTTACAAATAATTCAATTAATTATATCAACGTTGTTGGGAGTGGGAAACTATCGATTCTTATAGTTTTTTGGTCGCTGATTTCGAATCTGAGGTCAGTTTTTCGATTGCGACATCATGGGAAGGGACACGGCCAATTAATTATGTTAAAATCAATCAATCAATCAATCAATCACAGTCTTCACGATGCTTACTTCGACGATGAAAAAACTTCAATTTTCGAAAACCCTGGTACCTTTTGCAACCAGTGTGCACTCACATTTCGTTCCCACGAATTAATTTTTTAACCATGGATACAAGAATCAGTGCAGTAGTACATAAATGTGAAATCGGCTATTTCGGCGTTCTGTTAGAAATTTTTGTGCTTTAATTACCGTTAGTGACGGCCCAAATACTTCAAAAATGGAGGTTTTTGAGGCTATCGAAGCAACTGTCGTAACCTTGTATTATGATAAATTGTCAAACAATCTTGACTTAACCTTTTAAAAACCTACAGTGCAGCTTTGCTTAGCCCGAGCCAGGGTGGGTACAACTAGAATTTGTTTACCAATCTTTACGCCAAAATTCAGCTTAATTGAGTGATTTTGCAAAATCAGTATGGGTCACCCCACCGGGTTCCTCTGGGTCAAAATTTTCAAAATTGTACATCATAAACTCCCATTATAAGCTGCTATCGACTTCCATACCAAATTTCAGCTTAATTGGACGATTTTGAAAAATCAGTTTGAGTGACCCCATAGGGTCCCTCCAGATAAAAATTTTCGCAAATTCACTTCATATCTTTTCATTAGAAGCCATTAGTTACATATTTACCAAATTTCAGCTTTCTACAACAATTTTGAAAATTTGATGCATAATAACCCCACCACCCATATGGCCCCCACCGGCCAACCACTTGACCGATTCGGCTCATCTTCGAACTTGATTTGTCTTTTGGGTAGATATAGATGTGGTAAAAATTTCAAGTCGATCGGTTGAGTTTGAAGAGAGTTATCGCGAAGACAGACGGACGGACGGACAGACAGACAGACATAACGGGTACATAAGCCCTGGCTCGGGCTAAAACGGATTCCACCAATAAGGTGGAGGGCGATTTCGATCTCTTGGCGACGGACTACACCAATAAGGTGTAGGCCAAATTTTTCGCCTTAGCGACGGACTACACCAATAAGGTGTAGGCCAACTTTTTCTCGTTGGCGACGGATTCCACCAATAAGGTGTATGGTTACAGAATTCCGTTGAGACCGGGCTACATCAATAAGGTGTAGGAAAAAATAAAAATAAAATGACCGAGAAAATTTTCTCAGTTCCATTCTTTCCTCCTTATTTGTCGTTGGTTTTTCTTCAAGCCTGAACTAATTTTTTTAGAGTTTAGAGTTGTAGTTGTAGTGGGGGGAGGAACTCGGAGGAAGTGCATCAGAGGTCACGCCGCGCCCCCGAAAAATTATCCAACATTGGCGCCGCTAATAAATTGGTCGGCGTTGACCTCTGACCTGTATCATGTTGTAAATATGATACAGTTCATATTTTTTTTAAATTATCACAACGTTCTCTTTAGCTAATATATTCGCAATAGTGTCACCACCGATCGGAACAAGTCACAGAACACTGAAGGACAAAATTATAGCTAATAACTTGTTTAAAATATAAAATGCATCCCAAAATCAGTGTCATCAAATTGATGACATGAATGATGACGATTTATTCGTTTAGTTTATTTTTGTAGTACTATCAAAATCAAATCCGATCTTTTTATCAAAATTAATATCGTGTGTTCGTTAGGTTCAGTTGCAATTTCATGTTAAAAATGTATTATGTTCTAATTTTTGTTGTCGAATCAGTTCCAGGTCTCTAATAAATCATAACTGCATCAGTAGAATATTCAAAATCGGTTTGCATTAATTCAGTCCCCAACTGATTTTATCACCGCCCCACAAGTCGGTCTCAATGGTATTCTGCCCCCCAGTAAATCCGCCCCCAAATGCAATAGAAACCATTTTTAATTCCGTTTTTAAATGGTATCCAGGTCAAAATTAATTAGTTTTTATAAGGTTAATGGCTTCTCATTATAGAATATGAAGTTAAAAGTGAGCAAACTGTAACCAGTGACCCTGAAGGCTGACCCATACCGTTTTTAAAAGTTGTTATTTCCATCTGAAATTTGGTATGGGTGATAAAAACCACTTCTGGATAGCACACACAGCTTTGAAAGTTCAAGATGTTAAGGGATTTGATGCCAAATAATAGAAAATCTAACAAATATGACTCGGGCTATATGAAGTCTGCACTGTAGGTTTATTTACCTCCAGAACTAGCTCTAAATGTCACTCGACCGGGCAAATAACAACAAAATATTCAAAAATTGCTTCGCTTTGCATTTTTTGTGACCTTGCTTTCATTTCATTCCCTTGATTGACTGATGTGGATGACTGAGTGGGCGCATTATTGTAAAATTATGGAGCGTGGCCAAAATAGATAAGCGATGTTTAGCTGGAATTCGACGCATTGCTGGAACACACACACTCGCAGCATTATCATCATTCTCACAGCTTTTGCAGGGTGACACACACACGCACAAAACAAGCTAATGAAGTCTGGTCTGCCAAGGAAAGAGATCTCAGATTATGTTATGGAGGCCTATGAAATAAACTGCCAGTTTGCAAATTGCACATTCAGATGCATACGTAGAGCTATAAAGAATTAAGAGGGAGAGATATCCGTCCTCATAATTAACATTGTATCTGCTGAAGAATGAATGAGAAAGACTACAAAGTGCATGCATTCATTATTATCTGCGAGATCCACCCACAACTCAAACTCATTCACCCCCATCACTCATTCTCCTCTCGGGACAAGAAAACAACAAAAAAAGAACAACGAACCAAAAAAGAAAGAACGGAACGACAAAGTACAAATCAACTTTTGCATCTTTCCACAACGAATCCAATTTATTTACGGCTTCTCTCTTAATTAAATCCTCTCTGTTGTCTCTCCAGCCAAGAAAGCACGCTCGTCTCCATCTCCCTCCACCCCATTCGTACATTTTTCAAATAATTGGACTCCGAGGTAACACAATCTGCACCGCGACCAATCCAACATTGCGTGTCGAGATAGTAGCCACCAGATCAGTTGGACGTGCCAGTAGTGTCAACCTGTGACGAGTGTGACGACGACGACGCAAACGACATTAATTTCAACCCTCTCATTATGTGTAACATAACCAGAACAAACGTCTATTAAATGTGAATGGTTATTATTTGACAGAAGTGGGCAAGATGACTCCATCAAAGCTATCAAATAATATTTGATAGCTTCGACAAATGGAAATTTGAGACAAAAGACGTTTTTCTATGATTCTGTTCTATTGCTATGTTCCTGGTAAATGGAACAAACGAGCATAAATTGAAGCATGCATGAAAATATACAATTGTGGTTGCAATGTTTGCCGTTGGTTGAATTTGGGCCATAAATCTGTTAGAGATGATAATGTGGATCTTTGTGCCTGTAAATAAATCAGCTCAAGAGTGGAGAAGTTGTCCTCAAGTTGTCTCATCTCCGGAGACAAACACCCGTTGGAATGTCACAACATTTTAAATCACTTCCCATTTATTCATCACAACACCACCAGCAAAACCAACTGCGACTCTCCAAGTACATATTCTGCATCCTGCATATTTACTTATTCCTCCCGTGGAGCAGCGTATTGCTCAAGTTGCCATCTTTCTATTTCCATTCCAAATCAGCAATAACGGTTATCTGGCTGCAACTTTTGTTGCGATCGCATGTCGAACATTTGCATGGGGCAGCTGAGACGAAGGTCAGAGATCAAAATTGAGCCAGTGAGAAGTTTGACAAACAGGGGTGACACACTGTCAAATATAATTCATTTTTATCTCAACTTTCCGTTGCGTCCGATCCTGCACATGTACACCGTCGCATCGAATATGTACCAATGGAAAGACCTAAATCCTAACAGAAGAAGAAGAAATGGATCGAATCCCCTAAAACTTGAATACACTTTTCCAGCAATAAAGTATATTCTGCTGAATGGGATCAGTAAAATCTTGCCAGGCTTTTGGAATGACAATGTTGTAAATACTTTGAAATTTATGACCACAGCACCTCCACCACCACTCCATTGCGACTCCACCACAGAGTTTGTAAGCTCATGTTTCTTTCCAGATTCGTAATATATGAGACCCAAAATCTGGTAATAAATCCGATTATCAACCTAATAATAAGCATGGCATAAATCCCTCCTTCCTGCTCAATCAAATAACACAACTTCGTGTACAGGCTACTATGCGCAAATGTATACGTGTACGTATATCCTGTGCTGTGGAATCTGTGCAAATTCACACGACATTTTCCGAGACGAGTGCTTTTGAAGTGTGACAAATGAGATCAAAGAATACATTTATCCCGTTGGGAGGAGGAAACGAGGTCTCATCGATTCATAATAATGATTCATAATATTCATAATAACCTTCAAAAATAAACCTTCAAAAGAATTTCGAATCCCACACGGCCACACTTTACAATGTCGAGATTAAGATGAAATGGTGTTGTTTGGTTTGGCGTGCGTGCGAGGGATGACGATGATATGATACAGAGGCGTCTTTATGGCAGATGGATTTAATCCTGAATCCAACCAGCCTTTTTCTGAGAGCTGTGAAATATCGTTATGGTTGATGCTGCTGCCCCGTCAATAATAAATATCCGATATTGCCATCACTATAAACATTTCCTTCATAAAAGTTACTCATTAGAAATACGTACGTACGTACATATTCACGTATACATTCTGGGAACGTGTGTCTCTGCGAGGACTATGTATTTACATCTCCTTCTCGTTCTTCTTCTTTACCGCATGTGTATTTGTTCTGCACACACTTAAGAAACCAAATCTCTTGGCTTGCTTAAATCCTTAACTTAACTGGTCCAGTTTTGTCTCAGTTTTACGAAAGTGGAAGCTCGTGCTGGATGGATCTCTCTCTAATCGTAGTACTTTTCTCTCTTCAGGCGTCATTATGTTCGCATTTTGTATATGACGCTGAACACGCAAACGGACCTTGTTCACATTTTGTCCACGAGAACGGAACAAAGGGTTACAAATATTATTCTCCTGCCTGACCATTGTAGTTTGGTTGGTGTCGCTGAAAAAATCGTGGTTTGGAGCTATGCATAAGTCTGTTTCGAATTGGCAATTGTCGTAGTAAAGTGAAATTTTACTTATCGCAAGAAGATATGAAGTACTACAATTGAGACGATATGGATCGTGAGGAAAGTGCGACGCATCTGTGAACCATTCGTGCTAAGGATAAGTGTTATTTTTTCAAAGAGTGGCTTTGTTACTAGTTGTGCATAGTGTGAGAATAAATATGTTTGCAGTAAAAAATCTTTTGCCAAGAATCGAAATTTTCAAGGGGATTCGGGAGCCTATAGCTACGTTCATGGGGTAAACAACTCTCTGGCGTTATCGTGCATAAGGTCGGATTGAGATCAACAAGTGATGCTGATATGAATCCCTCCCTCCCGGAATCATGCCTTGCTCTCGGTAACAATGAAAGCATGAGCTGCTACTTTATTTCTACTCTCATTCACGTGGGTTCATTTAATTTCATATCAGAATTGTGTATACTAAAGGAACTTTGAGGGGGAATATGTTCGAATTTTTTTTAGTATGGATTATGTTCAAATAAAGTTCCCTCACACAGTTTGGTCTTCTCACAATAATTCTTGAGTCTTCTTTACTTTGTTTGTTTGGGTGGTCCAGAAGGTGCACAAGCAGGTAGATTAACGTGGAATTATGAAGTATGCATGCATAAATATTCGGAATTCTCATAAATTATGGATCATCATCATTCACGAGATAATCTCGAGACATAAACGACGACGCCGAATTACATAATTAGCAATAAAGATGATACGAATCTAGGATATGATGCCTCATAAACTCGCTTCATTAATTAAATGATGCATTCTGTATACAACATAAGGTACATACATAATTTGGAGCTGGTGAGAAGCGTTACTGTAAAATGGTAATGTGTAATATGAGGAGAAATTACGTTATTTCGCCCCTTTATAAAAAAGAACGGCCGGGGGCACAAACTAACACGTAGGTTCATTAAAACCATGGAGGAAAATTAGTACTTTATATTAGTCCCCCCGGTCAATGGTACGACTGACGCCATGATAATCTAGTATTTTTCCCTTCCATGTTTATTTACGCGTCTTATTCCTTTATCTCAGAATCCAATCGTGGCATCATCGTCAGACAATATCTCCCATTTTACGGCTATATAATCATATTTTATGATCATTTTTACGATGTTTTTGTGGATGGCTGTACGACCAGTGTTGCTGTGTTTGCACAAATTCATATTCCTCAGGTGCAGATTACTTAAGGTTTCGAATTCACTTTCCATCAGAGATTGCTGAACAAAACCTGAGCGGGCATCGCATTAGGAACATACACATGTAATTGACCCAGCATTGTGCATTTATGTACCTCTGATTGCTGTTGTTGATTGTGACTGGAAAACAGACTCTCGCTCTGAACTGGACAAATTCATGATTCATCAAAACCGTAAATTTATGAGCACGCTGCAATCTCAGAGTTGGATGGAAAGTGATACTCTGCTCTTGGAAATGTTTAGAAAATGAAACGTGCCAGAGTTCATTTATTTATATCCAGAAATACGACGTCTAATTTCATTATAAACCGAGGAATTATTACACCACTTGAAAAGCGTAACGGATATCTCAATTGTAGCCCCGACCGCAAGAAACCAACGAGCAAAACAACTGTACAAATACACCGAGAATGAATTGAGGATTGCGATTGGAAAGGCAATAATTTAGCCGAGAAGAAGGTTGTGTTGCACTGAGAATTCCACATTTTTAGGGATTATTGTAAGCAGGTCTTTCGTTGATTGTTGATTTTGTGAGGGTGGGAGTGGTCATAATCTTTATGGGAAAGTTCACTCAGTTGGTGCTCTTCCTTAATCTGGTCGTCTCAATGTAAATCGTTTACTTCAAGTGGTTTCGGGAGAAGAGTGATGTGCACCAGACGCACACACACCGCAAAAACCAACCAGCAAAGCCATGTACGTCTTCTCCGCTTGATTTCTCCACACTTTATCGCAATTCCGTGGTTTCGTTTCCGTTCGCATTCAGATAAGCCAACAGCATGCTCTCCGGCTCATTACATGAGCGGGGGTGGGTGGAATAATGGCTCTGCGAAAATGTGCAAAAGACGTACCTCGCAAAATGAAACGAGAAGCAGTGGGTCGTTCATTTTTAGCGACAATGGTTCCATTTTCTAGCCCGACATTAAGACGAAAACCCGGTGATGATGAGACGGTAAGGGTTGCATGAAAACTGGGAGAAGCGTGTATCCAGTGGTCTTCACAGGTAGCTCGTGGTCTGAACAAAGAGAGAAGCCAAGTCGACGAATACTGCTCGAGGGGATGGTTGAAGGTCATCCCAGGTGCATGGATGGCAGGTATTCACGAGATGATGATGCCCATTGTTGCCACCCCACATAAAAATCTACCACCAAGTCTGCCTCATCCCAACAAACTACCCTCTCTCGCTCTCCTCAGTGCCTTTCACCCAGTCCATCCGGTAGAGTATTATCCCGGCACAACTGTCAATTTCCATCAGACCACGGAATTCCAATGTGTCTGGAGGCAAAGTGTGGAATGTGTGTGCACAGTGATTTAATAATTGCAGTCCGTGAGATCACACCAATTCACAAGAGGCATTGAAACCAATCATGGTAACCGGTGTCTCATTACATATTTAACTACAAATTACAATTCGTGAAAGCAACTGGTGCATAAATTATTGAGCGATTTATTCGGTCCTTCTTTACGAAAAGTTTGATAAAAGGATGGTTTTTGTCATCATCACGTACTTCACATCGCCCAGTGTGATTCCTGGCAGGAGACATTTTATTATAAGTTATCGCATCATCATAATGGACTTTGCAACTCGTTTTGTCTCTCTTTAGGCTTGGTTGTTGTTGCGGTGGTTGGTTGGCTGAGCTGAGATTGTTCACCTTTCCAGCAACTTTTATGAGCATTGCATTGGTCTCTCGATCTGCTCACTTGCATACTTGCGAAAATATTATTTGGCTAGAAGAATTTGAATGATGCAAGAACACGCATTTCTCCAGCGTCCCTGGCACCTACATATTATTTACTATGAACTCGCCACCATGGTCGTCTCGTTCGGATGCTAATGCAGTGTCAACGGCCAGCCCAAGCGTGTTTCATGATCGCTTTGTCACGGGACACTTTCCTTACTGACATCCGCTTCCCATTCCAAGTTTACCAGAGGGCGGAACTTTTATCAATTTGCAATTTAAACCTGGCTTGAACAACAAGAGGGGGAAGTCGCACTCGATTCGATGCATATGCACATGCACAACTCATCTCATGGATCGTTGACTTTTAACGACTTTGCTCCTTGGAGTGAATTTTGGGATTAGTGAAGTTGTCCAAGTTGCATCTCATTTTTTCCATGCATTAATTATGTAGACCGTTGAATCTGTGTAGCGCATTCATCTCTCTGAATGGTTAAGAATTATTAAGTACAATGATTTTTCTTGTAATATTGCAGAACTTGGATTGGATGAAACTACCGCAGTGAATTAGTTACCACGTGTGCCAAATTAAGGAAATTCCCCGTGTGACTCGTGTTGGTGTAATTTCATATGAATCGACAGTAATAGTACAGTAGGAATACTATGACATAAGTTGTTTCAGTGAAAGTGAGCAGAAATGGAAGTGGTGGAGAACAAAAATGCGCCGGGAAACGGCTTGACGGACGCTGTGTCTCCGGAAGAGAGTGATCCCCTCAAAGAGAAAGATGGCGGTGACAAGAAGACCAAGAAGAAGGGGTCGCCCATTAAGAAAAGCTTGTTTGGGACCAAGAACAAGGAGAAGATGACGGAGGCGACGACGCCCGACCCCGAAGATCCTGGACCCAGTGTGAGCGACTCTGAGAACGAGCAGGAGGACAAAAAGCGGAAGCGGAGACGACAAGGGCGCAAGGATGTCGTGGGGATTTGGGCTCACAAGTGCAGACTCACCCCAAAACGGGGTCTGATTTACTTGCTCTTCTGTGGCGTTGTGATCATCCTCCTCCTTTTCATTCTATTCCTCTTGGCAGCGCTGTGGCCCAGGGGGCCGTCTCACGAGCCCTGTCTTTCAGCCCAGTGTCATCAGTACTCCTCCAATGTAATAAATAAATAACGCCAATATGGAGCCCTTCAAACATGTAAATGTTAAATTATACCGTTCTGTTCAGGTTCTTGGGGCGTTAAACCAAACTCTTGAACCATGCATGTCGTACTGGGAGTATTCTTGCGGTGAGTTAGGATAGTCAGTAATTATTATGTTACTTCACGATTCCTTAACTGTTCCTGAAATTTAGATGGATGGCTGCGGGAACACCCCCTCCCAAAATCCCGAGCATACTGGGATGTACAAACTTACCACGAATTCAAAGGTTCAGTCACAAAGTTGCCCTTTCCTGGATTGTTTACTAACATTATTCTGAAATGTTTACGAATTTTCAGTGAAGGACAAGCTGCGAATGGTGTTAAATACTCTGCCCCTGGCCTGGATTGAGGAGCCCAACAATGTGCCACTCAAAATGAAGCGTTTCTACGACTCTTGCATGGCCGTGGATTACATTGATGCTGACGGCGAGAAGGAACTTTTAAGAATCATTAAAATCCTTGGTTAGCATAACATTGGCCTTACATATTACATATTAGCGGAATACTGAAATTGTAAAAAAAACTTCATTTTTCAGGCGGTTGGAATGTACTGAGAGATTTCAGATCAAGTGACTTTGACTTTCCAAGACTGTTACGAAAGGTGCAAAGTGACCACAGGGTGAGCCCGTTTTTCAAGGTCAGCGTCGTCCCAGACCCAGAATCTCCGTCCAGAAACATTATTAAGGTAGAGACACCAACAGAGATCAATTTACATGTAGAGAAAAATCTGCCTGGAAAGTATACGCATCAATTTTCTCTTGCAGATTACTCCTTCAGGCCTAAGTCTGCCTCACCCGTCCTACTACTTTCTCCAGAGTGGCCCCGTAAGTTCAAACTCATATACATGTTCAATAGCAAAGATGTAATTAGTAAAGAGCGCTTCAACATGTCACTCTTCTTGTTGTTTCCGAGTACGACGTACGTCTTCTTGATCATGTCGCGCTATATAATGTTGCAATAATATTTTGTGTATGTGCTAGTTGGCGCTTGGGAGCATTGATTGCGCGCTGTGGTGTAATAGGGACCTCACTCTGTCGCGATACTTCCCCGAACAACGTAAAAGTGTATACTCTCAAAATGCTCATTTTGAGTGACCCCCTTTGTCTCATAACCTCGTTTTTTTACTGCCACCTCTACTAATCCACACTCTTCGGATTCCTTTTGTCCACAAAATGCAGAAATATTTAGTGCTTTTGAAAAATAATGCATCTCGTACCATCCGCTTTTTTGTGACATGTTTTGACGATTTATAATTTCACGTAGTAGTCGAACCTAGTATACAAATAACATTTCGCGTATTTGCACTACTTATTAGATGGCGAAAGCATTCGAAACCTTTGCCAAGGACGTGGCTCAGCTTTTGGGTGCGACGTCGTATCAAGGAGGGTCCTTCGCCGTGGAAATGTTCAACTTTGAGAAGCGCTTGGCCGAGATCACACCGGATCCTGGGAATTTTTCCGACCCCGTCGCATCCCTGCAAAAACTGAGTGTTGCCGAGCTGAAAGGAATGTCCAACACGGTCAGTCATGCATTTCAACAACGTGAATACACATAAATCTTAGCTTTATCTTAATCTTATCTTTGTGTCGCATGCTCAGATTTTTTGGGGAGATTTGCTCACAGCATTGTTTCCTCAAGGAAACATCAACGACCAGACGCAGGTCGTCACGACGTCGGTTCAGTATCTGATGGAAGTCTCCGGCCTCATTTCAACCACCGACAAAGGGTATTTTTAGCTTTAACTAATTTAAATTCGAATTTAAGAGGCCAATTTTATAACTGAGGAATTGCAATGCACAGGAATTTGAACAACTATTTGATGTGGCATTTAACCCAGAGGTATCTGCCCTATTTGCACAAGCAGTTTACGGAGGCTGTTGAGACATTCAGAAGAGAATCAATTGGTGAGTATGCGTAATAATGCGTTTCATATTTCACTTGGTCGCCACACTAATGATTTATTATTGATGGCAGGAAGCACGACGGGTCCACCACGATGGGAATTCTGTATCACGGAAATAATTCGATTCTTTCCCCACGGAAGCGACTTTCTCCTGGCACATGACCGCAAAGAGAAGCGTTCAACTGTCGCCGGCTCCGATCACGGCGTTGACCCTGCAGTGACCACTGTGAGCAATGCAACAAAATGACAATATACTAGGAAAACTTGTTAACTTTCTACTTTTATTGTCCAGATTTCTGAAATGTTTCAACACATTAAACAAACCGTGTCCAACCGAGTGAATGTGGCCACAAAGTATGACGAATCCCTTCGAAACTATCTCTTGGATAAGGTAGCAAACTAAATTTCTCTTCCTCGAGTTCCATTGTGACACCTTTGCTAATTAATAAATAAAACATTTCACAGTTGCGTCTGATGACGCTGCAAATTGGGAATCCCCTCCGCAACAAAACGGTCTTGGAGGAGGTCTACTTTTCCGTCCAGATGCAAAAAACTGACTTCTTCCCAAATGTCATCACCCTGATTGAGTTTCAGGGCAGAGTGGCGCAAAAGGACTTGGTTCATCCCAACAAGGACACGGCCATCATCAACGCAATAACGGAAAACCCCTTCAGCGTCCAGCTCATCCCATCCCTGAACAAGATCCTCGTTCCACAAACCCTCCTGGAAAAGGAACAGCTCGACGTGCCGGATGAGCTCATGTGCGCGAAACTTATTGATTATTAAGTGATTTACAGTATTGCGGTTTTTGGGTCATTTGGATTCATTATTTATGGTACTTGCGTCTTGTAGGTCTTTGTTGTATGGTTCGATTGGCGTGGAAATAGCGGAAGCGATTGCCAAGTCCTTTGGACCAGAGCAAGGTCTCTACCTTCCCAGCGGGGCCTTACTGTCCGGCAGAGATGCCAAAGTGCAGGAAATGAGAGACATTGTATGTGTACAAATAAGAACAAAGTTCCTTAAATGGACAACTACTGACTACCTAATTAAAGTACTTATTTATGAATTCATTTTCTGTGAATCAGATGGAATCGCGAAGGTCGTGTCTCTCCTCCTTCTTCGTCAACATCCGCCTGGACGACGAGCAGTACGTGGATCGGACTTCGCTGGACACCACGCTCCACGCGGCAGGGATTCAAATTGCTCTCGAAGCGCTTAGAACACTCGAGTTTGCAGATAGCTTTCAAAGTTTGCCTGGAATAGATCGACCCCCCGAAGCTCTCTTCTTCCTCGCTTATGGACAGGTACCCCACAAACGGAACCCACCTTTTTAAAGTGCCAATTTACATAGTTTTAATTTTGTTTTAAATACTAGTCCCAGTGCGCCGTGCACACAATGCTCTTTCACGACTTGGAACATACCACCTTCACTTCGCTAAGTCATGATCACAAGTAAGCGAAATAATGAATCTGAGAAAAATTTACTAACATTGATTTTTTGACGCAGGGTTCGAGGCGTGTTGCGACAATTGGTTGCATTCTCGGAAGCCTTTTCATGTTCCAAGTCATCGGAAATGTACGCCGACTTTACGTGTGGTCTCATCATTTAGGACCAATTCTCATGACATTCTCCATACAACGATCGTGCTGTTGTCTGCTGTGAACTTACTTATTACCCAAAAACTCATGTTGATTACAAAGCGGAAAAGACATTGTGTTCTCTCTTTCATTGTGCTATGTATGCTTAATTATTTGGCAAGCAGAAGAATGTTTTGTATTTTTATGTTGAACAAAAAAATCTTTATAATAGTTGTACTTTATTTTATGACAATAGTCAAGAATAAACACATTCCGTCAGACCGTAAACGTAGCGTACCTTTATATTCAGCTTCATTAAATGTCTTTGGTTTTTGTGACAAGTTTCCAGTGACCAGTGAGAGTCACCTTCCAACCATTAAATACTTTGGTCATTATGATGCTTCATTTTCAGTGTGCTTAATACTAGACCATTACCCCAAATTTCCTAAATTTGTTAATTTCCCCGGAATAAATGTGCTAGAAGTTTCAAGCCGTCGTTTGTGCTGACCTCATCATCCAAGTTTTACGAGAGTTATCGCAAATAAGACACACGGACCGACGGAGGCCCTGACTCGGGCTGACATATGTCAACGCGTTTATTGGATATGGTCACGGTCAGAATAGGAGTGACTGGAATCCAATGATACCATAATCATGGGTCCGGTAGTCCCATTTTTCTACTAAAAAATATCCAAGCTTCAAAGCGCAAAAACTAATCGTAGCCTTGATCACGGAGAACAAGATTTTGAGAGACTCTTTGCATTCAAAAACACGTTCACAGAAAGTGAAACACTAATTCTACTCCTTACGAAACACAATCTGAAAATTAATTCCCAATGAACTCTGACCCCATTGAATTTCAACAGTAACGTGATGTCGTCGACTAAAAATTAACGATATGGGGTGAAAGGCTGGTCGAATCTGAAGAGGAAAATGTCCACCCCCTCCGCCAGTATTGGAATCACCCAGCGATTACACAAAATATTTAATAAATTCTTTTATTCAACAAAGTGAACTGTCACGAGGAGTGGGAGACCAACCTATTATTCGTGGTGACAAAGTTGCATTCAGATACGAACGGACAATCCCATAACGATTCTATTCTTTTATATTCACTTATAAAATCATTGAAACTAATTGAATGATTTTGTCTTGTAATTCAAACCATCAATTTGATTAAATTATAGAGTGCACTCACTATCAGAAGAGTATTGTGATTGATAGCGCGATGATAATGGATAGTCGTCTTCTACCTCACGTAGTAAATATGTACTTGCATTGGCACGTATGAGGCAGTCTGAGCTATGGTCAAAATCATGTAAAAATTTAATTACGCTTCAAATTTATTTAATTATATAACCAGCCTTGAACTTGTTTATCCGTTGCGTTTGACCGCAATAAAATTGTTTTTGTTTTTGAAAACAAAGACAAAATTGGAGACTTGTGTACTACACGAATAAATCTCGTTCCCACGAAAAGTGATGCCTAGTACCTGGAGCAAAATCCGTATTTTAACTCATTCAAACCATCCAGAACTAACCGATGAAGAAGCTGAGATTACTGGCAATTAAATTAAATTATCCATTAAAAACCTTTCATAAAAGTATTTCAATACATTCATCCATAAAATTGTAACCCGATTCGGAATAAAATGGCTCTGATGGCGTCAGCATTATTCCACACGAAGAAATGGAGACTCATATTTTACAAATGTTTTATGCCCGACGTGGAGAACGACAATGCCCAAAGTTCCCTTATCAAATTTCGGCCGAGTCTGAGTGATATCTCCTCCTCTGGTATGCATAACAAATAATAATGCTATCTCTGCCTCTGTCTACTCTGCATAATGTGCAATTATCAACTGCTGTGTACTGACTTGAAACCCAAGTTTCAAGTGGAGCACGATGGGATGGAGTGCTGCTGTGTGATGTAGGATATGTTGGAACACTTGTGGAATAGATTTTGGAGACTCTTTAAAACGGTTTGTGCACACGGGACCAGGGTCAGTTCGACACATCGAGGACATCATCCAACACCTCAATTTGCACACGAGACCTCACCACCAGCACCAGGATCCCTACTACAAAAGTACTGACCCCACCATCCATCCCGATCTCGACTTATCAACCGTTTCCTACAACTTTGTTGGTGAGTAATAAGTCCGTATATAAATCGCATCTTCTCACCAAACTATTGTACAACGGCAGACATCATGGCAAATTATTCCATGATAATTTATGGCAATGCGTTTATAAAACTGTAGCTTTACGCACACAATTTCGTAGAATTTGCAGCAAAACGTCACAATATCTGCGTATAACACACACTGAATTTGCACCAACTTTCTCAAAGTTTTCACCCACTGGGGAATAGCCATGTTGTCAATGCTAGACCGAATTGACTGGTTTTAACTCATGCAATAATAAGTATGAATTTCTATGTAAGAGATATTTGCAAGGGATGAATTGTAGCTTAATTTAGCTATGCGTTGCTAATTTAGCGGCTTAAGTTAGCTATGCAGATTTTGGATTTTTCTAGATTTTTCTCGTGTATGTAGCAGTTCTGAGAAAGTAGAGCGAATGATTAGCCGGTAGTGAGAGACATGAAATTCTCAACTACCTTGCCTTGAATACTATGTATGCAGACTACCTCATAGTTAAGTTCATAATGATGATGGAATGGATAAGGATTAGTTTCAAAATCGCAGATAAGGGATTTATGATAAGTGAAATACGGGTAATTTGTAGGACTCGCTCTTTTTTACGCCTCTCATTGTTCTGTCAATAAAATATTTCTATTGTTACTACACGACGCCATCGATATAATATTAATAGCCATGCTTTCCCCACTGCATCCTTTATTTATTTACTGCGCATGTACGTGTAGTAATAATTTATAGCGCTGCATAACACGTTCCGTTTGGTGTGATGGCATGATAAGAGATTCTGATGCCATTCTTACAAGTGCAAGCTCTCTCTCTCGGGTGCATGTGTCGTAATTGAGTACAAAATTAAAACAATGTCCCAAAGCCAAATTCAAGCAGAGAGGGAACAAGAGATTGATCAGCAAATGTTAACGCCGCCAGGGTGGCCATGCGTAGACCTTGTGGCCCATTTGCTCGGTACATCATCATAAGCAACGACTTGAGCACTTATACAAAATTAATTGAATCATCATGCGTCGAGGGTGTGAGAAATGGAGCAGTTGAATTGTAACAATTTTTGCCGGTTGTATTGTAACAGGGGCGTGAACGATGGCGTTGAATGGAGAAAAATGGGCCGTTATGGGAATGTTGGCCGTGATTTCTATCATTTTGGGATTTTTGCCATACCTTCTTATTCGATGGACGAAAAATACCCGGTTCATCCGCGTGGATTCAACCCCTTACAAATTGGTCCTCACTGTACTCTCATGTTTTGGAGCCGGTAAGGAAGCAATGCTGCTGTAATGTCCATTGAATTTTTGCGTATTTGACAATCTCAGATTTCTAAACGACCTATTACGCAGGCGTCCTGCTCTCCACCGCAGCCCTCCACCTTCTTCCCGAGGTCAGAGAGTCTCTCCTAAAAATAGACTCTGTCTGGACCACGTTTGACGAACACTTTCCCGTCGCAGAAATGATTGCTCTGGGTGGATTCGCACTCATCTATTTGATCGAAGAGGTAAAATTGTTTGTTAATAAAGCAGAGCAAAAATTATACGGGTTTAATCACACAAAATAATTTTTAGGTGGCCCACTTCATCATGGTGGACGGACACCAAGGTCACCACCACCACAACCCGAACTCTATCGCACGCCACAACTCCATCGCTCACGGAATCCATCTCCCAGAGGAGACTTGTGGCGGGGATGGGAACGCAGAGTCCGGTCTGACCGTTCCTCACCACGGTCATCACCATTCTCACGGCGTGGCGCTCAAGATGGAGTCGAGTTCCACGGTGGAGGAATGTCCTGACGAGCAGAACAGTTTCGCTTCTTCCGTCCGAGCCCTCCTGACACTGATTGCCCTCTCGTTCCACGAACTGATGGAAGGGCTGGCCATCGGGATCCAAAAGGAGTCGGACATGTGGGTCATGTTCGGAGCCGTGGCATCTCACAAATTCGTGATCTCATTCTGTATGGGGATGGAGCTCATCAACAGCCAGGCAGGTGTTCGCACTTTCGTCGGTTCGATTCTATTCTTTGGCGTGGTCACGAGTGTGGGAATTGGCATTGGAGGACTCATCACCACCAGCTCCACGGACACGTTGAGCGTCGCAGTTATCGAGGTATGGTGGTAATCAATATTTTCGGCCCTGAAACCATCAAGTATGTATGATTTATTTAATAACTGTACGCAGGGTTTGGTGGTGGGGACTTTGATATACGTGGTGTGCTTTGAAATTCTAAATCGAGAGCGGGATCGCAAGACATATTCCATCAAAAAGGCCAGAGCTATCGGATTCATACAATTCCTAGCGTTGGGCGCTGGACTCGTGGCAATGGGATTGTTGGCCACAATGAGCCATGACCACGGCGGGGACGATCACGGCCATGACCACGAGGATGACCATGACCATCCCACCACGCACCACGACGATCATGACCATCCAACCACGCATGACGATCATGACGGCCACACCCACTTTTGAATAGCGAAGATATCCGCGAAGATTATTTATTTACTATATGTTGCTCTTAAATAGTTATATTTTTAAAGTTTTGTATTCGATAAGGACGTTTCTCTCTCATAGATTTACGATAATGAGTATTTAGCTTCAAGTAAAGGCTCATTCCATTTGTAAGCAACACGTTTGATCGAGTCCCAGAAAATAGAGGTGCTAAACCCTGCTCGCTGGTGGTGGCTGCCTGACCATGTATTTTCTTCTCTTTGATATGAGAACACCACACAACTTATGCTTTGTCAATGTTCCCGGCCACGTAGGAACACAGAATTATTTACTGCTGTCTACACAAGCAGCCCATGTTAATTTTACCTTTTCGAAAAATCGCCAAAACTCCAAGACGGACAAAAATCGCGTGGGGTTTTAAACGTTTTTGTTTCCTCAGGCCCAAAGGCATCGATTGGCTTATCTCCCTATAAGCGATTTTTGTCCGTCTTCTCGATAATCGAGTTTTTCAATACATTTTAAATTTCTGATTTTTTTGAATTTTTGAATTTTTTAAAATTTTTCCTATCAATAAATGATCAATGAATGAAATCCGTAAATGTAACCTACCCCTTTGAACCTAAACTTTGGCGACAAAAGCATTTTCAATGCATTTGCAAATTTTCTTTCAACTGCAGTATCTTTGCGAAAAAAATTAATTTTCAAATTTTGATTTTTATGATATGTTTTATTTTATATTATGCATCTCTGATACGATTGGGGACAAGATATAAAATATGGGTGCGACGACGATCGTGTGGGTTGAGATGGAATGAGCCTAAAGTAGTGTCGAAATACGAAACAATTCGCCATTTAATAAAAGCGTGTCTTTAATTTTACATGTATTTCCAGCCGTCGTGTTATGGTCAAGTTTATTGATGCAATTGCATCGGCTGATAGCAGGCGGTGGTGTTTGGTGTTGTAAATCTTATCGGTGCCTAAAAAGTACATAATTTATACATGAGTTTCTTGCTTCAACATGTGCATTACATCCCTACACCGCGTCATCGCCATTGTCATTGTCAATGTCAAAAAAATTATGGCACATGTGCTAACGCGGTTCAGCCAGCTTTTTACACTTGGCATGTTTTTGTCGGGAAATCACAGCAAAAACAAATGCATATATTTTTTGCACAATAATTCTACTCGGAAGAACGCAAGAGGAAATCTTAAACCGCGACCACGACGGTAGTTTAGTGGTGCGTACCAAGTTTATGATTTCCTGGTAGATAAACAAACGCCTGCATTATAACTGCACTCGATGTCGGAATTAAGTCAGTAGTGCGCAAAATAGTGGAATTAAGTATGGTAATTTCAGTGCGGAAGGTGTAATAACGACAGGAAATTAAGGTCAATAAGCAATAAGTAAAAGAGATTATAATTTCGAAATGGAGGGAGTGGACACGGGTCTTGCCATATCGTCCAGCGTCGTGTTGACGATTTGCATCCTGGGGCTGGTGGGGAATACGGTATTTGGGTCCTATTTCAACGGGAGATGAAAACGTCGTACAACTTTCTCCTCATCGGCCTCAGTTTCGAGTTGGTGACAGAAATGCTCCAGACACTTATGCTTCCGGCAAGTATGCGCGGACACGAATGCTCCCTGACAGAAATGCTTCCGGCACAAATGCTTCCGTCGAATATGCTTCTTGACACAAATGCTTCCGTCAAATATGCTTCTTGACACAAATGCTTCCGTCAAATATGCTTCTTGACACAAATGCTTCCGTCAAATATGCTTCTTGACACAAATGCTTCCGTCGAATATGCTTCTTGACACAAATGCTTCCGTCAAATATGCTTCTTGACACAAATGCTTCCGTCAAATATGCTTCTTGACACAAATGCTTCCGTCGAATATGCTTCTTGACACAAATGCTTCCGTCAAATATGCTTCTTGACACAAATGCTTCCGTCAAATATGCTTCTTGACACAAATGCTTCCGTCGAATATGCTTCTTGACACAAATGCTTCCGTCAAATATGCTTCTTGACACAAATGCTTCCGTCAAATATGCTTCTTGACACAAATGCTTCCGTCGAATATGCTTCTTGACACAAATGCTTCCGTCAAATATGCTTCTTGACACAAATGCTTCCGTCAAATATGCTTCTTGACACAAATGCTTCCGTCAAATATGCTTCTTGACACAAATGCTTCCGTCAAATATGCTTCTTGACACAAATGCGCCGACGTAAGTACTGCACAGTATCTCCTACCCGTGATATTTTTTAGCCAACAAAATAACGCCTAATATAATTGTGAATGATGCTCTGCATTTTCTTTATAATATTCTTCTTGGTACATATTTAAAAAATCAAAGATTTAAATAAAATTAAAAATATAATCAATCAATAAAATTTAAAAAAATCCTCAATCAATAAATTAAAAATATCCTCAATCAATAAAATTAAAAATATAATCAGTCAATAAAATTAAAAATATAATCAATCAATAAGATTTAAAAAAATCCTCAATCAATAAATTAAAAATATCCTCAATCAATAAAATTAAAAATATAATCAGTCAATAAAATTAAAAATATAATCAGTCAATAAAATTAAAAATATAATCAATCAATAAAATTTAAAAATATCCTCAATCAATAAAATTAAAAATATAATCAGTCAATAAAATTAAAAATATAATCAATCAATAAAATTTAAAAAAATCCTCAATCAATAAAATTAAAAATATAATCAGTCAATAAAATTAAAAATATAATCAATCAATAAGATTTAAAAATATCCTCAATCAATAAAATTAAAAATATAATCAATCAATAAAATTTATAAAAAAATTCCTCAATCAATAAAATCATAATATCATGGATCAATAAGAGATAAAAGGGATAAAAGGTTGTTAATTAGAGATAAAGATAATTCAATCTAGGAAAGGTTCAAGCGAGAACCTTTGTCTGGAACTAAGCATAGACAAGTAGTAAATATGTACCAAGAAGAATATTATAAAGAAAATGCAAAGCATCATTCACAATTCTATAAGGCGTTTATTTTGTTGGCTAAAAATATCACGGGTAGGAGATAATTGCTGGTAGGAGATACTGTGCAGTACTTACGTCGGCGCATTTGTGTCAAGAAGCATATTCGACGGAAGCATTTGTGCCAGAAGCATTTCTGTCAGGGAGCATTCGTCTCCGCGCATACTTGCCGGAAGCATAAGTGTCTGGAGCATTGCTGTCGGGGAGCCCTCAGTTTCTGCGACTTTTTTCTCCTCGTGCTCAGCGTCATCCGCACCTTCTCCAATCTCCCACTCTACAAAATTGACTATGACAATCCATGGATTTCGTATCCCATCTTCATTTGGGATTTTATCTGTAATTTTTCCATGATTTTTCCACCATTTGGATCAGGATTTGTGTAATTTTCTCCAATTGACTTATAGGCACGGGGGGCACCAAGTATTACACGGTGGCCATCTCTCTCGAGCGATGTTTCGCCATTTGCTTTCCCATCGCGGCGCATCGCTACATGACGGAGCGTCGGGCCAGGTGGCTTGCCGTCGGAGTTTTCCTCTTCACCCTGCTCGTCACCTTGGTCAGCTACTTGTACCGGTTTCACTGGGATGCCACCTCTTTTCACGTCTTTGTCGCAGTGGTGCTTCACTTTGCTCCATTTCTCGCCGTCCTCATTCTAAACTTCTGTATCTACGCTGGGGTTCTGTAAATACTTATTTCGATCAAATATGTAAGGTTCGATCCTGTTCTGAAAAATTGTTCTGCAGTTGAAAATGTACCAGAAGAAGAGGAAAGCACTGACTGAGACGGAGTCCTCGGAAGTGTCCGTGACGAGGATGCTGCTCGTGATCGTGGTTGTTTTTGGACTCTGCTACTCTTTCGAATTTGTGAGACGCATTCTCAACTTTACGGGTAATGAAATGAGATAGATGTTCTAGATTCACAATCATTCTGCAACTCTACTTAGCTTCTAAAATTACGGTTAAATTATGGCAGGTTATTTTTCTGACCCGAACCTGACGTACTACGACTACACGTTGAATCATTTAGCCGATATTTTCTACGTCCTCAACTCCTCAGTGAACTTCATCATTTACTATTTGATGGGAAATGCTTTCCGGGGGCAATTTCTCAAGCTTATGAAAAACACTTGTGGATTCGCTCGTCTGCGAGGGGGAACTTCCTGCTCAAAGTTTTCTGAAGCCAGCAAGTCTGCCCTTTTGAAAATATCGTCGTCTCATCAAAAAAACGAATCTCAAACTGCTACTTGCATCGACTGATATTTTATACCCAAAATGTCCCTGTATTATTCATAATTACTTACTTCAACTGTACCACAAAATTACCAATTAGTAAATGATATGCAAAATATCTCACGGTGAGTACAAAAGTGCACAAAATATGATTTTATGTGTAAATGAATATTTTTTTGTTAATCAAATACGGACAAAGGATTTTTTTTGCATGTTTACTACTCTGAAAATTATAAATATGACTTAAAATCAATCGTCCAATAAAATTCTGCTAAATTCTTCCAATGTAATTGTCACAAAAACGTAATGAGAATGAAAAAATAAATACTACGATTTTCAAATACAATACGAAAATATAGTTCATATAAAAAGCGAGGCATCCTGTTTTTAAATTACTCGTCGTAAACCACGTCGCCAACTTGAGCTATGTACAAGGCTTAGAGTTACATGGCCACGTAGCCTTGGGACCCCTGGACTCGCGAAGTCTCGCCTCCAAAATGTTAGTCAGATGGCGACGATACCAAATCCTCCACTCGCCACGAGACATCCCACGACAGACTTCTTCCATCTAGTAAACATGATAAATTAGCTTTGTGACTAATTTCGGCAGTGGAAATACGTAGCTTCATGTATTAATATATTTTACTTTATCCATTTCTTTTTTCTCATCCGCCGAGCTCCAGCCGCCGAGGAATTCCAATTGGTGTTCAAGGTGTTTAATATCAAGCCGAATCGTATTTTCCTCATAATCTAAGGAATCCGGGTTTGAGGACTCGTCCTTCGCCAATTCAGTCTCCGTCGGAACAGGGACACCAAGTTGCTTTTCTTCCGGTGATGAGTCACATGTGGACACTGAAGACGAGTGACTGGAATCATCTTTGTGGTCTTCTTGGTCCATTTGAGGCGCCGTGATGCCGCTCTCTTCGTGCATTTCATCCCAATGACTTGCCGACTCTGGATTTTCTCCTGGATATAATGGCCTTGGAATTATATCAGCCAGCCCCACACCTTGTTTGAGCGTTTGTGGCAATGAAGCTGAATTTTCTGACTTGTTCTGGCAGCCAACATCGTCCTTTGATCCTTCATCTTCATCTTTTTCATAGGATTTGATTGACTCTACGGGCAAAACTGGGATTTCTGGCTCTGGGTCGTTTTCCTTCTTGTTGACCTCGACCACTTTAGGCAGCGTGGAGGTCAAACTCTTACAGATCTCGATCATCTTCTTTTGAGAAAATGTAATCTTAAGCCTGGCAATTATTTGACGGCATAAACTCCCACTTGACGGATCCTGGTAACAACATGATGCCATTTGGCTTCCGCACGAGTCGCAAATGACGTGCCCAGTCGCACAAGTGTACTGAAAGTCGCCTCCAGCCGAGAGGTCGGCACATCTGGCACATTGCAGTAGACGTTGAATCTCTCGCCTTGATGATCCCCAGCCGACCAACGCCGTCCCCACAGGTGCCTTGACTCTGAAAACATAGATAAATTTATTTCAATACTTGACTTAATTAATCGGTCAATTAATCTGTCTCCATTGAGGTGGCTCATTAATAGCACGAGTAATAGTATGAAAATGCGTTAATTTTTTATGTAACAACATTGCGTACCTGGAGACTGATCCCATTGTGATATGTGTATTATTTAGCTTTCTTCGTCGCAACAAGTTTTCCGTTATAATTCACAAGCCTGGAAAAAAGTAAAGATACATTTGTAAGACTGGTTAATCAGTCGCACCTTTTGTGGAAGAAGAAATTAAACCATTTTACTTTTCGTAGCCTTCCGACGCATTAACGTTCGAATTATTTTTATAATAAACTGAATAGTTGCTACCAAACTCCAAGCCACCTTATAATCCAATTTCAACGTGTATGCATAAACCCACCTCCCATGCAGTGAGCCATGCAGTAATCTGAGCAATTATTGAGAATCTCAAGTCTCAATATGTAAATATGTAAATATATTAACATGAAGCAACTTACATATCAGTGGGACAGAATTCTCGGTGACTCGAGACACGAATTTATTGGATTATCTCGAAATAATTTTATGCAAATAACAATAATGAGGATAACATCAACACAGGTAAAGTTTAGGTTCTTGGAAAATTGAGATTTGGTATGAATGCATATATGCAAATGTGCGTAGATTAAATGCCATACATAACTTTACATCAACATCGATCAAGTACTTCACCAAACTAATATACCTGAACTATAACGTCCATCAAAATTTGATTCCCGCGTTCGTATCCCTACCATACTAATAGCATGGGAAGGATACGAGCGCGGGATGATGGAAGTTAAAGTTCAGGAGTATTAAACAACGCTAATTGAGTTGAGAACATTGTAAATAAGTCAACCTTATGTCATGTTTTTCGGAAATGATAATTTATTAAATCCATTATGATCCATGCGTATCATAATCCACTGACTTTCAGCTAATTTCACTAAAAGCGAATGGAACCAATTTATTGATAACTGATGAGTGTCCCACCAATAACAAATAGTTTTATCTCACCAATTACGTCAACCGCTGCCACACATTCACTCAACGACGGCATTTATTTTCCAATCTAATCAATAAATCTGAGTGATTAATTGTGTCTCTTGTTGCGGAATGCAATTTTGCACGGCAGCAGCCAGCAGGTAATCATACATATGTATCAGCATCATTTGCTCTTGTCCATTCTTGCAGCGACACAAGTTTTATCGGTTTTTAAACTTGAATGAAAAAAATGACCGACTTATTCGTGCCCGGTAATGTTTTACAAAAATTGGGTATCTTGTTTTTTCTGGTGTTGCTGGTGAGTTCGAATTCTGGTCTGAAATTGGATTCGGATGGAGGTTATCATGTCTCCGTTGGACTGGAGGGGACCGAACCGGAAGATACCGTTGCATTCTTGGACACCATCCAGGCAAGTACATATCTGACAAGTTGAATCCATTCAATGAAAATGTACCGTTGCAAATAATGCAAATTTACTGCTCAGACTGACATGGAAGCCCTTTCTGACCTCATGTTCTCCTCCACCGAGAGTAATTTCCATCTCAAGTCCGTCACTGTGGTCATCCCTCCGGATTGGGATCATGTTGCAGAGGAAGTTACGGAAGGGTATGGATTGCGTGATCCCTTTAAAAATAAATCCAGGGCGAGAGAGTAATTTGTCTTAAATGTATTGTTATGCAGTGAAAATTTCTCTGATTTGAAATTGTGGGAGGGAACCCAAGTCCCAATCGTGCGCCGTTCTACGCAGTGTGGTCAACCAGGAAGTCAAATACTTTTGCCGCTCAACTTCTTCAGCCCTGCAAACCAAGCGCCGCGAGGTAACGCCATTCGAAAGACAATTAATCCCGTACTAATTGAAATTGAATACGAAAAAAAATTGCATAGAGACTGTTTTCCAGACAGGTCACTCCTCCACTATTGGGCGCAGTACCGCTGGGGAATGTTCCAGGAATCCGGCTTCCCGTACAACACTCGTTTCCCATATTTTGTCCAACGCGAAGAACTTGGTGACTGGGAGGCGAACGCTTGCACGGACCAAACTCTGACTGGCGCTGTCCAATTCCCGTAAGACAGAGTTCCTACTGGTTTGGTCTGGGTCGTGAATATGTGCATAATTTTCATTGACTTGTAGGAATGGGACAAGTTGCCCAATTGACGAGGAGGCTCCGCCGACGGCTGAGTGTCGTTTTATTCCAGAGGATCCCCAACCGGAAGTGGTTCATAGCTCTCTCCTCACTCACTTTCACCACCTCATGGACTCCTTTTGCACCTCGGAAACTCACCAGGCAACCCTTCCCACGCCGCACAACGTGTTTTGCAGTGGTCAAAGTGCGTGGGACGTTCTCCTGGGTTCGGATGACTTCAAAAGAGTCACTCAGCCTGCACCCGGCACGAGGCCGCCAGTGACATTCACCACCACGAAGGCTTCCACGCTCCCGTTAATCCACTTCATTTTTGATGCTCGGGTCATTCATCAGGTTCGTACAGACACCGTTCGTTCGTCATGGTGCTTGTTAAACGACGCAATATGCAAATATCTGTACGTCACAAATATGCCAAATGTTGTTGTGATTGAGCAGATGCCGGAGGATGCTTTCGAGAGAATTAAGGTTTCTCTCCGGGCCATCTTTGACGTGGGGTCAGGTGTGAACGAAGAGGGTTTCGCTGCAGTCACCATTTTTCCGGCAGAAGCGGAGGATGGCCAATTGACCCAGCAGACTGTTGCATGGACCAAGGTGGCCGGTTCTGCGAATGAGTTTCGTTTGTATGTGCATTGCTTTACTGGTGGCAGTAATCCAGCAGTTTAATAATAATTACGAATTTTGTGGGTTAGGTCCATCGACAAAATATCGACGATTGGAACCACGCACGCCCATTTTGGACTCGCCCTCAGACTTGTGTCTGAAGACATTCGAGCGAGACGCCATCCAACTGGAAGCTTCATCTTTATTTTTAAAGGCAGCACGGGTTCCAATTTTGGTACGGCCTGAAATAAGTAATCATACGGAAGTACATTCGTCTCTGACGATATCTGATCAAATCGTGCTTGCAGACGAGATGCCATTCGAGGACGAAGTCTTGAGCTCTCTTCTAGCCCACAAGGTTCAAGTCCACGCAGTCGAAGTTAGCCATGGACCCCTCGACCCTGGCACCAACCTTGTTCACCTCACAGAAATCTCGGGCGGAAGTCACTTCACTCTAACATCCTTCAATATTGGGGCGCAATTTGACACCTTTCTCAGGAATTTTATCCTCGCCACCAAAAGCCCAGATTTTGTAGCGCCCTCGGTGTTTCCGGTAGTCACACAAATTCTAGTCCATATGTAGATATGACCTCTTATGGATATCTTGCAATCATAGTTTGTTCATAATTAATCGTGCCAATTACTTTTGTTACCAGCTCGCAGCAATGGTGGGGACGGAAGTGGAGCTTGCATTTGGGCACGACTCGCCACTGCGTCTGCGCCTCACGACGCCCTTGGAGATGGGACAAGTGGAGGTGGTGGGTCCGACAGGAAGCGTGGTTCCCATCGATGAGACCAGATCCACGCCAGAGTGGAACGAGGGCAAAGCTCAAGGACGGCGACGTTCCTTGTCCATCGTTATTCCCTCCGCGGAAGCCACCGTGAGCTTATTTCTGTAAGGTTATAGTAATCGTTTGAACCTCAGTTTAGATGTAGTTTCTTTTTGTGTAGAAAGGATCAGTCTGGAGGATCAATTGTGTCGATGGTAGAGTCACCAATTGCAGTGGCTTTTTTGCCGTCTACGCAGACTCGCCACCTACACGAAGCAAAAACGTAGAAGATATTTCGCTCAGCGTGACAGCCCATTTTGACGAGCATTTAACCGGATTGCTTTACATATATGCTTTGGTATGCATAGATTATTGGACATTGCTTAATTTATTTAGCTCCCACTCATCGATCTTATGTAACTTGTTGCAGCTGGAAGAAGGTGGCGAGTCACTCGTACGACTCGACTCGGTCGGGGAATATGACGCCATCGCGAGCATCTGCCTTCAAACTAGGCCGGACGATTGTTGGAATATTCGACTAAGAGACGACGGAGCTGGGACACCTGACCTATTGGCGGATGATGGCGTCATGTCCGGTGCTTCCCTTCCGCCTCCTCGCGACGCCGTGTACCAGGTGCGAGTCGCCCTCAGCTACAGATACAACTTCACTCCACCCCGTGGAAAAGATGTGACTGAAGAAGGTCCCATCTTCCCGTGCGCTTTTAGTCCTCAGGCGCCCATTGAGCTCTGTGTGGGTCGTTATCCTTCGGACAGTTTCCAGATGGTCTCTGCTTATCCGCAGCCCATCGAAATTTATGCGTCCACAACGCCATCACAAGTGAGTCTCACTTATTGAACGTGTGCATATCTCCTTCTTGCTGAGTATTAATACCGGGGCGACAACATTATTTTCAGTCTAAGCCATCTCGTACCTTTGATCTGAGTCTGATCTCGTTGCCTGGAGGGGGATTAACCCTCGCGTGGACGGCACCCTCCATCTTCCTCCCAGAAAATGTCATCGGTTAGCAAACAATACATGGATTTTTAAATAATGAACGCGCAAAGTATGTAATTACTTCCGAGTCTCCATAATAACTGTCTTAAGTTTGCTATATAATTTGACCTGGTGGGCTAATTTTTAAAGTCGGCAAGTCAATTTTCCGGTGAACGATCAGATTTTGCACTTTGAGTAGTTGCGTTGATGGAAGGCTAATGGTATGTATACATATGTGAATCATGCTGAGGTATTCTATTATTCCATGCATTACTTGTCACATTTTATATAATTAACAACAGCTGACCTCTGACCCCTTTAGTTATCATGCTATGTGAGTTGGAAAGTGTTTTTATAGTACCCTACTTTAGACTATTGAAACTACTAGATAACTGATTTTTTGCATACTTGAGCTTAAGAGCCTTTGCAGAAAACTTGGCGTCAAAACATTTAACCTTTCCGTAGTTATTAAATACTTCGAGCGTTCAATGTTTAAAACTTCATTTATAAACTTGTGAACTGGTTAATTAAAACTTTTGCTGATGCGCAGAGAGTGCAGATGCTTACGATCTCCGCTTTTCTACGAACTGGGACTCGTTGGTGGGCGATTTTAATGGATGTGTCAGAATAGAGATTGACACGATCCCTGCCACTCCTGGGGTCAAGGAAGAGGTCACGATAACTGGGGTAGATCCCAGCCTACCCGTATTTTTTGGTCTCAAATCCAAGTTTGAAGATACCGAGGTAAATTTAATGTGCAACTAATACCAACTCAACGTGGTTACTGTTGAGCTAACCATTGTGATAATTCCTCAGTCTGAACTTTCTAACGTGGCGTGGGGACGACCATCTCAAGACGAGGGCTCGAGTACGACGGAAACTGTGTCAGCCGAGGACACAACAGCAATACCAAGATCCACCACGACTGAGGCTCCAACCACTCAAGAAGCGACATCGCCCACGCCGACTGAGTCGACTGCCACTACACAATCAACGACAGAAGCATCGACACAAACAACGGTTGAATCTACAACTAAAGAGGCAACCACCAATGAATCGACGCCAACAACGACTGACGATTCGACAACACAGACGTCCGAGGAGCCCACAACTGAAGAACCGACAGCATCAACTGACGATTCGACAGCACCAACATCTGAGGAGCCCACGACTGATGCCTCGACCACGCCGACGTCCGACCCGTCCACGACTGAAGAATCGACAACGCCGACGTCTGAGCAACCCACGACTGAAGAATCGACAACTGAGACGTCCGAGGAGCCCACGACTGAAGAATCGACAACTGAGACGACCGAGGAGCCCACGACTGAAGAATCGACAACTGAGACGTCCGAGGAGCCCACGACTGAAGAATCGACAACTGAGACGTCCGAGGAGCCCACGACTGAAGAACCGACAGCATCGACTGACGATTCGACATCGCCAACGTCTGACGAGCCCACTACAGACGACTCGACAACGTCAGAGGAGCCCAGCACTGGCGATTCGACAACTCCAGATCCCACGACCCAGGAGTCGACCGGAACGACGGCGAGTACAGTGAGCACGACCATTCTCACAACTCCTCCACCTGTGGTCACGGAAAAACCTGAGTACTTTTTCAAAACGACGGTGGGTTACGTGACGGCGGGGGCGATCGCCCTTGTGTGCTTGGCTGGAATGGGGGCTGTGATTGGACTTCTGTGTTGGAAGCGCAGAGCCATCAGCCTCGCCCTGGCAGCCAGATCAGCCAATCAGAACAATATTTAGAACAATTAAAGATACTAATAACTCATTTCTTACCGTAACTCGTAATTATGCATGGCTTTAATAATAATTGTATATTTACAATAAGAAATTAAATACTGAATAATTGTATTTGTGTCGCATTTATTTCTAAATATTTTAAATTTAAGACATTATATAAATATGGCGCACACAGTTTTATGTAAACTAATAAACCGTTCAACAAGATTTACTTTAGTTTTTTAAAATAATATTGTACACATTAGCTACAATTAAAGACTAGCATGATTCAGATTTGATAAGACATGTAACCAAAATAATTCATTTCGTCATTGAAATAAGTCATGCGCTTTGGTACAGACTGCGAGTAGTGCGAGTTGAATAAATAAATTAAGGTGAGCGCGGTCATATTTTCTTATTACATCGCCATCATAGCCAAGATATTCCAGTCGAAAAAGAAGTCATACTCGTGGCCTAGCTCTTGAGCTAAGGTTCGAAAAAGTTGGGCAAGATATTCGTAGTCGGGTGTCTCGTCGAAACCGAGGCCAAGACAATAGTCCAGATATTTCTCAAATTCATCTGGTAGTCCTTTGCACAAGGTTTTGGGTCCCATGCTGCTCTTCATGTCGTAAATTTTTTTGTAGAGTCTCGTCCGATCCCTTGCCTTCATATTTTGCCAGGGGAGACCTTTCTTCAAAAAGTAGACGAGGAGGTAGCCGAGTGATTCCAGGTCATCTCGGCGACTCGGTTCAATTCCAGTGTGAGCATTAATGGAGGCGTAGCGCGCCGTCCCTGCCATCGGATTCCCTTCAGTGTATGGAGTATGCTGGCCTTGAGAATCCAGGAACCTGTTTGAGAGTCCAAAATCCACCAGATGCACTTGGTCACACTTATCTCCCACGCCCATCAGAAAGTTGTCCGGCTTAAAAATATAATGATAATGTAAAAACGTAAATATAGTAAAAATATGTAATAAAAATGTAATTCTTACTTTAATGTCTCGATGAACGATTCCTTTTGAGTGAATGTACTGGAGAATTGCAATCATTTGATCAGCCAGTAAGAGTACCGTCTTCACACAGAAGCGCTTTTCACAGAGTTCAAAAAGGTCGCTTAATGAGGGTCCCAGAAGATCCATCACCAGAGCGTTACGTTTTCCCATTTGTCCAAACCACCAGATTTTCGGAATGCCGATAGACTCCTCGCCTTCCAAAAGTTTGTACACTGCGTTCTCATGATCCAGTGAATGTTTAGTTGACGTTCTCTCAAGTTTTGCTGCAAAGTTGATCAACGTTCTGGGATCGATTGCTAAATACAGCTCGCCAAAGCCCTATATTTCATGAAAGGATACACATTTAAAGGGTACCGAATGTTTTAAAAATTTAGCACTTCGTAGGCCAACGCACCCCAGACGCGATCCGTCGCACGAGATGAAACTGTCCCACAGAAATCTCATGGAAGGTCAAACCGCCGTCAAGCATTGAGCCTGCTTTAAACTGTAAGAAACAATTCGTGTAAAGAAATACACTTTGTACAGGAAAACAAGTAGTTGCTTACCATTTTAAAATATCGACCGAATACGCAAAACGATCGACGACTGGAAGTTGGGTCGACGGCTGCCAGAAAAAAAGTCAAAGTAAGTGGCTGGATGACAACTGGAGAGCAAGAGTCGTGTTCGAGTAGTTTGCTGAATTCTAGACAAATTATAGTACGCATCCCACAATCTTATAGATATTTCGTTTAGTTAAGTCTATATTTATGGCCGGAAACTACTCACCTGGCTGCTGAGTGATGATGAGTGGGAGTACTGCTGGCTAAATCTGGTTCCTTACTGGATTTAGACCCATAAGACTTGGTAATTTGGTATTTGTGCAGGATTTCAAATAACGATAATTTGATCACGGGACAAAATTAAAATTTGTATTTCGAACTTTGTGAAATTCACTGTGAATTATTCACATTTAAGTATTATCAACTATGAAAAAGGTTACAAACTTCTTGCGTGTTTGTTGGCAGTAGAAAATTGTGATTTTGCGACACATCAACATTATCGAAGAATAACTTCAAAATTTTAAGCTAAATAAATATTATTATGCTGATTGTTTGTTTGCTTTTGTTGACGGAATAGTCAGACACGTGTCCTTCTCACCTGTCTCATTTCGTCTCAATTTTTGCTGCACACATTCTCTGCTTGAAAAAGGGAAAGGAGTGCATTGTGAGAAATAAATAGTTCATCTTTTGTGGATATAATAACTACAGTATGCGTACTTACGATTATCCCTTAGATCCTTAATTAATATTAGTAGAGTACTTATTAAGTATTAAAGAAAGGGTGCTGATATAATTGGGTGGGTTTGGCCTCAAACCAGAGAAATTTCAACATAACTTTTGAACAAGTTAATATTTTTCTTGGAAATTTTTTACCATGGCTGGAATGATGACTCATCATTGATGAGTGCTAATCATGAGCATTATAACATTCTTATACATATTTTAAAAGTGGAGAAATTCTAAATGAAAAAATTCAACCAATATTCGTCCATGGGGGTGAAAAATTTCATCAAATCTACAAAATGTATACTAATGTGGTCAGAGAAGTGCAGGCTAACCAAAAAAGTCATGTGTGAATTTAACAAAAAAAATTGTTAAAAACAGTAGACCGGAATAATTTGAATTTAAAACAATAATAATTTTGTGATAAAATGCCCAAAATTGATATTTTAAGCATATTTCATAAATATTAAGCATAATAAATATTCAATATCCGCCATATGGTAATACAGATAATTGAGAATTATTTTCCCCGACTTCTAAAAACCTAACTCTAATTCTCACACGGGTGACGGGCGGTTGATAACATGACCAGTAGGAAAGAACGCCATAAATTAGCCATACATGTGTCACTCAGACTTGTAACGCAAATGTGCATAGCAAATATTTAATTCATGGAGCTAATTACTAGTAACTTGCTAGTTACTTGCTAGGAATCTAGCAAATTTCTCTGTAAAAGTTATGTAAAGCTGCAATACGACGAAATATTAACCTTAATTGAATTACGTTAATTGCGACCCATCATTTATTTAATTCCAGACATCTTTCACGAATTATATACAGACCAAAAAATTGCAAGTTCTCAGAAGGTGTAAAAATTGTCGCAAAATTCCTTACACTGAACTCTTCACAAAGAAGTAACAATCTTACATTCCATATTTAATTTTATAGCCGGTAAATGATATCAACCTGTAAAAAGCTAGTTTCATTTCGCCTTAGCAGAATGCGAGGTATGTCCATTCATTGTTACCGATGTAGAAATAGAAATATGTACAAGTCTACAACTTAATCTCCACTTTTCGCAGTAGAGAGACTAATAATTCGCAAGTTTAATAAACCTGTTAGTACCTGCCTGTAGCAGCGAGGACTAGCAACTAGCATGCACAATCGAGTGTCGTCATTTTCCAAGAAAAACGAAACTTAAAACTCTACCTCATTTTTGCACTTATTTCCTTAAAACTGCATCGACATTAAATAAATATGTATTTATTTGCCAAAAGCTAAAAGTTGGAGCCTCCAACCTAATTGCAATTACTTGCTGTACACATGAGAGATAAATGTAACAATTTTACAATCATAAAGTAACAATAATAATAGTCGATGGCTAATATAATGATGTTGAACATTGAACATTTAGTGACCCCGACACTTGCACTCATCCCATTAACAAAATTAATGGCATCTTGGTTGGCGTTTGCCTTATGTGAAAAAAATGATAACAAGGATAACGTTACTAATCATTTTTAGAGTTTAGTTTAGAGTTTAGTTTTTCATGGCTTTCAAACAAGTGCATGTTCAAAAAGTTGGCTCGTTCGTTTGCCTAATTTTGTACACCATCAGAAGAAGCATGCACACAGACACTTATTTCTTGATTTCCGTAGTAAATATGTAAAGTAGCGAGGTGTGCAAAATTAGTTGCAATCAATACGCATCCCATCTTATGCATATACGGACGTACGTACATGTTACGTGTCTACATATGTGCGGAATAAGAAATCATAGCAAGTTACATATGCTGCCTACACGCACGACCAGTCCATACGTCGACCAGTGTAGAGTCCCTTTCTTAAATATTTCGACGTAAGGAGGTAATTCCGAGATGGAGGAACAACAATGTGGAAGC
Organism: Folsomia candida; assembly: GCF_002217175.1. Lineage (NCBI taxonomy): Eukaryota > Metazoa > Arthropoda > Collembola > Entomobryomorpha > Isotomidae > Folsomia > Folsomia candida. Next base: position 920,048 of record NW_019091234.1, read on the forward strand.
ATACGCCACGACGCCAATTAGCACTGACGAGATCCCACCTCTGTACCAACTACTCCATGCAAAAACTGGTTGATACTCTTGATACTACATTATTTATGTCACGGTAAACAATATTTCCAAGTGAAATGCGTGCATCTCAATGTAACCACTCGCCGTCTCAAGCCGCATATAAAGCTGAACTTGACCAGCTTTCGTTCTAAACACTTGCCGATCAAGTAAGTAAAAGAGACCAAAGTTGAGGAAATATCAAAAGTAGTCTCAAGTTGCCTCCAAACAAGACATTGGATATTATCCACTTCACTTTATTGAACTTATCGCCAATCGCCATAAACCGCTTACCAATCAATATAATTATTAATAGCACTCCTAGTTTAAAGTATCAGTAACAGTTTCAGTTAATAATCAGATAGTAAATAGTTCGAAATGGACGAGAAATCGCAGCCCACCGACATTCAGAACTACTACCAAGATCGATCTCTATTTTTGACGGGAGTGTCGGGATTTTTGGGAAAAGCGTTATTGGAAAAATTGCTCAGATCATGTCCCAAAATTGGCACGATAAATGTACTCATTCGACCAAAGTCTGGATTTGATCCTGGATCCAGATTACGGACAATTTTTCAATCACCCGTAAGTTTACTATCCTCGTAGTTTATGGTACAGTTTTATAGTACATGCTTATATATTAATTGTATTGATTAGATATTTGACCTCCTGAAATCACAAAACCCGGGTGCGCTGAACAAGGTGCGTGCAATTGGGGGCGACATAACTCTTCCACATTTGGGGATCAGTGAGGATGACCGTCGTCACTTGACTGAAACGGTCTCCGTGGTCATCCACTCTGCAGCCAGCGTCAAGTTCAATGAGGTTCGTACTCCAAATTCTGACCAGTTTATTATTCCCAGTGAATTTTATTCGATTGTGTCGTGTCTTTTCTTGTCCAGCCGATTAAAGTAGCTCTAAACATCAACTATCACGGGACTGCGCGGATCCTGGAGCTGTGTCATGAAATGCCACTATTGACTGTGAGTAAAGTAGCAAAATCTTATGTGCACCTTGATCAAAATCCATCATAAATCGATCTATAACGCTTTCGTTTCTGTTTTTTAGTCTTTTGTGCACGTTTCCACTGCGTATTCGAACTGTGACTTGGAGCATGTTCCAGAGAAAATAGTTCCCTCCACCGTTCGACCCGAGGATATTGACGCTCTCAGCGACGAGGACGCTGTCAAACTAACGCCAGCCTTGATTGGTGACAAACCCAACACCTACACCTTCACAAAGTCCTTGGCTGAAAACCTCCTCCGGAAGGAAGGAGCCCAACTCCCCATTACCATTGTTCGACCATCCATAAGTACGTGTGTATGTCATGACGAGGTCAAAGTATGCAACGAGCGAGTATTAACTGGGATTAACTGACTATTGAATTGTACTTGTAGTTGGAGCAGCCTGGCAAGAACCGCAACCAGGTTATGTCGATAGCACGTGCGGCGTTACGGGTGTGATGGCCGCCAGTGGGAAGGGCTTCCTCACCTGCATGTGTGGTGATGGGGCCAGCGTTGCCGACGTCATCCCCCTCGATGTCACTGCCAATCTGATCATTGCAGCCGGATATGACATCGCCCAAACGAGGTGAATATAGCAACCGATGAGTATTAGTCAATTCTATCAGGTTTCCCATTTTAATCATAATTCACAAATAACGACAGATCCTTGGACATTCCCGTGTACAACTGCTGCACGGGTCCCGTGAACCCTGTGACCTACGGGAAGATTTGGGACTACACGTTGGAGCAGTATGAAGAAGCGACCCCTCTCAACGGCGTCCTCCGCTACCCAAGTCTCACCTTCCGCGTCTCCCTCCTCCGCTTCCACCTCATCAACTTCCTCTGCACCTTCCTCCCCTGCCTCGCCGCCGACACGGTGGCCTACTTGGGAGGCGGCAAGGTCAAAATGATGCGAGCATACCGCAGACTCATCAACTCGGTCGTGGTTTATCACTACTTTGCCTCCAACCAGTGGTCCTTCGAGTCCTCCAACTTGGAGCGACTTAACCAGCGGCTCAGTCCGGCCGACAAAAACATCTTCTTCACCAACGTGAATGAGATGGAGTGGCGAAGCTACATTCGAAACTATGCGCGTGGAATTAAAACCTGGATTTTCAAAGAAGACGCTAATGATGTCGAGGAAGCCAGGAAACGAATGTTGAGGTGGGTTTGTTATGCATTTATCTCACTGTCTCAATTTCCCCAACGTCGCTTTTACAAATTTGTAGTTAACAGGAGATTGACAACTAATTTGTTTTTTGTAATATTGCAGAATGTACTGGATTCAAAAGGTTCTTTTGATGGTCACCATTTCCATTCTGTGGTCATACGCAGTCAGGCCGTTAATGTTTTTGTTCGTGTCGCACGTGTAACGATTTAATGTAAATACAATAGTAATATTCTGATTGTGTATCTCGTCAATAAATTCAGATTTTTTATACTAATGCATAAACTAACGTTGACATTCTATTCTACGACTGCATTATTTGTTCACAGAATAATAATAATAGGTCATGTGACCTCGTGACATGATGAAGGCATGGGATTTGGCCGTGTGCTTTTGGGAGTCTCACTTTGCTCACTGCGGAATCTGCGAGAGGGGGAATCAGTGAATTCCAAGTCGCGCGAACCAGCCTGCTCCTTTATCCACACACACTTTCGTTTGTCCTCCTCTCTTGTCGTTTATTTATACTTTGCCAAAAATTAAATTGCTCTTAACGTGTGGAGCATTTTCTGAGTGAATTGGTGTTTAATTGTGTAAAATGAACGGGGACAAAGTGAGGTCAGTTCACAGGGCCCGAGTCAATGGAGCCTTTCTTAACCAGTATCACGGAAAACCGGTGTGCCTTTTGGGAACGGTGCTGAGGGTAAGTTTATTAAAGAAATAAAGAAACGTACAGTACTACTGCTGGTACTAACGGATTTTATATTGTCTTTTAATTTATTGTGTTTAGGCGGACGGTGGAGGTTCAGCCTTTCAAGTTCGTTCTAGTGACGGTCAGACGATTAATATTCGACTCAAGACTCCCATTTCTGAACCGCTGCAGGGTCTCATCGAGATTTATGGGACAGGTCAAGGCCGCAATCTCATCCTCGCCGACTCTTTCACCATCTTTCCCGAAACTCTGGCTGCTACTTTTGGTGAGCAATTGCTTAGTTGAATCTTAATCTGGATGTGAATTTTGAGAATTATCTATTGACGGAATGTTTCATTTGTAGATATGAACACGTACAACGAAACATTGGTTGTTCTCCAGCAGCTGAATGATTACATATGGCTCCCTTCATAACTTCCTGTCCAGATTTGATTTTCCGGTGTTTAACGTAATAATTTTCTTTCTAATATTAAAATGATTGAATATGTTGCACAAGTTTAACAATTACTCAAACAATAAACTAGATATTAAATAATATGGCTGCCAAATAATAGGTCTCGTGTCATTGCAACCCCTCATAAATGACTATAATTGATACATATACTTATGTACATACATCTATATTTCTATAAATGTCATGATTAATATTGCATAACCACTTCGGTCAAGGCAAGAATCCCTTCCGGTATATGAAACGTATCGACTTTCCCCCACTGCTACTTACGCTATTTTTGGCCATATCTCATTTCTGCACATTCGTTCCGTATCCAGTATTGCAATTATATTTGACGTGGACATGATTGAGAGTGACCGTGTGTGTATATAGCCGTACAGGAAATTGCGAGGTGTGTCTCATTCCCATGCCCGAAATTGGAAATGTGACAGGAGACAAATGGGAACGTTGGTGGTGGTGCTGCTCCTTCTTTAATAAGTACAATACATCATTACCACGATTACCAAGTGTAGCGTAATTTAATTTCCCCATCCAGCAGCTCTTTACCCAACAGCAACGTTTTCTGCTGGCGGTGTCGCGACCTTATTAGATTTACTCAGATTCGGATGATTGAAAGTCGATGTGTTCTCCGGATTTTATTCCACAATTTCTCCTAATTCGACATCCCTCACTTTCTCCGTACTTACACATATTACTCTCAAGTGAATTAGAGAAACTTTTGTTGGAACTTGCCCTAAACAGTGGTAAGCGTTATTCGGGAGTAATGCGGGCGGGCTCTCTTTTTGTCACTGTAAAATAGAGGAAAGTTTTAGGGAGATCATTTCCCTTGTTCCATTATTCGACGCCCACGTTGGCTAAAAATAAACACCCGGAGAAAGTTGATTCAATTGTTGTACGTCATCGTCATCCAGTCTTCACTCACTCACTCATTCGCTCGCTTCTCTGCGGTCGTCTTCCACACTTTTGTGTCACTAATAATCAGAATAAAAGGAATTATGAACCTTCATTGAGTGCGAAGCAAGAAGGAGAAGAAGTCAATCTTGGGCTTGTATGCTCGCATTAATCGTGATAAAAAAGACTGTCGCCGACCTACATTATTATTTGGCCAGTGGCCGCGGAAGCCGTGGTGACATCTGGGGACATTGTAGGAAAGGGGAAGGAGGGGAGGGATTTATTTAACATGGGCAGATGACGGGGACATCGAATAACCGTGGGGACATTGTCCCTCTGTCCCCACGCTTCCGCGGCCACTGTATTTAGCTCTACGTAATAAATACGTATTTATATGCGGCATCCATATGGATATGCTTCCGTTGGTTGGTAGTTAGTGGGGATAGTACGTAGTGGCTTTGGTGCTTTGTTTGGAGGTGGCGATGGCGAGAGGAGAAAGCGAATGTGGACAAATGTACCATCGACACGCAATGTCCTAATTTTCACCTTCTTTTCTCGAGAGCGCACTCCAATAAAGAAAGCAAATTGACAGCCTCGTCGTTCTTGCCCAGGACGTAATCATAATCAGCTCAAGGCTCCCAGTTTTTCACGCATTATTGGATTTCGTACGGGAAAATGGAGCAACAAATTTATAACCGATAAGTATGTACTTCTACGTCTAAAATGAAACTTCAGTCAGTCCGTCTTCTCCCAAAAATACGACGTCGAATAAATTCTTATCGACGCGTGCTCAATTTAAAGTGCTCGATTTATTTTTAAAATGCAACAGAATTTTATCCAATTATTAATCATTTTTCAAAATCATATACATCAAACAAGAACATGTGTCACAAAAATAGCATACAAAATTATATCATCTCTGGAATAAATATAGAATTTTGTTGGCTTAACTATGCAAATGTGAGGCTGATCTAACCACTAAATGTATTTACATATTTATGTATGTGCATTTACAATCTCTTTACATTGCATGATTTTTATTACATATTTGTGAGATTTTTATTTTATTTTGATAACTGCCATAATTATGAAGCAGGTAAAACTTCCTTTATAACGAACAAAGTGCAAAAACCTAGCTAACCAAGTAGTTAACAATGTATTATGTAAGCAGTTGATAAGTATTAGGGTTATTATAATTGGTGCATATTTAAGTATACATTTAATTTGGTGTATGTACATAAATACACCAGAATTCATAATACATCTTTTTTTTTCACACGACGAATTAGGGTATGCATCTAATAACAGTATGACACACACATAAGTTAAGTATCTATTTAGTATTCATTCATATTTGTTAGTAGAACTTTCGTATAGAAGCTCAGGCCTTTTTATTTCAGGGTTGTAAAACCCTGACCGAGTTTTTATGACTCACGCACGTGTACATAATTCAAAGAGAGTTTTTTTATTAGACTGAAGAAATGTAGAAGCGTTTAAGTTTGAAATCGGAGATTCATCATGCCCGAAATAAAAGAGATTACAGATCTGGAGACGAAATCATTACTCGTCGTCCTCCTCGTGCTAGTCTCCGCCAAGGGACAAAGCCTGCAATAAAAACATTATTGGTAAAATCGGCGTAAAAGATCCTTTTCTTGGACACGATGTGAATTATGGAGCTGCACAAAATACATGCACGATATACCCACGAACGAATGTACCTGAACAATTCTAGGGTCGGCCTTGCTCCCTTCGCGGAACTCTTCCAGCGTGAGCCGATTGTCGTGGTTAGAATCCATCTGGTCAGAACGAGGGGTGTCAAATTTTGGTCTGGTTTGTTTGGCGACAAGATCAAATGGGTGAGGCTTACCTGGTTAAAGATCTTATCGACTCGTTTTTGTGGCGTGTTCTCATCCTCACTGGTCGGGGCTTGGCCCTGCAAGAGACAAGAAATTCGCGTACATAGCTTATTGCCATCATCATCAAGATTGAGTAGGAAGAAATGTCGATGAGACTTTGCGGCATTCCATCGAAAAATTTTGTTATTTGGGGAATAAATTGGAATCTCGTGGGTTGAGAATGAGATGAAAAAGGGATGGGTCAACGTATAACCTCGTCGTTTTGTGTGCAATATGACGATCCAGAGCATCGGGTACCTTTGGTGGGCGTGTGGGATGAGATGCTTATCGAAATAGGGGAATGGATTATTTTTATTATGATTATTGGATTCGGCTTTTGTGATGCCATTAGGATAAGGTGAAAGGCAGGCCCATTTCCAAAGAGATTTGGAATCAATCTGATCTCCGGCATACGTAACTTTGTCGATCCACCCGTTTAGCTCTCTCGTTAAATTCGCATAAACCTCTTTTTCCAGCAACCGAGAATATTCCGTTGGAAATATCTCCGACAAAATTAACTTTGAGATTCCCAAGTTTCTTGGTCCTCGTCCTAAACCTTATTATTGCTGTCTTCTCCTTCTCCCAAGACGACCCGACCACCGAGGCTAAATCTGTCACACAGTTTGAACTTCATGAAATGAATGATGCAATTTTACTTGTAAATTGTGAAAGTGGTTCAGGGAAGCGTTAAATTAAACTTTTTTTTAGCCCGAACCAGAGCTCATGCAGCCATTTGTCTGTCCGTCCCTTCGACGTCCAATAACTTAAGAATGGATTAACCGTTCTTTTAATTCTTCTCTTCACTTCTATTTTTTACAAAAATTTCTCCAAGAAGGTGAGAGATCTGCCCGACTGGGTTCTTGTCATTATTCATTAAAAGTAACACAAATTGTGTACAATGAGTAATTATGAATTTGGAGCTACAAAACGAAGAGGCTCATGAAGTCGGTTTTCTAAAAAAAACTTTTCAGGTTGTCCCCCTTTTTATAAAGGTTTTATCGAAATTTCATGTCACAGTGGTTCGGACTATGCGAGGTTGGTTCTTCTGTTTTCTCCGAGGCAGACGTGCCCCTGTGATGCCTTTGTTCTTTATGTACGCTTCGGAAAAAAACAAACCAACATTTTCAATCTGGTCCCTCCCAGAGTTCAATCTTTGCGAATTCACGCATCATTTTGCTCCCTCAGGTCACCACAAGAAAATCGAAACAAAAAACGCTCCTAAAAAGAAACCTATCCAAGCAGCTAGATACGATTCCTTATTTGCTCCCGATCAACCATCTCCAAGCTATTGTTTCCACCGCGTGTGCCAAATTCTCGTATTATACTTCTGATTATGGTCCAAATTCAGAAATCTGGTCGCGTTTCAATGAGATTCTAAAACCCAGGGACATGTCCTGCTCTATGTACAAAGAATCCTAAATACCAACCAACACCCCATTACTCGCGTGTAGTTTGTTGTGTGTGAGTGAGTGAGTGAGAAATTCCACCAGGATAAGACCACAAAGTAGAGAAAATGGTTAAAAATGTGGATTTTCTCCGGATTTGTGCAGACTTTAAAAACTCTCTTTGCACGGTTCCCCCCAAACTCATTGCCATTCTTGAACAAGTGCAGATGTGAGGACGCCACGTCCATACGAATCAGCGAGTCAGTCACACTCTCGCAACCTCTGCTCCTCTCCCATCCCAACGACGAGGCTTATTATCTCCTTTCTCCGTCATCAGACATCAAGGAATACAACGAATCCCATCACACAGATCCTTCACCACCACCAATAATCGAGTTATCAACATGCAAATATTTCTTTTGTGTGCAGCATGACTTAGTCTTTTAGGAAAAAATGTTTCGAATTTGTTGAGGTGTAAGTTTTCTCCGTCGTCGCTCGCTCCTTTCGCCCTTTGAACAAGTCTGACTGCGAAATGTTTTCTTTAAATTGTTTCTTGTAAGGAAAGTCCCGAATGGTCTGGAGGATTGGATCAGAGAAAGCTCGGGAGAGAGAATTGTCTCCCTTACGTCATCTCGCATTGTTTGGCTTTTTCTTCCGTGGGGTGAAATCCTCTCATATTTTAGCTCATCTGCGCCAGTCGACGGGGATCAGCCACCAAGCAGCATGAGTGGGTTTTCGCTGAGAAAATGTGAATCGAGACCACACATTCAGTGATCAGCAGGTTCACCTTGATGCTGCTGCTGCTCCTTTGTTTTTGATGGCATTGAGCATGCATTGTCTTATTTGTCTTGTTGTTGATCGAGTTTGGCCCTGCTCAGCATTTCAAACTTGTGGGACAGACGCCACGCCGGGACGAGCAGCAGCAGGAGGAGGAGGAGCAGAACAAATGAGAACTTATTGTCCATTTTCACCACGTTTCCACCCTTTGTACTCTTCATTTGGTTGGTGGTGTGATCTACATACTGCCACGAAGTGCATGCCGTATTAGATATTCGTAGTTGCCAATATAGCTTGCTTATCGGTTGCCCTTCTTTGTGTGTCTCTAACTTATTCACCTTTTCTCTTTCTCCGACCGACTTCAAATTGATTGGAGGTTTCGTCTCACCTTGCGAAATGTATTTATTTTGCTGGCGAGGAATTTTTCAATCATAATAATTCACCTTCTCCTGAGGAAGAAATGAACCCAATTTATGCAGTAGAGTTCTTATCCATCCTGTGTCCGTGGCCATGCGAAAAGCGTTTCGCCCCGACGGGAGGAAAACTATAATGCCATGATTCATTAATTGTGTCGCTTCCTTTCCGTTTGGTTAGGTTGGGCAAATAGTCGGCGACGACGGTGTATTGATACCGACCGATGATGGCAAATGACAGTGGATGGTAATGAGAATTGATCGCAAATCTCCCCACGTATTCCCCATAAATCATCATCCTCGCCGTCGTTCCCTCCGCCATTATTATTAGCACAGGAAAAACCTCGATTTGCATTCTATCCACTCCATCACGTCCAGTGACAGATATGTCGTCGAGGAGAGATTGCGAAAAAAGAATGTTGCAAACTAAATACTTTTTTCCCACGTAGAATCAAAATTATGAAAATGATTTTTAACCAGAGTCGAGCTCGTTCAGATCATGATCTGTTTTTCAACGAGTCTTTCTCCGTCTTATGTAAAACGAGTAATATTTAATCGGATGAGTGCGGCGTGTCCTTGGGCAGGCTTATCAGCGACGCCATTCCTCACTCCTTGCGAGAGAGGTGAGAAAGATGTGTGGTGAAGGGAAAGGTCGACCTCATTATTTTTGGTTTGAGAATAACGACTTGGATTGCGGTGAGAAGATGCCACGGCGCACGTAACAACACGTAATATGCCCGCAGCTCCCAATTAACAAGGAGGAGGGGAAAGCCAGCCGAGGAGCAGCAGCGGCAGACAATTAATGAGGAGAACAAAAGACAACAGGTAGGCAGCAACTTGGTTTATTCTCTCCTCGCTGGTGGAAATGGGTGAAATATATGGACGTGCGAGTAAGTGTAAGTGACTGCTGTTGCCGATGGTGGGGAGATTGGTTTAATTTCTCTCAAACATTGCCAACAACTTCATTCCAATCCTAATTACAAGCCCACTTTCTCCTCTCCCCTCTGGAGCTGGGCTATACCTCTTCTTCTCGTGTGTGTGTATTTCACGCTTAACACAATTCTCTCCACATCGCCGCCGCCACTTACTTACATACGTAATCATATAAAGGAGTGAGACGAGTGTGGGATTACAGACACGAATCAGTCGTGTAAGCCATTCTACAGTTTATTTCTTTCTGCCCATCAATTTATTTTCTGCTGCAATAACACAGGAGTCTGAAATTTGATGAGATTTATATGATCAGCCAGAGCCGACCTGGGCAGGATCGTGGGAGCCGTGAGAGGGAAAGTTGTAGTGAAGAAAGATAAAAATGAAGGATTGGATTAATAGATAATCCGACTGGGAATGGACAATCGATACTTTTTTTTGCCCGAAAAAACTTTCCCCGTAATTAGCAGGAGCTTACTCCATCACTCCTCGACCTCCTCCATTGCCTCTGACAATCACCATAATTTCTCCAGTTATCAGCCCCTTCTTCTTCTTCCACATATAGACTGACACACACGACGCCGTGTTGTTCAACTGCCCTTGACCTTTTCTTGACATCTCAATTAAGAGATCCCATCCGAGAATTATTTATGGGAATTGATACCCGCCCCCCGTCGAAGGAAAGGTGAGGTGAAAGTTTCCGATTTGACCATGGTAGTCGATATGCTGCACTGCACGTAGGCATTCGGCAGATTTGACGACCTACCGACTATTTTAGTCCCACGCGCCCTCCTCCTCCACTCCCTCCTTCTATATGGAACATGGTAATTAATGATTTAAATAGAACTCGATCCCACGAAACGAGCACGTGTTGCTTTCTCCAAGCGCCACATACACATCCAGAATTGTGGGCGCTACAGGCTGTTAAAATTACATGACATTGTTTCCCCTCTTGCCCAATATATTTGCAGAGTGGATGGCAATCGGACTTTATGATGGGACAAGAACGAGATGAAGCCAAGGAGGTCAAGCGAATAGCCAGCGGTGAGGACGAAGCGGAGTGGAGAAAGCAGGCTCATTTGTTGAACAAGAACAAATATCTTGTTCTCTTGGGCGAGTCTGCCTCCTCCTCTTTCTGCAATGCGTATCTTTCTTTCTGGTGGCTTCTCCCCCTCCTGCTGCTCCTCGTTCCCAGTCATCACGAGGGAGCCGGAGTGGGCCAGCGTTTTATGGCAATAGCCGGAGGAGGAGGAGGCGAGTATGCAAGAAACAAGTAACTCGAGCTGCTTGAGAAAACACATTTTGCTCTCTCTCAAGACAAACACGGAGGAGTTGGTGAGGAAAAGCCGGAGCAGAAATGGCTCTCCGCCCTCCGTGCGGGGGACACGAGTCATAAATATTCCCTATCTTTTTATTATGCGGTAAGTTGGTGAAAGCCATCGCATCATGTTTACTTCATAACGCAGTAAACAGCACTTATTTCAAATTCAAAACCATTTTTTCAACTGCTCCCATCAATTCTTCTCCCTCTTCTGTCAGCCCGCCTCGTGAGACGTTTTATGCCTGCCCATTCACACGGAAAACTTGATGCTCTCATAATTTAATCTCGACTCCGTCTCCTCTTGGAAACCAGACGAGGACACGACGAAGGCGATGTGGCAGCTCAAACTGCATTCAAAAGACCACCGAGTAAATCTGTGAGTCACGAGGGTGTTGGATTTGGCAAGAGATGAGGTGATGGATGGATGGCGAGGTGGTGGTGGTGAAAGCGAGAGAAAGAGTGCTTTAGGTGGCAATTTGTCTTTATTTTGAGTAGATTTTTAAAGAGAGGGAGAGAGAGTGCGAGATAAGTGATGATGATTGGGTTGTTAAGAGTGCCATTACGCACAATGGCTCCTTTGTGACCTGCGATGGTAGTGTTAGGAAGGGAGCATCTCCACTTGATTCACTCGGCTCATTAGAGATCATACACTACACACGCTCTCCCATTCCACACACTCGGCAGGAGGAGGAGGAGGCGATGGCTAATAACAGTTTCGACTTAATAAGCGAAATGGCTGTGTTGCTCGAAAATAAAATGAAAGACAGCAACTTTTGAAAGCTATAATCTGCGCACGGCCATGAATTAAATACGGAGTGAGAGAGAGTGAGATGGGCTTTCACCACTTTCAGCTCTCTCTTCTCTCCATTGCACAATTTTAAAAAGAACTGCACCTGCACTTGAGGAGAAAGTTACAAAACTTTAACGATCCAGTTGGTCTTGTTGTGTAATAAAGGCAGGCTGTACGCGAGCGAGATGGTGAAGGCAACGAGCCCTCTTTTGAACCCCTTTTGGCTTTTGCTACCTTTTTCCGTTATGCAATCACCAGCGCCGAGAAGATGCAGATAAAAGATGGTCAGATAGTCGAAACGTGCATGGAAAAGGGGGCTTTTGTGCCCAATTAAAAGGCTTTATTCCCATTGCTTCCCCATTTCGTATAATTCCAAGTAGCTCTTCTTCTTCTTGGCTCGTGAAAGTAATGATTTCCGCGAAGAGAGAGGAATTTGCCAACATGACTCGGGAACTCGGCTCTCTCAAAGAAAGCCTTCCCCTCCATTAACAACCATGTTTTATGCAGATAGATTCCCTACTGCAGTCGTATTTTACGCTGATGGATGCATGTCGAGGAGCGCATCGTACGGATGGATGGATGGATCTGTTAATAATTGAAACTTGAAATTGATTCTCGTCATCATTACGAGTGCGAAACTTTGCATATTTTTTACGTCCTGTCCTGCTGAGTGAGGACGTATTTATTTTATCCTCTCATTTCTCCTCCATATTTACCCATCCACCTTTCGCCTCCATGTATCCACTCCGTTCTTTTTTTGACCAAACTATAGACGAAGAAGGAGGAAGTGAAAGTGGGGGCATGTGCGACTACGTGGAGTGGAGGACTACATAACAGTTATTGTCTGGCGTGTGTGTAGGGATGACCTCGTTGGGAGGTGACCTTTATTTAATCAAGTGAGAAAGGGTGGCTGGAGGGTCGTTGATGGAATTTATGTGGAACGAGATAACAAGAGGTTACGCTCCAACTGGGAAATCCGGAATTCATCCGGAGGAGCAGTAAATGATAGTACATGCACTCAAATCCAAATTCCATGCTCCAACTTAACTACTCCGCAGGATAAGAATTGCCATCTTAATATTTTCCTATCAACTTTTCCCCCGAATAGTTTAACACGACTTCAACTCGGAGTTGGAGAAGTAAGGAAATTATTACTTTTGCCCGGATAATGAGGAGACTGAAAGGAGAGCGAGTGATGAGAAATCAGAGAGGAGGAGGACTCTTATACAAGAGAGGAAGAAGAAAAAACAGGTGAATGCAAATGCGTGGGGCGAGTCTTGAAGCGTGGAAGAAGGAGAAGAAGAAAAGTTTTGTCCGCAATTTTTTTCCTCTTTCCGTCCTTCTCTTCACTTACTGGAGGAGAAAGTTGGGTTGGGTGGTTTGCCCCGAATTCGGATATTTATTGGTATTACCCATGAGCCAGAGCCAGAGGGCCACAATTTCGGGATTAAATTCGGAAGGAAGAGTTGATCCGCCGCGACTACATGAGGCATCATCATCATCATGATTCGAGTTCTTTCCGCTTTCCCCATCACTGCACGTTCCCATTTGATGCCCATCGACTACATACTACACGGCCAAATTACGCCCATAAACAGGTACGCAGATCCGTGGCGGTGGTGGTGGCGGAGGAGAGAAAAACATTGTTTAAAAGAAAGTTAAAGCCCGATCGTCATCCGTCTGGCTCATGCATGGCCGAAAAACAAATCTGTTTCCAGGACAGGCTCACGATCAGCCTGATGACGCGCGCTACCTTCCCTCCTACCCATTTATTCTCTCCTTGGTCGTCTTCCTTGGCAGGAATTCGGATTGTGTAGGCAACAAAATCGAAGATAATTGAAGGGAATGAATGACACGACGGCCAGGCTACTACCACATCCACCTCCCTCCTCGCTGTAAACTTGGGTGGAGGGCTTTCCGAGTGAAAATCAATCAGACTTGTGAAGCTGTGTGTGGGAAGGAGCAATTATGGGAGAAAGTCTGCCGGACTTGGTGCTATCATTTCCAGCACGGCTGCACAAACCTGATCACCAAGACGAGACTATGTGCTCCTCTGGTATTACTGCATGATTGGTGGATCGCTTTCGTGGTGACGAGGACGACGCCTCGCATTCGGACTTATATTCCTCACTCAATGTGCTGAATGACGATTTCTGACACTGCATCTTTGAAAGAAACTGACCCATTCGACCTTCTTTCTTCTTCTGCGGAGAGTTAGGGCATAAGATTTTATTTTATGCCCACTTTTTAAGTGATGTGTCCGGATGATGTAATCAAGGCGAGTTTACTACTCTTCGTCCCCAGTTTCCTGGCGCCGCCTGACTCCCGTTCTCTATCTATACACTCCCGTCTCGGTTGCTAACTTTGGAGGCCCACCCACCCTCCGACGCCTCGCTTTAAGTTTTATTGCAGGCCGAGCTATAAACCGGGATCGAGGTTTTGAGTGGGTGGTGCATTCATGGGTGGCCTATTGGCCTACAGAGCCCCCAAAGGATTCGAAGGATTGAAACATATGCATTTGACATTTTGACAAGTGTGGAACTTTAGAAAAACAAGACGGCTTTAGATTTAAAAACGGGCGAAAGTTTTGGAGAAGAAAGGGAGAAAGTGATGGCATATAAATTCCTCGTGAAGAGACCACCAAGGGTCACAAAAGGCATCCACCCACTCTGTCAGTGTTTCTCCAGCCATGGGAAACTGTGAATGAATTCACACTCGTCTCGCCGCGTTGTGTGGACAGGACGCTAGATCTTAAGCCTTCTGGAGAAAGAAGGAGGAAAAGTTAGCGAGCCCTCAGCACGACGACGACGAGTGTCGACCATTGTGCCCAGAGAAACAGCAACATCCGCTTAAATAAACAGATTTGCCAACTCCAACTCACTTCTGCCTCATTGCGCCCCTCTCTCCCACAGTGGAAAAGGGCGTCTGTCGAGCACAGTTAGGTTGATGGAAAGTATATTATTCCTTCAAGAAGATGGGACTCGTCTCGCCCAGCATTTTGCACTCGTCGTCTCACTTGGCTTCATTGTGTGCTCTCAGATTGTTAACTCTTCCGGTACGTCGAGATGCGTCAATTTCATGCAAGCTACTACTTCATGAACAATGCGCAAATTTTCAATTCCACGAAACAAACCAATCCTGAGCTTGGTGGTGGGCGCAGTGGACGACACGACTACGTTTCACCATTTCTTGTCATCTTCTTGGAAATGTGTATGCACAGCAGAGTTCTATATCACCCGTCCGTCCGGAAGTGCATAGTCAGTGTGGGAGCCTTGCAATGTTGCTTACATATTATATTTCTTGCTAGCTATGGGAAAATTAAATTGGAAAAGTTTTCAGGCGCCGAAGGAAACGCTATTTGGACGGCATCGGCTTCATTGCTCGAGAGAAGGAGAGAGATGATCGCTCGCATCGTGCCCCATCCGAGTTTGTTGGTTGGACCAGTCCCCGTATCGCTGGGCAATGTTCTTATCGCGCATTGGGATTTGTGACACATCGGGGATATCACATTTTAGCAGGACAAGCGCCCCCATCATGAGACGAATGAATATTTCCCATGACCAATATTTTCTGAGAAGCAATACTATCACGATATAAATAAAGCTCTGAACGGGGGTTTCTACGTATTCACGTAGAACTGGCAGTGGTGACTAAGGATTCTGACAGGAACGAATGTTGCCGACACTGCTGGCTGGATTTATGTGAAGATGTGAAAGGACAAAAGGAGAGACCTTTAGTTGGATTCTATGCTCACAATACGCTCGAGTCCTCCTCCGCCTCCGCTAAACAAAATTGAAGGCAGGAGGCGATCCGATCATTCCCAACAAAAGAAGGAGAAAGGTTTCCATTTCCAGTCGGAGATAGAGACGACCCAGCTTTCTCTCCAACAAAACTGCAACTTTCTCTCCCCACGAGGAAGAAGTGCACGACGACGTATCCGATGTGAGCAGTGGTACGTACACGAATGCCAATACGACCACTGGGCCAAACGTCCCACTTGAACAAACTCTCCAAAGAAGAAGTGTTCTCAATGGCGTGGACATGGACCGCAGATGGAATTTCCATCTCGTCGTCACACAATGCGAAACTGGACAATAATTGACAATGAAGTGAATTGAGCAACAAAACACATATTGGAAACTGGTCGATCCCACTGCAGCCGCCGATAACCAATCTCCACTCCATTTCATAATAGTAATATCGCCTCCTCATGAAATATGGATTTCGATATCCTGCAAAAGCACCCGGTGTGAAATGGCTCACCAAACAAATCTTGCTCCCTCACTTCCCTCGAATAATTGGGACGCAAGGAGGCGAACATAACGCCAAGGTCGACGAATCGTGTCGCCCCGTTAAGTGATGAATCAATGAATTTATGGATGAGAAACCCCCTTTATTTGCGTATGTGATGGATAAACGAGATGTGATGCGGTTATCAAGTGCCAAAATCTTGATGAGCAAACATCCCGAGCTTTTAGGTAATGGAATACATCATCATCATTCTTGGAGCGGATGAAGAAATAAGTCATGAAAAAACTTACCACCATTTGGTAGATGGCTTCCACGATGTTGTACATTTCGTCCCTCGTGATGTAGCCGTCGTTGTCCACGTCGTACAATCGGAATGCCCCTGGAGAAAGGAGACAATTAAGTGCTTAGGCATATGCACAAGTGCGCTGAGGAGTATGCACATCAAGGAGGACAAGAGGAGATAAAAGGACAGACAAACCAACCACATTTTAATGTGACACCATACATAATCGTGGTCACAAAGGGTAAGAATGTGCCATCATTATCCGCCACCTCTCGACCAGACCCACTTACAGTGAAGCTTCTCATCCAGGTTCCCCCTCGACGTTATTGACAAAGCTCGAATAAATTCTTCAAACTCTATTGCACCATCCTGTTGGGAGACAATAGAGGCAAAATGCAAACACACCACCACCAAACTACACCAAATGCCACTCTGCTCAAGTGCGCATTATTATATTCCACCCACTTACGTTGTTCTCGTCAAAGACGCGAAAGACGAGAGAGGCGAACTTGGAGGGGTCTCCGTTGGGGAAGAACTGCTTGTAGATCTTGATGAAACCCTGTCAAGGAGCCGCGACAAAAGAAGACAAATTTGCGTTACGGATCAATTCCTGCGAACACGTTCAATTGCTTACCTGCTCCGTTAGCAGACCGTTCGGACAGTCTTTAAGAAATCCTTTGTGCCTTTTTGGAATAATCAATCGTTATCCTTCCAGTAATAAAAATGTGGACATGATTTATTAATTTTGCCATCGATTTTTCTTACCATTGACGAATCTCCTTTTCGGTAACTGCAAAAATAAAATGAGACGAATGAAATCAAATGAAATGAAATGCGACACAATGGAGAATAAAAATCGCATTAATGACATTTGGCTATAAAATGATTGGACAACGAGGTGCAGTCTTTGTCGATTTGCATATGGTCGCCATGTCTCAGAAACTCGCTCTTTTCATCGTTTCTGCCTTTTTTGTGGGCATCGTCAGCAGCGGAAAGGGCGGACAAGGGCGCGAGCGTAGATCCCTCGTGCACTATGCACAAGGGGACGCCATTCAGGATGGTCGACCGAGTGAGTGCTATTTATTATGCATAATATTCTTCCGTTGACTCGTGGCAGGAAAAAACTCGATGACTTTGAACTAAAATCGATTTAGTGGGCTCCCTGATGAAGATGGGCAACTCGGAGCACGAGGAGAAATTAGCAGAGCTCATCAAGAAACCCAAGCGTGAGTCCGTCACAAGTATACATGCGTTATTACACGATGCCTATCAATTTAGATGTGCACATTATCCACGTTCATGCAAGTCTTGTAAAATTCCTGTCATTCTTGTTGTCATTCGAGCACAGACTATGAGGAGATTGTCGCGAAGGAGAAAGCCAAGCCAATCGTGACAGATTTTGTGGAAAGTGTGGCGCCCTCGACTCGTGGAGCTACGACTGATCTCAGTAAAAAGTGGGATTACAAAATGACAATTGTGATTGCGCCAGAGTTCTGTAAGGACATGTCACATTTGAGGAAATGTCATGATCAGCATGTGCTCATGATTACTATCTCCACCAGCGGACGAGGCGAGGGAAATGCTGCTCTCGGCCATTTACACGCTGAGCGAAGCCCTGAAATGTTTCCAGTTTTACGTGACGAGGAAAGGTGTCACACTTCCGTCGAGGAAAGACCACTTGGTCATTAGTCGAGATCGGGATGGTTGTCTCAGCATGCTTGGCAAACAGTCAGGCCAACAGGTCGGAATTAGCTCGACACATGTTTATTTAATTGTCTCGTGCTATAACAGAATGCGTTATTAAATATTTGTGTCAGTTTGTATTTCTTGGGGAAAGGTGCAATTTGTACGGAACAGCCATTCACGAAATCATACACGCCTTGGGTTTCTACCATGAGCACACACGACCCGACAGGGACAACTACGTCACGGTCGACTGGAGCCAAATCAAGACGGCGAATGGAAGTATGAATGTTGTCACATATTTAACTTAAGCCTCTAATTTAAGCCTTGATTACCCTGCTTGACCAGAATTACAGTTCAAAATTTCGGACCAGAACTACCCCAAAGAGTACGATTTCGACAGCCTGATGCACTATCCGTTCAGCCCCATCCTTCAACCACTTCCGGTAGATTAAAATTCGTATTTTAACCAGAATTCCACGTGCCATTCTGTATAACGTGTGTAAATAAACGTGAACAGGGCAAAGTGCCGCCCGGAGCGCGACCTGGGCAGAGGGACCACTTGTCGAAAAACGACATCATGCAACTCCAGGCCCTGTACCCCTGCAGCAATTCTCCCTTCTACAGGAAGAAGTAGCGCCCAACGCAGCATTTGTTATGCACAATTTTAATCGATCAGAGTAAAATGGGTAATTTATGTGCACATTGCACATTCCGAGAACAATGGGACATTTCACACGACGTTATTGCATTCATTACACAAACGAACTTAGTATTGATTATAAACTCGAGCTGCATGGCTCATGGTCAATGTCACCCACATACCGTGTGGTGACGCAGCGAGAGATTACGCAAGCATCATCGCCATGCTGCAGTTTATGCTTTTGTAAAACCGTTATGTCACATGCAGCAGTGTGTCTGCAATGGCTGTGCAAAACGTGCTCAACATTTCCCCACTGACCTCGCTGGTTGCAGGCCTCATTCTCGCACTCACGTCCTTTCCACTCGCCTCCACTGTCGTCCCTACGCAGCAAAACGTACTCCCAACTGACTCCTCACATGGTAATCATGACGCGGGTGTTTGCACCACGCGGCTCAAGGGACTCGACAGTGCCGGCGATGACAACGACGACGACGACTATTCCAATGAATTTGCAATTGGATTTGACAAACCACAAAGTTTGAGAATCTGATATTCTACTTTATTTTACATGGTGAAAATATGTTCCATTGGAAAATCTGGTGTACAAAATCTGGCGTTTTTTTCAGACTACGACCAAATTATGGCCTCCCTCGTGGCCGACTCTTCAACTCTGACCAACTTCACGGAGGACTTTGGGAGCGAAGGGAATAAAGGTCGCGGCGCCACGAAAAATCTCAAGAAAAGGTGGAACTACGAAATGAAAGTTGCCATTGATCCCGAATTTGGTTGGCCACAGAATTGAGCATTTATTTGAGGCTTTACGGAGCTATGGAAAGTAATTTGTCCTCCTTTTTCGCACAGCGGCGGATGTGACAGAGCAAATCGAGGCGGCGATATTTACTCTGCAAACAGCGATGCAATGCTTCAAGTTCTTGAAGGCCAAGAAGCCGGAGAAAGTGAAGGGCGACCATGTCTATTTTAAGGCCAAAGGGAACGACAGTGGGTGCTACTCTGGTCTGGGAAGACATGGTGGACGACAGGTGACAATGTTGCTGCTTGCGTCATATGTCTGCTTTCACTCACTCGCTCCCTTCCTGCCTTGTGTCCTCTCATTAGGAAATCGTGATCCAGCCCAGCAAGTCGTGCAAACCGTTCGGAACGGCCGTGCACGAGACGATGCATGCGCTCGGCTTCTACCACGAGCACACCCGTCCCGACAGAGACGAATATGTTGACATCAAGATCAACGGCACGAAGCAAGGTGAGATTATTCGCCAAGCATTTCGACCACTTTTTTCGACTCTGGCTCTCCTCTGCCTTTTCAGCAGACGATCAGTACGCGATAATCCCGGATCAGCTCCTGCTCGTCAAGCAGTATGACTTTGAGTCCATCATGCACTATCCTCCAAATCCGGTTTTGCAACCTAAATCGGTACATAAATAACTCATCGCGTGTGTGAGAACACGACGCGTGTTGTCTGTTCCCGGGTGGCTAAAAGTACACTTTTCATTCCGCTGATTTGCTCCCAGGGAAAAGTGCCTGACGGAGTTAAAGTCGGGCAGCGGGACCACCTCTCAAAACTCGACGTGGAACGACTCAACGCCTTGTACCCGTGTGACAAGAAGCCGAAAAAGGAGCGTCGGAGGCGGAGGCGTAGGTGAAACTAAATACTCGCTCCTTGTCCTCTGAAATAATGGGAATAAAGGAGCCATGCAGGAACATGCATAAGTCTGAATTAGATGATGTCCGTAGTCGCGGTGTGTGTGTGTGTGGGGACAAAAGAAGGGGAATAAATGTAAGTAATGATGTAAGGATGCGGGACTGAGGAGCAGCAACAGCGGGAGCGGAGGAGGATTAGTGCAGTCTTTCGGACGGATGATGATAATATTCCAAACGAGAGAGAGAGAGAGAGAGAGAAACAGAGAAAGCAGTTTTTGTGGGACGACGGCTTATGCACGTTAAGGGACATTATTATAAGAAATCTGGTGGTTCTTGGAAAACCACGACCAACCGACGGACTCATTTCACTTGACTTTCATATACCCATTTTCTCCACGAGCCAAGAAAGCCAAATCCCATCCATTCCATCCTTAAGCGGTGCATATAACTTATAACTCTATGTTATGTATATATGATTATACATAAATAAGTGGTACACAGTGAGAGGAGACAGAGGAGAGTATTTATTAGGAGACAGTTAAAGATGGAGTGATGTACAGATTCATAACTAATTACATATACATATCTACGTAGGCATGCATATACCTAACACTACCCTCTCACGAAAAAATTTTTCTCCTGAAAAATAGTCTGAAAGAGTGTGTAGGTTTGCAAACTAAAAATTTCAGTAGTCACAATTTGAAATTTTGATGGTTTACATATGAAAAATTCATGGAAAAATGAAAAATGAAATGACTCCAGAAAACAAACATGAACAAATATTTTGCATGAATAACACTGAACAATTTAATACACATATCGAATGACGCAGTAAATTTGCAGGGCTGGAACTTGAGAAGATGGTATGGCTCGCAATCGGTGGTAGAATTGTGTCATCTCAGGCGTGGTGGTGGTTGACTCATATAAAACTTGCAGATTGGGACAAAACGATAAACAAAGAAAAATACATTTTTGTGGTCGTGGTATGTGGTCCATCGGGACATCGGAGATACATAAATACGCAGACTTGTGAGGGTTTTGTCGGGGTGACCCATAACCGGACAACTCGAAGACGCAGGGTTTTGTGTGGGTGACCCATAACCGTGACTCGTTAAAATAGGGGAACTATGTACAATGTGGATTTCCATACTTGAACACGCAAATAATATGTAGACGTTGCTCATTACAAACATTAATCTCAAGGCGTTATATTTCATTCTCAGCCTGGGAAAGTGGTGACAACGCAGATCGAGCATAAAAGTTCAGCAGAATTTTGAGACAAGGTGAATCAGATTACATTTTTGCAACAAAATTTGATAAAGAATTGGGACAATTTTCCAGACGAAATGAATAAAAATGACATTTTTGCAAATATTTTGCAGAAATTTTGATAAATTTTGAACGAATTTTGATCAAAATTTTTCAGAAATTAAACGGAATTTTTTTTACAATATTTTTACGATTTTTTAACAATTTTGAAGGACAATTTTGCATATATTTTTTTGACGTGTTTAAAACAAATAACGGAATTTTGAATTTAGCATATTTGCTCGAATTATGAAATGTAAATTTTGGACTGGAGATTTGGAAATTTTAAGAATGGGGGAATATTTTCAGGGTGGTTTAGAACCAATTTACAGACCTGATAGCATCCGGGAGGATAATCCAATTTACAGACCAGATGACGAAAATTCACAAAAAAAGTTTCACAGGAAAATCACACAGTTTACACAAGGTTTTGAGAAGAGAGATTTGGGAAGTTTCCCTATCGGAAGCAAAATGACAATGCTCTAAGGGGCGTTGGTCAAGCTGCTTAGTCGTCGGAAGAATTTTGAAAATTTTAAAATCCATTTTGAGTGGGAGGAGCGAAAGAAAGTACTCGACGGTCCACCAATGTTATGTATATATGATTATACATAAATAAGTGGTACACAGTGAGAGGAGACAGAGGAGAGTATTTATTAGGAGACAGTTAAAGATGGAGTGATGTACAGATTCATAACTAATTACATATACATATCTACGTAGGCATGCATATACCTAACATCTATCTATGTAAATGCGTATATTTATTTCTCGGTGGTGGGAGAAGTGAAAGTACAGCAGCAGCCGGAGCAGAAGTGGTAGCGTCATTATTAGTCATTCATCTCACCAAGTAATCTCCCAGCGAAGGGAGTTGTGTAATAACTAATAATCCACGACAGTTCCCCACTTTCCACATATTAATCTCCCCAGCAAACAAGATCTGCAACAACAACGTGCTCCTCGCCAAATCGTCCAGACGTCAAAACTCCTCCACTGAATCCAAATGTGGAGAAAGTAATTAGCTCAAAATCGTCATAATGAGAATAACATAGCGTGAAGACGCCCCGCGGTTGTTGGCAAAGTTTTTGAGAGCATACGTCTCATACTTGCTCGGAATACTAGTTTACTAAATTATGCATGAGGAGAAGCCTATTTTTACCAAGAAGCCAGTCTTATGCGCACGTATGTACGTAGTAGTGCGAAGTGTGGGGCACCCAGTACATGGTACACAAACGGAGGCTGCTGCTGGTTTCCTAATTTATGACCCCAGGCTCAGTGGCACTTCCAATTATTTCACTTGTCCAGAAAATGTTGTCCAGATTTACCCAGAAGCCAAACAAGAAGACCAACTTAACCTTCTTCCCCCACGCTGCTCAGTCGTACATACATAATCCCAGCACGAACTAATTCCCATCCTGCATGGCCCCAAAATATTCATATGCGTGCCAGCTTTCGTGGTGGACCCCAAACACAAACACATAGGCATCCGCGGCAGTCGTGGCCAAGTGGATTTATGAGTGACTGCACTGCAGCATTCCGATTTAGGTTCTTTATACTGCTTCCCCTAGTCCCGATGATGGTGGTGGATTTATTTACACGAGCCCCGTAGTAAAAGCGACTAGGTGAAAGACCACGAGAAAGTTGTAACCCAAAAAGTAGGAGGAGGAGGAGGTCCATGTTGCGGCAATTACTCTTTGCCCAAATTAAATTAGAGTATCATCATAACATAACGCAGCCCCAAACGACGAGGCAGAGATATGGAGGTAAATATGTAGTGCCAGGTAGCCAGCCACTGCTTTCTCCCGCATCCGCCTATCCCAAATCTGAGCAATAATCTCTGTTCTGATAAATTGAAGCATACCTCAACTAACTAAATGCGACCGGAGAGCCCGTCCAACCGTGTGCTTTGCTATGAGCCCACTTTTTACGGCTCATTTTTCCTTCCTCCTCCACGTTTTAATCAAAATCTAGTTTCGTTCAAGTATAAATTTAATTTTCGTGCGGCAACTGCTCCTCCAAATGGAACTACTTGTCCAATTACGGAAATGGGGGACGGGCTTTTAATGTGCAATAAATATTGGACGAGCGAATAAGTGGCCACTCATATACAAAGCTCTGTGTACACATCGTTTGACGCTGGCTGCCTGCAGTTGGTCTCATCAAGAGGGAATGCCACCAGAGGAAGAAGGAGGAAGAGGCAGGACGACATTTGGGTGCGTCTTCCACCAACCACAACATTTTCTCAATGTCCTAAAAAGTAGAGAGGAGTCATCAAGGGAGACAAGAGGAGCGTGGAGTGACCTTAGACCTGAGAAGCCATGTGGCGCGTTTGAAAGGCGGAGAGGAAATCAATTAGGAATGTGTCCCCAATGAACAGATGCTCTTTACGGCCAATTAATTCCTCCTCGTCCCCATCAACCAACAACTCCTCCTTTTGACAACTTTGGCATTAAAACAGACGGAAAAAGGAGAGCAAGCCGAGGTCCAAAGGAAGTCGGGCTGGCTGGATTTTGGCCCATAAAGCAACGGCTCCACCAAACCGCGTCGTCAGAGTTGACCTCAACAAGCAAACTAACAAACAAACAAAGAGGCCGAGAGAGAAAGTCTGCTCATGAGACATCTTTGATCTGCTGCTTACTCGCATCATCCCAAAAAGCTAAACCAAAACTAACAAAGTAATGATTGAAGCAGTCATCACCATCATCGCTTTCCTTCTCCTTCGGGATGTTGAGTGGAATGGGTGGCCGCACTCCGTCCCTGTCACGACTCTCAATGGGGCTGGGCGTGCCTCGTCCTTACCTGTGTCGGCCAGATAATGCGACCAGCGAGAGAGAGAGATGATGATACAGCGCGGAAAGATCTCGCAGGACATTAGTTTATTTTGTAAAAGTGACACGAACTGCTTGGAGGAAACGATGCTTCATTTCCGTGTGACAGGCGGGACATAACGTGGAACGAACCCGATACGGCCAAGGCGACGACACAACAACAACAACGGTGCTGCATGTATCAGTCCATGGTGTCGTCTCACCAAAAACCACGCCACCTCCATCCACCACCACCAGGCAGACCATACCAACTGCTTTCTCTCTACGGGTGGGAATCCTAGGAAATGTTGTTTGGTATTGACTCTGCACAGCGAGCATGGTGGATGGATGAAGGTAGATTTAGACATTGCACAGACTGCCGGACTCTCACAGCGAGTTGAAAGGGTTTCGAACAGACAGAGGAGAGAACTGATTTATGACAATCTCCGTCTATCTCTCTCTCTCTCTCGAATAGAAAATAACAAAAAAATGCAGACTTTCGCTCTTCCCAATTTTTTGCGAATTTCTCTGATGGGATGATTTCTTTAAATGTAAAACGGAATAAAGCACCACTTTGAGTGGAATGGGAGCTTCATAAGTCGACCTCCGACGAGCGCAATACTAATATTTTCTCCAATGACGACTACTGTTTCTATTTGGGTGGAGAGGACTTTGAGGAATTGAGAGCATTTTGCATGCAAGCAAGTATTTTGAGTAAATGGGATTAAAGCCATTTGAGGAGAGGGACACGCAACTCACATAAATTTCCTAGCCTCCATTTCATCCACTTGGTCGCAGTCGATAACCCACTTATCCGCCAAGAACGACATGCACCACCACGAACTAACTCCATTGCGACGACGAGGAGTCCGACGAAAGATAAAACAAACAGCAGCAGCAGTCCATACATAAGCAACGCGTAAGTATTCCCAGGTTGGAATAGTATTCACACATGTATTGCATTTCTATAAGTATGTGCATTGTACATGTTATTATTTGCCTCCGCTCCACACTTTTCATACTCTCGGGTGGCGTAGGCTACACCGTGTAGTCTAAAAACCACACGATGGAATTTCCAATGACCGACACGATCACGCCGTATGCCATTAACCTTATTTTAACGGGGACTCCAATTCATACGTCTCAACCTGCCCCGCGGAAATTGTTTAAACATTACTATTTATTCGGAACTCCTCTCGGTGGACCAAAAACCTGGACATAATTATTACTTTTGGGGGCTGTGGGACACGTATGCATTTACATGTGCACCTCCTCCTCCGCCAAACAAATGCATGCAGGGAACGGAAGGAAACACGTAATGTCCATTTGTACACTACTTCTTCTGCCGGCTTAAAAGTTAGCCACGGACAAATGTCGACGTGACTTTGATGAGAAAGAATTAAGGGAACAGGAGGTTCCCCTCAAAACTTGGTCAAAACTTTCACCAGCAAGGACCTCTTGGTGCAAAGTGTTGGTGTGTGTGTGTGCATGAGGATGGAAGTCGGAGTAAATATGTTGCTCTGATGTGGCCAAAACCTCATGAATAAGCAATTCTCGGAAATCCAGGCTAAACACTGTCTTTGGATGAAATAAACAGGAGGACAGAGAGCCTAATGGACGACACGACACGACCACTTGAATATTTAAATGCGATTTCACTCCTCTCTCTGCCTTCCCCTCGGCTGGAGAACAACAATAATATGCAAGCAACCACTTGTGAGGCCCGACTTTAGGGAAAAAAGTGGATCAGACAGAGTGCCCATGCAATTTACAAATAATTCACCGCTACAGATTGATTTTCCAATGAGCGAATTAGGGCGTAACAAGAGACAAGCAATGACGAAGACGACGAGGGCCGTATTAAATATTATGATGATGAGATGGTGGTGATGATATTGGAGAAGTGTGTCAAATAATTGGGTTAGTTAGTTAGTGCAATCAGGACTAATGCGCTGGGGGAGTCCCTTATCACGTTGGCATCATCGTGCATAGCGGAGGTGATGATGAGCTCCTAGTCTCGTTGCCTGGTTGGTGTAATCAGCAGTCTGATCATCTCCTTTATGCGCCACATCGTCACCAAATATCGCGTCGTGTCGCCCTATTGTCACTCCGAGCGTACCCTTGTCAGCTAAACGTCCTCCTGTCACCTAAGCCTTTGGAGGGGCATAAATATGAAGGGACGTCGTTGCTACTGGTGAATAATTCGCATAAAATCCAGCCAACCAAGCAGCAGAGTGAAGTGTGTGTGAAGTGAAAGTTGAGGTGAATTTGAGTCCACATTAGATCGATCCGGCCGACTTGGTTAATTCCATGTCATGTCACACACAGACCAGACTCCACATGGAGCTCGTATGTAGAACTCAATGAAAGCAAGTGGCAGAACTAAATTGCCTCACTTGACTTGACAGCACTTCACGCTGGCTGCGAGAAATGGGAGAAACTCGCTCTCTTTCCAGAGAGAAAGCCTTCCCGAAAACCAAACCTTTTCCTTTCGCCGTCCACCCACAACCCAGTCAGCTCTCTCTCTCTTCCTTCATGGGCGACTCTCGACGCGAAAAAATTATTCATGGCCTGATTGGATTACACAATTATTAAAGTGATCTCCGCGTCGGGGAGAAAAGGGGGGCGAGAGAACAAAGGAACAAGAGGACACGAGGACGACTTGGTAGAAAAGAATTAGCACTTTTGGTGTTCCGGTTCATTTCCAGTAAGGATTTCGTGTCGTCGAGTTAAAGCGGCCCATTCGTCACCCGCATCCGCCTCCTCTAATGTCCCCATTTTTCAACATTTTGACATATTAATCTTACCCGAAATGAAATGAGACTCCAATTTCCTTCCACTCAAAAAAATGGGGAGTGCTCATTCACATGTTACGAGCACATCCGAGCTTCCACTTCCTCTCGCAAACATTTACGTTATTTCTCAAACCTTCATCCCGTGATAAATCGCAGAAATTGCATAAATAACAAGGTAGCGCGGCAGGGAGGAGAAAGCAGTTTGCATTTGCTAGGAAATAAATGACAATTTCGCCTGATTTAAATTTAAAGCGGAATGATTTCAGGGGGAGGCGATGACTTGCTGAGTGGACGCTTCGGAAGGAAAAGAAGTCACGCAGCATGGAACAGTGTCTTTTCACAAAGTATCGTTTCCTTAGTTTATTCTGCCCTCCTGCCGCCGCCGCCGCTCTCCATGCACCCAATGCTGAGAGGAAAATAAAGAAGAAGACGCAGATGATGTGATGCTCCAGCCATCCACATCCCGTGGCCATGCTACACATAGTCTGGCCATGCTCAACTTTGTAATTTATTGCTTCGACATTCTACCTTCCTTTCTCCCCACACATTTCTATCTCAACTCACTCTTTCATCCTCGACGACGACGACGACGACGAAAAATGAAACCTCGCTCTCACCGCACACACACACACCACTAACCCAATTGGCAATTTGCATCCTTTCCCAGTCACCACAGTCCATGCAGCACAAAGGAAACCATTCAAATCAATTTTATTCTCTTAGCCGAGCGAGAGGGAGAAAGTTGCACCGACGGCGTTGATCATTTCCATTTTCATCGTGCCATCTCACCCAGGATGAAAAGCAGAAGAGAGAGTGTTGCCCAAAGAAGCCGCAAACAAGACCAACCACCAAACCACGACTGACGGAATGTGCCACTGCTGGAGCTCCACATTTTACTCGCACATAATCAGGCTAAAAAGGGGAATGAGAGAAAGTAAGATGACTTACAGTACGTGGCCGTTGTGAGCCGTTCGATGGTGTCCGCCTTGAGTTTGGAGTTCTTCTTCCCCATCTCTACTCGATCTGAGGGGACGTTATCTTGACGATAATTACTTCTCACCACTCGGACTTCTCACACACAATGCAAAGTTCAAAGAAGTAGCAAGTGACGAGATAACAAACAAATGTTGCTCGTTTCACTTTGCCCCAAACTGTTTGCTTTCTCCTGAAATTGACACCTCTTCTTCTTCTCTCTCCGCAAATAACGAACACTGTCAAGTATTGCGATGTACGTACGACTATTACTTTTGGGAGTGAACCTCCGTTAATTAATTAGGATTAGTCGACTGCCGAGTGAGTCTCAAATGGAGAGATTTCGAGGTAAGTGAGTGAGTGCCATGCTTCCGAAAAATGCACCATGCTATAATTTCCTGCTAAACCGGAATGTACAATTTCCCTCCACGAATCCCACTTCCTGTTTCGGGGAGTTGGATGGGTGGGGTTGGTGTTGGTGGGTAATTACACGCCGGCTATTTCACTTCCTTCCTTCGCAAGTTGCCCTTCTCCTCCAGTTACGACGACGACGACGAGACTGTGAGGGCTGGTTTTCACTGCTCGAGACTAGCATTCCACAGGTAGGTGAGCTCTCTGGGTCGGAGGACGACGCTGCCGTGAGAGAGACGAGCCGTTGTTCCCCTCTGCGCCTTGAGGTTCTCTTTTCGAGCGGACTGTGACCGAGGAGCGTGGGTGCAAGTCGGAGCTTGACTGAGTCCACCTGAACGTTTCTAGAGCCGGACAGGAGGCGAAGGAGGCAGAAGCAGCAGCGGGGGCATTGCTGAGAATAACTTCGGGTGGTTGTGGTGGTGGTGGAACGAGGTGAGTGGTGGCTGTCGTGTTTGAAGTAGTGCTCCAAGACTCCAACTACGGCCTTCTCCACGCTTTTTCCACAGGCCGAGGAGTTGGTTGGCTGGGTGGGTGCGGCGCATGTCTTGCCTCCTTATGTACCAACAAACTGATCCACCACATTATTATGCTCTCTCTCCCATCCAAATTGCTCCCCAAATGTAATGAATGCAATTTTCAATCAGTGGGAAAGCAATTACTTATTGATTTCTACCAAATTCGTCTCACAGCAATTTATCACCCAGTTAAGAGCCAGTCGAACCTCCTCCTCAAAGTCGTCGTGGACAGTCAAGAAAGATGAATAATAATAATAACATAATAATCACCATCGATTCATCAACGTGCTTCCCGAAATTCGCGTGTTTCCGAGTGCTTGGTTATTGAGGAGTGAAAGTGGTCCTACAAGATCCACATCCTTCACGACTGGAATTCTACATACGCTCGACTTAAACACACGACGACGATGCAAAAAGTGCTTTCTCCCACACGCAACACGAGTTCTCTGTATACATACAAATCCACGCATTTATTTCTGAATTCGTTTTACAACATTTTACACGTAGAGAGAGAGAGAGAGGACAAAGTCACAAAAATCAATATGTTCACATTAAACAAAGCCACAGTACACACATAATAACATTATTATTTGGAGCGGTTGTGTAGTCGCGTCGATTTGCTGCTGCACAACAATAGACGCGTATAACAATAATAATAATAATAATCCTCTCGTATGAATAGTGACAATGATACCAACAATAATAACTAAGTGAGTGAGAGCCATGTCATATACATGTGTAGAGGCTAGCTATGTAAATTATGTATGCACTATTTGCTAAGTCTACGGAGAAGGAACTTATAATTACTACGTACGTATATTTGTTTGTTTGACGACTCTGATTACACATTCGATGGAAGAAACATTAAAACTCATCATCACAATTAACGTACATTAAGGTCTATCCATACACATAGACGAATCCAGCAGGACACATTCGTGGAGACATGCACACAGGAACACATCCAAAGAAATGACCCAATTGCTCAAATGTCGTTCCAAGAATATATACATCGTGGACACAAATTATAAACTCTGTTCTTCCCGTAAATAATTGTAGTGTGTAATAATTTGAGTGTAAAGATAGAATACGATTACATAGAAAAAGAGAGGCCAATTATTGATCAAGAAGGAGATGAGAATGGACAGAAAAAGATCAGCCTTTGTCCCATAATTGTAATCACACAAGAATACTTAACGAGTTGCTAAATTAGTCTAAAACTTGTCTCAATTTTTGTAAAGTAAACTATAGACCTTGAAGCAAAAAAAAAAGTCTGAACTGCTGCTGCTGCTACCAACTAGACGACAATTATGTATTTACACGCTAATACACGGTTTAGTAACAAACTACACGTTTCCTACACAATTTTTCTTATTAAACTGTCTT
The DNA here is from genome assembly GCF_002217175.1 of Folsomia candida. NCBI lineage: Eukaryota > Metazoa > Arthropoda > Collembola > Entomobryomorpha > Isotomidae > Folsomia > Folsomia candida. The sequence goes on from NW_019091234.1 coordinate 950,541, forward strand.
CTTTTTCTTATTCGCCCGCATGCAAACTGAAAATATCACTGTAACCGAGAAGGTACCACTTTAGGAGGAGAACGCCACTTTTCGGAAATAAGTAGGACTAGCACGTATCCAATTTACCCAGCTGGATTACAAAACAGTTCAACAATTTACTTATTTAAATGCTATTCTGCTACGTTACCTGAGCACACTAACCAGCTACGGCTTCCTCCTGTAACACGTACATAATAACATTTTGTAACTATTTCTAAGTATATCTTCTTAAAATCTCTGTGTGTATGAGGAGCATGAAATCCATACGTAATTATTATTCCGAACGTACGTGGAAGATGACTTCCTGCCACGTTCAATTACGGGACTCTTTGCCTTGGAACTTTAATCATCTCAGTATGAATACACGAGTTTTTGGCTCTTTTTTACTCTTTGGAATGAATCTTTTTTGCATGCTTGTCTTCCAAGAAAATTGAAGCGATTGCCAATAATGTGTTTCTGCTTATCCTTAATGTGTATCGAGGTGAATTACTTTTTGCACGTATTGCTTTTTTGCTACAACACTGCTAATAAATATTTATTTATACAGTTTCCCTTAAAATTGCCCTAAATAAAGAATCATTGTACTATTTATGCATGTTTCACGCGGACATTAAATATAACTGTGTGTCGTGCATGTACTAAAAAAAATGTATAGATACATATTTATGCAGCAGAGGTAGTGACAACATGCACTTTATTGTATGCACGAATATCTAGCATACGTACGTAACGCTGTTTGTAACATTTATAAATTATTTATTATTTGTAAATGTGTGTTATTCAATCATAATGATAATTGAAATATGTAATTTTTATTTTACTGTAATTTCTGGCCCTTACGCTAATGATTGTTTTATAAGCACCCTTCACCATACACCTTGTCACGTTAATATTTTTAGAGCAAAAATTTGCAATTTGAATGCACCGCCATCTGATCATCAATATTATGTATGCATAGAATTAGATAATTATGTAGTTTATGGCGTTGCTGCTTCTGCGGATTTGCATATGTGTAGTAATAAATATTTAACAACAATATCGGAATAATCTCAGTTAAACATTACGTAAATAAATAAATGACTTTAGCCTCGCCTTATTGAATAATGAAAGTGGATCGTCGCCATGTACGTACGTAACACATGTGAATCAATAACTGATGCTCCTGGAGTTGAGTGAGTGAGTGAAAGTGAGAGAAAGTGGTGAACTAGGTAGAGAGTCATCATTTACTGGTTTTTTATGTCTGTCTGTAGAGTAGAGTAGTTATTGCAAGGCGGAGTTTCAGTTTAGTAACAACAATAGTTTTTTTAGTACTGTGCTTATCGCTAGAGAAGAAGAAGTAGGAGAGAAGGAGAAGAGTTGACCTTTGACCGTGGCGGCGGCGAAGAGGACGACGACGACTCCTGTTTTGGCCTCGTCTCATTCCCCGCCGAGGGAAAGTGCCTGTTGGGACAAAGAACAAGAGCTGTGTTCTTAAATCCTGAAGTAAAACTAACAATGGGTGTCCCAGCCTTGTTCCTTCCGGATTTTTTTGATCCACTTATAATTCGCGCGACACATCTACCAGATACAAGCAATTTTTAGTTTAAAGCTTAGCCCAGTACACAAAAACCAGCGATTTTTTAACATTAAAATACACATATTTTCCTCGGCCGAATCATTGTATAATTTGAGGACCGTTAATCCATCGATTCCGTTGTGGAAAAATAGCGTTTGTTATTTTAAAATTAACAAAATCGGTGGCTTTTGTGTACTGGGCTAAGCTTTAAACTAAAAATTGCTTGTATCTGGTAGATGTGTCGCGCGAATTATAAGTGGATCAAAAAAATCCGGAAGGAACAAGGCTGGCGTGCTCATTGTGAGTACATGCACATGGATGATCATTATCACTGCGAGGCTATCACCACCAGCCGCACTTGGAGTGGAGGAACAAAGGGCTTTAAAAGGGAAGACGAGGCAGCACTAAGGAGGCTGGTGGCATGAGGATGGCTGTGACAATGGGATGGAGAAAGTGCTCAGTCAGCACCAGTTTGGGTTGTTTGCAGCAGTGGATGAAGTGCCCATTAAAACTTGAGCCCAAACTTTCTCAATGAAATTTTGGACAATCGCATTTACCTGCCGTCCCTACTTTCAACTTTTTACCATGTTCATCCCTCTACATGCATTGATATGTTCCGCCACATGTTTCCTTGTACAGAGGGCACTTCCAACTCTGCCTATTTAAAAACCAGCCAGGCAGGAGGAGCGGGTGGGAATTGAATAATTTCCATCCATCCAGCCAGGATAATTCCTCGGTATAAAAATCCGCTGGTATTGACGGATTGAGAGGAAGAAAGTGCGGAGGAGAGGAAAGGAGATAAGGAATGAGAGAGTGAGGGAGAGGGTCGGATTATTGCTTGGATCATAATGACGTTGAATAAAGGAATGGATGTGAAATTGGTATCTACGACGTACTCCCTCCTTCCTCAAAATGTCAAATTATGGAATTTGAGAATTGAAAAGGTCAGTGAAATGAGATAGCGGGGCTTATGAGATGGTAAGCGATCATGGTAATGAGAATTTGGGTGTAAAGAAACCAGACGACGAAAAAGACGGGGTTTTCACTCACCTGGACAATTCTGGGGTCGGCCTTGCTGCCTTCGCGGAACTCTTCCAGCGTGAGTCGATTGTCGTTATTCTTGTCCATCTGGGAAAAACAGGAGGTGGCAATTAGGTTCCGTCTGCTTATTTTTTAAGCTGACCTTTCAAACATTTAACAACTTTGCCCTCGTCTCAAAAAATTCTCGTAAATTGTTATAAAAAATTTACTACATGTCTGGAAAAATCTTCAAAAACGTATTTTTCGCTACTAAAGCTAACAATATGTTGCACGAGATAGATAAATATGCGAATATATACAGCTGAAGCAAGTTTTAGTAAATACTAAAAATTGTAGGCACTAAAATATTTATGAGTATGGATCGACAGTCACTTGACGAGACGAAGAGAGAAATATTGTCCCGTCGTAAATTACCTCTTGCATAATATATGTTGAATTACATACGTTGAAAATATTGTAAATAGATCCATCGGCTCAAGTTCATTGTATGAAAATAGCCAAACCAAATTGTTGGAGGCCACGGGCGTGTAAACTGATCATGCACAAATACGCACATACCTGGTTAAAGATCTTGTCCACTCGTTTTTGCGGCGTGTTTTCATCCTCACTAGTTGGAGCTTGGCCCTGCACGAGACAAGAAATTCAAGAAGCTTATTAGTTATCATCATCGTCGTCGTCGTCGTCGTCGTCTCAGACGTGGAAATAATTCAGACTTGTGAAACTGTCTGAATGGGAGTGAAGTAGCAATTATGGGAGAAAGTCTGGCTGCACTTTCTATTTTGAGCACCGCTGCACAACCATTATTACACAATAAGTATTAATTGCATTAATTGTGGCGACATTTAAGCGATTTTTTTGCTCAATTTTCGTACTGCTCCTCGTCCAATTTCCTTACACCGTACTTTCCTTTCGCGATTGCAAATTAAATACGTACAAACGTATAGGTAAATTTTTGTAATTTATACTCCAATGAATAAACACTAGCCCTACTGAACTTTTGCATTAAGTAGCAATATATGCACATACGTACGATGAGACAACCGACCATTCAGAAGCTAAGCTATTATGTCAAACCAATATTTGCTATATCAGAAGGACGCAATTGTGCCTGCACTCGTCCTTATGCGCCTGGATTTTGGGAGAAGAAAGCGGTGCGTGTATCGTATCTATAAAATCGGATGCAGTCACTTTAATTACAACAATTAAACCTGTCCTCAAGTTCCACATAAGGACCATTGTGGAACAACGAAGACGAACAGATACTCACAATTAAGTACACATCCTAAATAATTCGCACTTTGATCTCCTCAGCAGTTTAGTAGATAAAAAGCATGCACGTACACATATACACACACACATAAAGCAGCGTATTTCCCGATGCATAAAATGGAAATGAAAATGCTACTATTTCTCCTTTGCTATGAAACTAGATGGATGGCAAGTCGTGAGTACTTTGGACAAATTTACGAGCGAGGCATCATGATTCCAATTTATGTGCATTTTCTCACCCCAAATTGAAATTTTAACTCTCATAAAACCACAATAATTATTATTATGGTGCCATCACGAGGACAATCACTCGCACCAACCACGTCGTCCAACATTGTCCACAGCAGCAATAGCTGAATAACGAGCAGGGCATAAAGACAACGAGATCGGATGAAAGGACGCAATTTAAGTTTGCAGTAATTGTTCGGTACAGTTTCCTTCCTCGTTTTGGATTTGTGCCCAAGTGGACTGGCAGAATAATGAGAATGGAAGGAGCGGACTGCTGGGTGCATGCCGTGGCTGGCTGGCTGGTCGTCCTCGCGAGGGAGAGAAAGTTAGTGGAGAGAGAAATATGATTATGGATGACCGTGACTTACGACCCACTCTACAGATTAGCTCTCACACAGCAAAAAGAGAGCCACCCAAAAACTCCATGTAACCAACTGCACCACCGAGACCATCCATCGCGATGGAATGGTGATCTTATCCCCCACGGCCCCACTACGACATACGTGCCCAGCCCTGGACACCACTCCGACGCTCGTATGGAAAAAACTTTTCTCTTTTCTCGTGTTCATGCCTCCATGTCCGAAATACGGAATGCATGGCAAATGGGAAGGAGAGAAACAACAACTTACCACCATTTGGTAGATGGCTTCGACAATGTTGTACATTTCGTCCCTCGTGATGAAGCCGTCATTGTCCACGTCGTATAACCGGAAGGCCCCTGTAATGCAAAACCCATCACGTGTGATTTATTCTCCGTCTAACAATTCCACCAGGCAGGCAGCAGGCAGGCATAATTATCCCACTTTTCGGGGGAAAGATGTATAATAACAATAACAAGGCTCACAATGTAGCTTTTCATCCATGTTGCCTCTCGACGTGATGGACAATGCTCGAATAAACTCTTCAAACTCTATCGATCCATCCTGTAATGAAGTAATAATATTTCCCGTAATGAGCGTCGACGTTAATCAGTTGATTAATAGTCCTCATTATACATACGTCGCACATGAATATCCACTCATTTTCACTGACTTACGTTGTTCTCGTCAAAGACGCGAAAGACCAGGGAGGCGAACTTGGAGGGGTCTCCGTTGGGGAAAAACTGCTTGTAAATCTTGATGAAGCCCTGAAAAATTTACATCTTTTTAGTTTATCACGGAAAAACATGAAATTTTTATTTGATATCCTATTTTGCACGGTTTGAAGTTTTTAATGCAATAAATAATGCCGATTATCAAAACAGCCCTGCAAAATCAAGGAGATAAATTGATTAGTTAATGAGCTAGGTTGAGTTTTAGGTGGATTTTTTTCTTTATATTTTGCATATTGGAAAAGCAGGAGCCTTTCCATTTCTGAGAGGACGAGGTGGAATTATCCCCAAAGGGCTATTTTCCCTGCCACCCTGTTATACAAATAAATGCAATTCAAATGTGGGAGCACGACGACAGGTCCGCCAATTCCTTCTTCACGTGCACATACATAATTTCATTACTTATGCACACATACACATCGTTTTTGTGTCCCATCCTCATTTCCCTCCTCATTACTTTCTCTTCCGCTCTCTTCCTTCACGACAAAATGGCCAAGAAATTCACTTTCACTCAGCCAGTAGTCAGCACTGAAGACGGTGAATAAAACATGAACCCGACCCAAGAGTGGGAGCAAGGTCGACGTGATAACGATGCAGTCACGTAAAAGAAGTTAACCCTTTAACGTGTATGATTAACGACAAGAAAAGGCATTAAATCGGGGACGCTATAAGTATGTTGTGGTCATGGCGCGGGAGGAGAAATTCAGGAGTTTTTAATAAAACTCGAAAAACTGAAAAATCAAAAATTTAACATTGCGTTGTATAGGGAAATATCCAAATTTTTGGGAAGAAAATCTTCAAATTTAGCATTGTGTTGGCATAGGAGAAATCCCTCAAAATTACAACAAATTTTAGGTCGCGAAGAGAAAATGGTGAAAATCCAAGATTCCTAAACTTTTTAGCTCGTTTCCGTGGAGTGAATGTATTAGGATTATGTAATGAGGTTGTCCAAGGATGGGCCATCTTTTAAAAATTATTAAAAATTTTCGAGTTGGGGACAGGCACGCATTTTTTGGCGTTGTCACCCGTTGTTGGGTGAGTGAGAAATTATTTTTCGGTGGACTTTTTCATTTCTAACTCGAATGCATATTATGTGATATTGATGACCACTTCTGCCCCCGATAATTTTGTATATTTCTACACTTATTTGTATACATATTTTTATGAAGATAGCGACCACAACCAGGAGGATAATTCGAGTTCCAGATAAAGAAATGTTTATTTATCTTTAAAAAAACTTGACAAAAATTGACATCCTCATGATTTTAAAAACTTATACCGTTAACAACTCATCTTCGGTATCAGCAGGAGTGGTTTCTGAATCTGCACCAGCAGCTGCTACCTCATCAATTACAAAATCTTCCAGAACTAAATTATCCTCCTCCTCTTCGTCCTCCAGGTCCACCGTTATCGTGGGAGTGATAATTTAATAATGAAAATTTTGTCAAGTTTTAGACAAATGCAACTTTTTCTCCGGAACTCGAATTATCTACCTGGTTGTGCTCTTTATAAAAATATGCATATAAATACGTGTACAAATATATAAAAGTATCGGGGACAAAAATGGTCATCAATATCACATATGTAATATGCAATCGAGTTAAAAATTAAAAGCAGCCCCCAGAAAATGTAGCAAAAATAATTTTAAAAATAATTTCTCACTCACCCAACAACGGGTGACAACGCCAAAAAATGCGTGCCTGTCCCCAACTCGAAAATTTTTAATAATTTTTAAAAGATGGCCCATGCTTGGACAACCTCATTACATAATCCTAATACATTCACTCCACGGAAACGAGCTAAAAAGTTTAGGAATCTTGGTGAAAATCAATGACCTCCTAGAAACGACAATTGTCGTCCTTCCGCGCCATGACCACGATTTTTCAGGACGACTTTTGTCGTACTCCCGAATTAAACCATTTCTTTTAAAACGACAATTGTCGTCGTTACAGTTTAAAGGGTTAATAGCGGCCATGTTAAATACCTCGACGCTAATGCAGCAGAAGGAGGCATGCATTAAATAAGTGGGTCGTGTTCTCACCTTTTCAGTGAGGAGGCCATTCGGACAATCCTTCAGAAAACCTTTGTGCCTGCAGAGAGGACAGAGTCACAGTTTTAGTCAGCGAGAAAACCAAAAAAACGCATGAATACTTGAGGAGTCGTATTTACCATTCGCGAATTTCTTTCTCCGTGACTGCTCCGTGTTTTTGGGATGGGGGAGAGAAAGCATGGGCAAAGGAGAGAAGGTGACATTATTATTTTAGACTCTTCTCATTAAGAATGCGGAATGAGTGAAGGAGCGGGGGAATGACTCACAGTAAGTGTTTTTGACGAGTCTGTCCACCGTGTCCTGACTGAGTTTGGAATTCTTTTTGCCCATTTCGCTCTCGGTGTGTGGAGAGAGACAGGAAAAGCGTTCTTCTCGTCCGGAGAGAGAGCGAGGCTGCACAATAAACGCGATTTGATTGGAATAGGTGAGTGACGGGCTGTGTATCCGAAATGAAACGTTAACCCGTGTCTCCTGTCCACCTCTGACCCGCTCAATTACACACGACACCAGTTACACACGACGCAGCACACACCACGACGCCAGGCAATGCACCAACAACAACAGCATCCTGCTTTCCTTCACCACCACCACCTGCGTTTTCTCCCACGTCTCGGGAAATCTCCAGAGGGGATAAAGTTTCACCTGCCTCCTGGTCCAGATTAGATTTCCGTCACGTCCGTAGCTCAGTTGGGTTGGGAAGATGTCGAAAATGGAGGCATGTCGACGGGCAGAGCGAACAGTGCAGGATGTTGGCGACGAGAAGGCTGCTGAGAGACTGGAGCTGGTGGAGAAAGGTGGAGAAGGGCGCATGCCTTATATGTCCCTTTACCCGGAAACCTTGAGCAAAAATCAATCTCGTCCACTTTCCCCACATCGGTTGGAGTCCTCTCGCATACCAAATACCAACACCGCCAGGAGAGAGACCCAACTCTTCTTAATCTCACTTTTACTTCCTAACCGCTGCCAACACGGGGAGTAGGAGCGCGTCCAAGTCATCCCTTTCTCGCTGGGTGTGGACACAATAACAAGCCTCCTCCTTCTCATCATAATCACCACTTGGGGAGATGCTAAACGGCGGCCCAGGAGAACTACCTGCACTCGCATCCCACATCTCCTCGCGCCCTATTGCATCATTCCACTCAATCTATCACGAGCATGACATTATTCCTGCCAGGAGGTCAGGCCACTGCACCAATATCTGCTCCTCCAATAAATAGGTGCTCCTCAAATGTCAGCCACAGACAGTGGTCTTCTGGCACATTAGGCACTGCTGCACCGTCCAGTCCAGACATCTGCTATTTAATCCTATCCGTGGGAAATGGCATATTATTCCAACGACGGGCTGACACACTCACCCAGTGGACGGACACGCTGCCTGCTTGTTTGCATTGGGGCAGGTTGGGATTTCGGAAGAGTTTTGAGCTTTCTCTCTGCTTTCTCCTCTCTTTGGGCTCCTCCACAAGAGAAGAGAAAGCAGAGAGAATGCCCACTTTTTTTGCGAGTCTCATCCGGAACCATGCGGAGTGCACGGGGCTATTGGATGTACGAAAATGTCAGACAGGAAGCTTAGGACGGAGCTCCGTTTTTTGCCTGTTCCGACCTTCCAACTTTATACATATTCTAATGCGGACAGAAAGAAAGAAAGAAGAAAGTTACATGGCATGGAAGAATATGAGACGAGCGGATTACATATCATGCTTTTTTGCTTCTCTCTTTTCTCATGTAAGACTCCTCGCAGGTATTTACCTCGCACATTTTTATACTATACACACAGGTGGAGAAGTGCATATGGCGTTACATAAGTCGACATATGAGCACGTACTTTGAGAGTTTTGGTAGTAAGCGACTGCTTAATTTGTGCTGCATGTCAGTAAGTTGCGTAGGCAGTGTAATGTGGTTGTGGTCATCCTCCGGAAGTGGGTTCAAGCTCGCTCCACACACCAGGAAAACACTCCCACTGCTTCACATCAACTCTCAATGCTAAATATGTGTGTCATGCCATAGACTAAATTGACTGAAAATTTCCTCCAAAGTTTATGCCAATTAGCTTTATCGTTAAATTGGGTTAGCGTCATCATTCAACCGGAAATTTGGGCCAGTTTTTTTGCATTTCAGAACTCCTCAAAAGCTCATTAACGACTTTATTAGAAAGCCATTGATGCATTCGCTGATGAAATTCTGTTAAAAGTTGCTGAAAGTCTAAAGTCGTACAGGCAGGCCGATCAAGATGAAAAGTTGTTCATCTTTGTTTCTCGCCGTGGTGCTGGCTCTCCTGCTGGTCGGAGTTGCAGTCGGGCAAGAAGATCAACCTGAGTAAGTTTCAAGAGCAGTGCAGATAGAACTGGATGCATCCAAGGTCTCTCATCATTGATGCATAATATTCTGATCAAGGACGACTTTGTTGCATAAGCAGGGCTGGCGATGACGGTAACGAGAGGGATGTGCGCCAATTCTACGGCTTTAAGATTGGAGGGAGAAGCTACGGGTTTAACAAGGGGGGAGCCTCTTCCGGAGGCTACAACAAGGGCGAGGAGGAGAACGACGACAAAGGAAGGTGCAGTTGTACGAGCGAGATTTCGGAATTGCGGTCAGAGCTGCAGAAGCTCCGCAGAGAGTTTGTAGAATTTAAGAAAAGCGATTTCAAAGGTCCTCCAGGCCCACGGGTAAGCAATAAAAGAGCGACATCAATCAGCCCCACTTACACAAGTACACACGACGACTGACTCTTTGGGTAGTAGTAAAACGGTGTCGTAACACAAACATTTTTTCATGGCAGGGAATTCCTGGAATCCCCGGAGAACGAGGACCCAGCGGTATGTGAGATGATGTCATTTATTATTCAGCACTCTGCTAATACTCGAGAGGCAGGGACGAGTGTGTACAATAAGAGCTACATATTTTGTGTATGTGCTTTATAGGGCCGGTTGGACCACCGGGTAAAAATGGATATCCAGGTAAGACTTACTCTCCCAAAATGCATGTCGTAACGTGATGCGTGGTTATGAGCGTGGGTTTTTCACGATAAATATATAGGTAAAGACGGTCCCATTGGTCCTATTGGACCTCCTGGTCAACCAGGACCACCAGGAGCCAGCGCTAATGAAGGTTACTACGACAAGGAGACCGGAAGTATTGATTCTGGAGGTGGAGCTTATAAGGGACGCCGGGCCAGAGAACATCCTGGCGATGAGGATATGTTTCCATATCAAATGTAATACTACCACCACCATGATTGCATCCGTTTTTATCATAATTGGCAAAATTTGTTGAATAAATCATTCTTTAAAAAATGTTATTATCTGCCAATAGTACATAATTTAAGTGTGCGTTTAAATAAGAAAATTAATTACGATTGGCGCCGAAATTACAAAATTAATCCTACCTAAGTTAAATTACACGATGAAAATAGAGCCTCTACTTCTCGACCTCTTAGAAAACGAGCCCTCGCTGTCGGACGAGTCGCGTGACCTTAGCGAGGCTCGAGGGGAATCGTACCTCTGGAGGGCTTGAAGTACTCTGTGGGATGGCTGATTTTGAAGATTTTGGTTGGACTGGACCGTGTGCATCGTGGCGGCGGATCCCGCTTTCGACATGGCGAGAACAAGCGAGTCCTCTCTGTCCAACTGTTCCTTCATCCGCTCCAGCTCCTACGCAGTCAAGGAACAAGTCAAAATGAGGACAAGTAAAGGGCGTTTTGTGACGGTGACTCACTTCGAACTTCATGGTGGACAGAACGTACTGATGTTTTGTAATTTTCCTGTAAAATGCGACCCCGAAGAGAAGAATTATGACGAGTACGGGCCCCATGATGGCCGTGGCGGCGATCGAGGCGGCTGGGGAAAAATAGGTGAACTTGATCCAACAGAGCAGAATTACATCTGGAAATATACTTACAAAAAATCAGGAATAAATGACATAAAATTTTGAGCCGTCGAGAAATCTAACCCAAAGTGAAGAAGAAGAGTGAGGCCGTGTTGGCCATAACCCAGGAAAGATCGACGAGATGGGCCATCCTCTCATGGGGAGATTGACCAACTTGCGAAATCAGCGACATTTTCGCCACAGCCTGAATATGTGGAGAGAATGGAGAATCTAAATATGTTCAAACCTGAATATATAAATAGGCTGAACCTGAATGTGTGGGAGCAAGCAGGTCGAGATCATGATTGCCATCATGGAAGTGCCTGCAAATTACTGCAAAAGTAGTAAGAACTCTAATGACCTTGACTCTTGCCCATATTCAGATAAGCCAATTTTTAACCCACCCACGAGAAGAGCAGTGGTGACGACAAAGGCGACAAGAAGGGCTGGATTTGCATCCTCGTCGTTGATTTGCAACTCTACCGTGGCCACCTGTCGTACCAAGTCAAAATACATAGCATATTGTTACTACTAAATAGGCCGTAAAATAATTACTGAATAAATGAACCAAGGAATATTTACGTACCACTGCAAACCCAGCCATAAACGAAGCCATCTCGCACACATTCGACAATTTTGACTTGGCCAGGTGCAGCTTTCTCCAAGAGAGGTATTCCGCCGTGTGGACGACTTCCTGGTCTCCCCCACCTCCTCCCATCGAATGTGCACTCAGATTGGTCACGGACATTTTCTTACCACTCGTGTACTTAAATTCCTGCTGCGTACAGCTGAAGTTTAGTTGAACTTGTTAAACATGTAATAACTGCTTTACCTGGTTATATTTAGTTGAGCAATGCAACGTCAGGTAACACATTCAGTTCGAGGAGATAAGATAACGAGGAAGAGGTGCATAATCCGCATTTACAACCACTCCTCAGTCGTGTGGCAAGAGTAGACTTACTTCAAGCAACTTTGCGGGGCCTTTTAAGATGGGATTATTTCTTCACTGAAAGCCAGACTCCTACCTAATATATGATTTGTCTATAATTGCCTGATTTATTGTTGCACTATTAAAAATCTGGTAGAGTCACATATATACTTCGTACTGGTATTGATTTGCCAATTGGTAACAGCTTCCTACTGGATTGGTAGTAGCTTGTTTCCGAGTGGTAAATTTTTCATTACCACAACATTACTGAATGGTAATTCAGTAATGTTGTGTTACATGTACGTGTGTAATACATGTACCGGCAGAGTCACATATGTACTCCGCTCCGAGAATTAAAGAATTAATACCAGATTTCTAAAAGTATGGTATAAACCATTAAAAACACGGATTTAGCGAAAGCCTTTTGTGTAAGTTTTCGATAACACTTAATTGTTGAAGACAGCAAATCAATGTGACATATTTTGGGAATATGAGAAAGCATATCAAAGTGAGTTATTTGGCCAAAAAAACGAATAAATTATTTTAAGGTTTAAAATGGACCCATGTGGGCGGGGGAGCATAAAAATATGGGTTATTGGGGTTTTTGAAAGGGGGTGTGGTGTTTGGGAGGTTTTTTTTTACGTAATTTCAAAAAAAGCCTCAAATTCCCCCAAAAACCACACCAACTTTGAAGAGAATTTAATGCTGATTAAAAAAGCTATCATACATGCCCCTAGCTCCTATCATTCACACGGGAAAAAATAAAACGTGGCCAAGAAACGGGATTTTTTTCCAAAACCACAATTTCGACAATTTAAAATGGCTGGCAAATTTTTAAATCGAGAAAGTAGCAGGGAACGACCTATAAGTCTTGAACTACCCTCATACGTGTATCAAATGACACAACGTTCGGAAAAATCCCAGACACACTTTTGAGGAAAATATCACGGAAAGTTGAGTGAAATCCAGCACAGTGAGTTATTTAGAAAAAAATGCGAATCAATTATTTTAAGGTCTAAAATGGACCTATGTGGGTGGGGGAACATAAAAATATGGGTTATTGTGGTTTTTGAAAGGGGGTGTGGTGTTTGGGGGGGTTTTTATGAAATTTCAAAAAAGTCTCAAATTCCCCCTAAGACCACACCCACCTTGAAGAGAATTTAGTGCTGATTAAAAAAAAGCTATTATACATTCCCCTAGCTCCTATCATTCTCCCGGGAAAAAATAAAACGTGGCGAAGAAACGGGATTTTTGTCCAAAACGACAATTTCGACAATTTCAAATGGCTGGCAAATTCTTAAATCGAAAAAGTAGCAGCCAATGACCTATCGTCGTAAACTACCCTCATATGTGTATCTAATGACGCAACGTTTGAAACATTGGGGGCGTAACTTTTTGGAAAACATCACGCAAAGTTGGGTGAAATCCAGGTGACGAAAACGGTGATCTGTCGAGCACTTTTGAGCGAAGCTACATCGTTTAGAGTAAGAAGTAGCAATAACTGACCTTTTTCTCGTAAACTACGCTCATAAGACTGTATAATAATGTGACCCTTGTCCCCTCCAGAGTTGTAGTCTTTCTAATAATTTAAGTCAAACTCGCGTCAGATGAGCGTTCCCAGAAATTGCAAAACTCGACAACTTAAAATGGCTGGCAAATTCTTAAATCGAAAAAGTAGCAGCCAATGACCTATACGTCATAAACTACCCATATAGGTGTATCTAATGACACAACGTTTGAAACATTGGGGGGCGTAACTTTTTGGAAAACTTCACGCAAAGTTCCCCCACCCACATAGGTCCATTTTAGAACTTAAAATAATTGATTCGCATTTTTTTCTAAATAACTCACTGTGTCCAGGTTGTTAATGACTACCAATGGAAGAATATGAATTGAAATTATTTTCACCTGGACAGACCGCATGGGGTGGCCCATACCAATTTTTCAAATTCATCAAATCAAGCTGAAATTTGGTAGTCAAGTTGGTAATAGCTCGTAATGGAACAGCATAAAGTAAAATAAGAAAAATTTTCATCTGGAGGACCTTATTGGGCGACCCAATAAGATGACCAGGGAGAAAAATATGTGTGCACCAACAAATGTATACGAACCTAGTCACCCGCGTGGCTGGAATTTATATATATTGCGTCTAATTTTACTAGGATAATATCCTAAGAGTTTTAGGAAAAAATATACACTCGTTTCAAAGTTATGGTCACAGTCGATACTGGTGACCAAGGGAAAAAATGTGTGCACTAACAAAAATTTAGTGATAGTGGATAAATTTTGGTATATGGGTTACTAAAGGCTCGTAATTGAAGAATTCGAAGTTTTAAAAATTTAAATTTGAAAACAGATTTACAAATGACTCGGGCTATATCAAGTCTCCACGGTAGGTTTTCTATTGAGCCACTTTATCAATTGAGCCACTTTTTCCATTGACCCACTATTCCAATTGAGCCACTCTTTAAATTGAGCCATTATTCCAATTGAGCCACTTTTTCAATTGAGCCACTTTTTCAATTGAGCCACTTTTTCAATTGAGCTACTTTTTCAATTGAGCCACTTTTTCAATGGAGCAACTTTTTCAATTGAGCCACTTTTTCAATTGAGCCACTTTTTCAATTGAGCCACTTTTTCAAATGAGCAACTTTTTCAATTGAGCCACTTTTTGAATTGAGCCACTTTTTCAATTGAGCCACTTTTTGAATTGAGCCACTTTTTCAATTGAGCCACTTTTTCAATTGAGCTACTTTTTCAATTGATCCACTTTTTCAATTGAGCCACTTTTTCAATTGAGCTACTTTTTCAATTGAGCCACTTTTTCAATTGAGCCACTTTTTCAATTGAGCCACTTTTTCAATTGAGCCACTTTTTCAAATGAGCAACTTTTTCAATTGAGCCACTTTTTCAATTGAGCAACTTTTTCAATTGAGCCACTTTTTCAACTGAGCAACTTTTTCAATTGAGCCACTTTTTGAATTGAGCCACTTTTTCAATTGAGCCACTTTTTCAATTGAGCTACTTTTTCAATTGAGCCACTTTTTCAATTGAGCCACTTTTTCAATTGATCCACTTTTTCAATTGAGCCACTTTTTCAATTGAGCTACTTTTTCAATTGAGCCACTTTTTCAATTGAGCCACTTTTTCAATTGAGCCACTTTTTCAATTGAGCCACTTTTTCAATTGAGCCACTTTTTCAATTGAGCCACTTTTTCAAATGAGCAACTTTTTCAATTGAGCCACTTTTTCAATTGAGCAACTTTTTCAATTGAGCCACTTTTTCAACTGAGCAACTTTTTCAATTGAGCCACTTTTTGAATTGAGCCACTTTTTCAATTGAGCCACTTTTAGAATTGAGCCACTTTTTCAATTGAGCCACTTTTTCAATTGAGCCACTTTTTCAATTGAGCTACTTTTTCAATTGATCCACTTTTTCAATTGAGCCACTTTTTCAATTGAGCAACTTTTTCAATTGAGCCACTTTTTCAATTGAGCCACTTTTTCAATTGAGCCACGTTTTCAATTGAGCCACTTTTTCAAATGAGCAACTTTTTCAATTGAGCCACTTTTTCAATTGAGCAACTTTTTCAATTGAGCCACTTTTTCAACTGAGCCACTTTTTCAATTGAGCCACTTTTAGAATTGAGCCACTTTTTCAATTGAGCCACTTTTTGAATTGAGCCACTTTTTCAATTGAGCCACTTTTTCAATTGAGCAACTTTTTCAATTGAGCCACTTTTTCAACTGAGCAACTTTTTCAATTGAGCCACTTTTTCAATTGAGCCACTTTTTCAATTGAGCTACTTTTTCAATTGATCCACTTTTTCAATTGAGCCACTTTTTCAATTGAGCAACTTTTTCAATTGAGCCACTTTTTCAACTGAGCAACTTTTTCAATTGAGCCACTTTTTCAATTGAGCCACTTTTTCAATTCAGCTACTTTTTCAATTGATCCACTTTTTCAATTGAGCCACTTTTTCAATTGAGCAACTTTTTCAATTGAGCCACTTTTTCAATTGAGCCACTTTTTCAATTGAGCCACTTTTTCAATTGAGCCACTTTTTCGATGGGGTGACAAATGTGCAAAGACAAATCTGCAAACGACAAATGTGCAAAGACATTTGTGCAAACGATAAATGTGCAACCTGACAAATGTGCAGCCCGATAAATGTGCAAACGATAAATGTGCAGGAATTTTTCCAACAAATAGTGCAATATATCTTGATATAATTTACACTTCAAATCAAATTACATCTTATCAAAAAACTAAGAATTCTGAAACATTAATTTTGTGGTGAAGCTTATGAAGCTGGATATCATATAATGGAGATTCTATACTTATTAAATATTACTAATCATCATTATAACGGGATTGACCCCTGTCAATTTTATAATCAAATTCCCGTGCCGAATCACTGTAATGCTAACCTTACATTTATGTAATGCTAAATTTAGCTAGTGACAATTAAACTTTAGTTAGGGACACCCCTCGGGGATAGAATTTAAAATGACAGCAAATAAGTAAATCCCAAATTATTTCATTGAAATTTAGAATTTTTATATGTACATAATTCCAGCCTATACGATAGGCTAAAATTCACGAATTCACGAAGATGTATGTACCAGGAAATTTATGCACCATAAAAATATAATTTAGTAAAATATGAAGTTAACAATAAATTAATACTGCTCAATATAAGATCAACAGCTTCAACAGACATCATACGGGATGCCACCACAAAATTAATGTTTCAAATTTAAGTTTCTGAGGAGATGTAATTTGATTTCATGTTTAAATTATATCAAGATATATTGCACCATTTGTTGGAAAAATTCCTGCATATTTATCGTTTGCACATTTATCGGGCTGCACATTTGTCAGGTTGCACATTTATCATTTGCACAAACGTCTTTGCACATTTGTCGTTTGCACATTGGTCGGGCCACCACTTTTTCAATTGAGCCACTTTTTCAATTGAGCCACTTTTTCAATTGAGCCACTTTTTCAATTGAGCCACTTTTTCAATTGAGCCACTTTTTCAATTGAGCCACTTTTTCAATTGAGCCACTTTTTTCAATTTGAGCCACTTTTTCAGTTGAGCCACTTTTTCAGTTGAGCACTTTTTCAATTGAGCCACTTTTCAATTGAGCCACTTTTTCAATTGAGCCACTTTTCAGTTGAGCACTTTTTCAGAGATTTTTCATTACATTTTTCATGAGCCACTTTTTTCAATTGAGCCACTTTTCAATTGAGCCATTTTTTTTCATTGAGCCATTTTTTTTTTTTTTCCTTTTTTCATTGAGATTTTTCTTAGCTTTTTCAATTGACAACTTTTTTTTTTTTCATATTTTTTTGAGCCACTTTTTCAATTGAGCCACTTTTTTCAAATTGAGCCACTTTTTCAATGAGCACTTTTTCATTGATCACTTTTTCAATTGAGCCACTTTTTCAATTGAGCCACTTTTTTCAATTGAGCACTTTTTCAATTGATCCACTTTTTTCATTGAGCCACTTTTTCAATTGAGCCACTTTTTCAAATTGAGCCACTTTTTCAATTGACCACTTTTCAATTGAGGCCACTTTTTCAATTGAGCCACTTTTTCAATTGAGCCACTTTTCAATTGAGCCCACTTTTTCAATTGAGCCACTTTTTCAATGAGCCACTTTTTCAATTGAGCCACTTTTCATGAGCCTTTTTCAATTGAGCCACTTTTCAATGACCACTTTTTCAATTGAGCAACTTTTTCAATTGAGCCACTTTTTCAATGAGCCACTTTTTCAATTGAGCCACTTTTTCAATTGAGCCACTTTTTCAAATGAGCACTTTTTCAATTGAGCACTTTTTCAATTGAGCCACTTTTTCAATTGACCACTTTTTAATTGACACTTTTTCAATGAGCCCTTTTCAATTGAGCCACTTTTTCAATGAGCCACTTTTTAATTGAGCCACTTTTCTTGAGCCTTTTTCAATTGAGCACTTTTTCATGGAGCCACTTTTTCAATTGAGCCACTTTTTCAATTGAACCCTTTTTCAATGAGCACTTTTTCAATTGAGCCACTTTTTATTGAGCATTTTCAATTGAGCACTTTTATTGAGCCACTTTTAATGAGCACTTTTTCAATTGAGCCACTTTTTCAATTGAACTTTTCAATTGACATTTTTCAATTGACCACTTTTTCAATTGAGCCACTTTTTCAATTGAGCCACTTTTTTCAATTGAGCCACCTTTTCAATTGAGACACTTTTTTAATTGAGCCACTTTTTCAATTGAGCCTTTTTCAATTGAGCCACTTTTTCAATTGAGCCACTTTTTCAATTGAGCCACTTTTTCAATTGAGGCACTTTTTCAATTGAGCACTTTTTCATTGAGCCACTTTTTTCAATTGAGCCACTTTTTCAATTGAACCACTTTTTCAATTGAGCCACTTTTTCAATTGAGCCACTTTTTCAATTGAGCCACTTTTTCAATTGAGCCACTTTTCATTGGAGCACTTTTTCAATTGAGCCACTTTTTCAATTGAGCCACTTTTTCAATTGAACCACTTTTTCAATTGAGGCACTTTTTCAATTGAGCCACTTTTTGAATTGATCACTTTTTCAATTGAGCCACTTTTTTTGAATTGAGCCACTTTTCAATTGAGGCACTTTTTAATTGAGCTTACTTTTTCAATTGAGCCACTTTTTCAATTGAGCCACTTTTTCAATTGAGCCACTTTTTCAATTGAGCACTTTTTTCCAATGAGCCACTTTTTCAATTGAGCCACTTTTTCAATTGAGCCACTTTTTCAATTGAGCCACTTTTTCAATTGAGGCACTTTTTCAATTGAGCCACTTTTTCAATTGAGCACTTTTTCAATTGAGCCACTTTTTCAATTGAGCACTTTTTCAATTGAGCCACTTTTTCAATTGAGCCACTTTTTCAATTGAGCCACTTTTTCAATTGAGCCACTTTTTCAATTGAGCCACTTTTTCAATTGAGCCACTTTTTAATTGAGCCACTTTTTCAATTGAGCCACTTTTTCAATTGAGCACTTTTTCAATTGAGCCACTTTTTCAATTGAGCCACTTTTTCAATTGAGCCACTTTTTCAATTGAGCCACTTTTTCAATTGAGCCACTTTTTCAATTGAGCCACTTTTTCAATTGAGCCACTTTTTCAATTGAGCCACTTTTTCAATTGAGCACTTTTTCAATTGAGCCACTTTTTCAATTGAGCACTTTTTCAATTGAGCCACTTTTTCAATTGAGCCACTTTTTCAATTGAGCCACTTTTTCAATTGAGCCACTTTTTCAATTGAGCCACTTTTTCAATTGAGCCACTTTTTCAATTGAGCACTTTTTCAATTGAGCCACTTTTTCAATTGAGCCACTTTTTCAATTGAGCCACTTTTTCAATTGAGCCACTTTTTAATTGAGCCACTTTTTCAATTGAGCCACTTTTTCAATTGAGCCACTTTTTCAATTGAGCCACTTTTTCAATTGAGCACTTTTTCAATTGAGCCACTTTTTCAATTGAGCCACTTTTTCAATTGAGCCACTTTTTCAATTGAGCCACTTTTTCAATTGAGCACTTTTTCAATTGAGCCACTTTTTCAATTGAGCCACTTTTTCAATTGAGCCACTTTTTCAATTGAGCCACTTTTTCAATTGAGCCACTTTTTAATTGAGCCACTTTTTCAATTGAGCCACTTTTTCAATTGAGCACTTTTTCAATTGAGCCACTTTTTCAATTGAGCCACTTTTTCAATTGAGCCACTTTTTCAATTGAGCCACTTTTTCAATTGAGCCACTTTTTCAATTGAGCCACTTTTTCAATTGAGCCACTTTTTCAATTGAGCCACTTTTTCAATTGAGCCACTTTTTCAATTGAGCACTTTTTCAATTGAGCCACTTTTTCAATTGAGCCACTTTTTCAATTGAGCCACTTTTTCAATTGAGCCACTTTTTCAATTGAGCCACTTTTTCAATTGAGCCACTTTTTCAATTGAGCCACTTTTTCAATTGAGCCACTTTTTCAATTGAGCCACTTTTTCAATTGAGCCACTTTTCAATTGAGCACTTTTTCAATTGAGCCACTTTTTCAATTGAGCCACTTTTTCAATTGAGCCACTTTTTCAATTGAGCCACTTTTTCAATTGAGCCACTTTTTCAATTGAGCCACTTTTTCAATTGAGCCACTTTTTCAATTGAGCACTTTTTCAATTGAGCCACTTTTTCAATTGAGCCACTTTTTCAATTGAGCCACTTTTTCAATTGAGCCACTTTTTCAATTGAGCCACTTTTTCAATTGAGCCACTTTTTAATTGAGCCACTTTTTCAATTGAGCCACTTTTTCAATTGAGCCACTTTTTCAATTGAGCCACTTTTTCAATTGAGCCACTTTTTCAATTGAGCCACTTTTTCAATTGAGCCACTTTTTCAATTGAGCCACTTTTTCAATTGAGCCACTTTTTCAATTGAGCCACTTTTTCAATTGAGCCACTTTTTCAATTGAGCACTTTTTCAATTGAGCCACTTTTTCAATTGAGCCACTTTTTCAATTGAGCCACTTTTTCAATTGAGCCACTTTTTCAATTGAGCCACTTTTTCAATTGAGCCACTTTTTAATTGAGCCACTTTTTCAATTGAGCCACTTTTTCAATTGAGCACTTTTTCAATTGAGCCACTTTTTCAATTGAGCCACTTTTTCAATTGAGCCACTTTTTCAATTGAGCCACTTTTTCAATTGAGCCACTTTTTCAATTGAGCCACTTTTTCAATTGAGCCACTTTTTCAATTGAGCACTTTTTCAATTGAGCCACTTTTTAATTGAGCCACTTTTTAATTGAGCCACTTTTTCAATTGAGCCACTTTTTCAATTGAGCCACTTTTTCAATTGAGCCACTTTTTCAATTGAGCCACTTTTTCAATTGAGCCACTTTTTAATTGAGCCACTTTTTCAATTGAGCCACTTTTTCAATTGAGCCACTTTTTCAATTGAGCCACTTTTTCAATTGAGCCACTTTTTCAATTGAGCCTTTTTCAATTGAGCACTTTTTCAATTGAGCCACTTTTTCAATTGAGCCACTTTTTCAATTGAGCCACTTTTTCAATTGAGCCACTTTTTCAATTGAGCACTTTTTCAATTGAGCCACTTTTTCAATTGAGCCACTTTTTCAATTGAGCCACTTTTTCAATTGAGCCACTTTTTCAATTGAGCCACTTTTTCAATTGAGCCACTTTTTCAATTGAGCCACTTTTTCAATTGAGCCACTTTTTCAATTGAGCACTTTTTCAATTGAGCCACTTTTTCAATTGAGCCACTTTTTCAATTGAGCCACTTTTTCAATTGAGCCACTTTTTCAATTGAGCCACTTTTTCAATTGAGCCACTTTTTCAATTGAGCCACTTTTTCAATTGAGCCACTTTTTCAATTGAGCCACTTTTTCAATTGAGCCACTTTTTCAATTGAGCCACTTTTTCAATTGAGCCACTTTTTCAATTGAGCCACTTTTTCAATTGAGCACTTTTTCAATTGAGCCACTTTTTCAATTGAGCACTTTTTCAATTGAGCCACTTTTTCAATTGAGCCACTTTTTCAATTGAGCCACTTTTTAATTGAGCCACTTTTTCAATTGAGCCACTTTTTTCAATTGAGCCACTTTTCAATTGAGCACTTTTTAATTGAGCCACTTTTAATGAGCACTTTTTCAATTGAGCCACTTTTAATTGAGCCACTTTTTCAATTGAGCCACTTTTTCAATTGAGCCACTTTTCAATTGAGCCACTTTTCAATTGAGCCACTTTTTCAATTGAGCCACTTTTTCAATTGAGCCACTTTTTCAATTGAGCCACTTTTTCAATTGAGCCACTTTTTCAATTGAGCCACTTTTTCAATTGAGCCACTTTTTCAATTGAGCCACTTTTTCAATTGAGCACTTTTTCAATTGAGCCACTTTTTCAATTGACCACTTTTCAATTGAGCCACTTTTCAATTGAGCCACTTTTTCAATTGAGCCACTTTTTCAATTGAGCACTTTTTCAATTGAGCCACTTTTTCAATTGACACTTTTTCAATTGAGCACTTTTTCAATTGAACTTTTTCAATTGAGCCACTTTTTCAATTGAGCCACTTTTTTCAATTGACACTTTTTCAATTGAGCCACTTTTTCAATTGAGCCACTTTTTCAATTGAGCCACTTTTTCAATTGACCACTTTTTCAATTGAGCACTTTTTCAATTGAGCCACTTTTTCAATTGAGCACTTTTTCAATTGAGCCACTTTTTCAATTGAGCCACTTTTTCAATTGAGCCACTTTTTCAATTGAGCACTTTTTCAATTGAGTCCACTTTTTCAATTGAGCCACTTTTTCAATTGAGCCACTTTTTCAATTGAGCCACTTTTTCAATTGACCACTTTTTCAATTGAGCCACTTTTTCAATTGAGCCACTTTTTCAATTGAGCCACTTTTTCAATTGAGCCACTTTTTCAATTGAGCCACTTTTTCAATTGAGCCACTTTTTCAATTGAGCCACTTTTTCAATTGACACTTTTTCAATTGAGCCACTTTTTCAATTGAGCCACTTTTTCAATTGAGCCACTTTTTCAATTGAGCCACTTTTTCAATTGAGCCACTTTTTCAATTGAGCCACTTTTTCAATTGAGCCACTTTTTCAATTGAGCCACTTTTTCAATTGAGCCACTTTTTCAATTGAGCACTTTTCAATTGAGCCTTTTTCAATTGAGCCACTTTTTCAATTGAGCCACTTTTTCAATTGAGCCACTTTTTCAATTGAGCCACTTTTTCAATTGACCACTTTTTCAATTGAGCCACTTTTTCAATTGAGCCACTTTTTCAATTGAGCCACTTTTTCAATTGAGCCACTTTTTCAATTGAGCCACTTTTTCAATTGAGCCACTTTTTCAATTGAGCCACTTTTTCAATTGACCACTTTTTCAATTGAGCACTTTTTCAATTGAGCCACTTTTTCAATTGAGCCACTTTTTCAATTGAGCACTTTTTCAATTGAGCCATTTTTCAATTGACACTTTTTCAATTGAGCCACTTTTTCAATTGAGCACTTTTTCAATTGAGCCACTTTTTCAATTGAGCCACTTTTTCAATTGACCACTTTTTCAATTGAGCCACTTTTTCAATTGAGCCACTTTTTCAATTGAGCCACTTTTTCAATTGAGCCACTTTTTCAATTGAGCCACTTTTTCAATTGAGCCACTTTTTCAATTGAGCCACTTTTTCAATTGACCACTTTTTCAATTGAGCCACTTTTTCAATTGAGCCACTTTTTCAATTGAGCCACTTTTCAATTGAGCACTTTTTCAATTGAGCCACTTTTTCAATTGAGCCACTTTTTCAATTGAGCCACTTTTTCAATTGACCACTTTTTCAATTGAGCCACTTTTTCAATTGAGCACTTTTTCAATTGAGCCACTTTTTCAATTGAGCCACTTTTTCAATTGAGCCACTTTTTCAATTGAGCCACTTTTTCAATTGAGCCACTTTTTCAATTGACCACTTTTTCAATTGAGCACTTTTTCAATTGAGCCACTTTTTCAATTGAGCACTTTTTCAATTGAGCCACTTTTTCAATTGAGCCACTTTTTCAATTGAGCCACTTTTTCAATTGACCACTTTTTCAATTGAGCACTTTTTCAATTGACCACTTTTTCAATTGAGCCACTTTTTCAATTGAGCCACTTTTTCAATTGAGCCACTTTTTCAATTGAGCCACTTTTTCAATTGAGCCACTTTTTCAATTGAGCACTTTTTCAATTGAGCCACTTTTTCAATTGAGCCACTTTTTCAATTGAGCCACTTTTTCAATTGAGCACTTTTTCAATTGAGCCACTTTTTCAATTGAGCCACTTTTTCAATTGAGCCACTTTTTCAATTGAGCCACTTTTTCAATTGAGCCACTTTTTCAATTGAGCCACTTTTTCAATTGAGCCACTTTTTCAATTGAGCCACTTTTTCAATTGAGCCACTTTTTCAATTGAGCCACTTTTTCAATTGAGCCACTTTTTCAATTGACCACTTTTTCAATTGAGCCACTTTTTCAATTGAGCCACTTTTTCAATTGAGCCACTTTTTCAATTGAGCCACTTTTCAATTGAGCCACTTTTTCAATTGAGCCACTTTTTCAATTGAGCCACTTTTTCAATTAGCACTTTTTCAATTGAGCCACTTTTTCAATTGAGCACTTTTTCAATTGAGCCACTTTTTCAATTGAGCCACTTTTTCAATTGAGCCACTTTTTCAATTGAGCCACTTTTTCAATTGAGCCACTTTTTCAATTGAGCCACTTTTTCAATTGACCACTTTTTCAATTGAGCCACTTTTTCAATTGAGCCACTTTTTCAATTGAGCCACTTTTTCAATTGACCACTTTTTCAATTGAGCCACTTTTTCAATTGAGCCACTTTTTCAATTGAGCCACTTTTTCAATTGAGCCACTTTTTCAATTGAGCCACTTTTTCAATTGAGCCACTTTTTCAATTGAGCCACTTTTTCAATTGAGCACTTTTTCAATTGAGCCACTTTTTCAATTGAGCCACTTTTTCAATTGAGCCACTTTTTCAATTGACACTTTTTCAATTGAGCCACTTTTTCAATTGAGCCACTTTTTCAATTGAGCCACTTTTTCAATTGAGCCACTTTTTCAATTGAGCCACTTTTTCAATTGAGCCACTTTTTCAATTGAGCCACTTTTTCAATTGAGCCACTTTTTCAATTGACACTTTTTCAATTGAGCCACTTTTTCAATTGAGCCACTTTTTCAATTGAGCACTTTTTCAATTGAGCCACTTTTTCAATTGAGCCACTTTTTCAATTGAGCCACTTTTTCAATTGAGCCACTTTTTCAATTGAGCCACTTTTTCAATTGACCACTTTTTCAATTGAGCCACTTTTTCAATTGAGCACTTTTTCAATTGAGCCACTTTTTCAATTGAGCCACTTTTTCAATTGACCACTTTTTCAATTGAGCCACTTTTTCAATTGAGCACTTTTTCAATTGAGCCACTTTTTCAATTGAGCCACTTTTTCAATTGAGCACTTTTTCAATTGAGCCACTTTTTCAATTGAGCCATTTTTCAATTGACCACTTTTTCAATTGAGCCACTTTTTCAATTGAGCCACTTTTTCAATTGAGCCACTTTTTCAATTGACCACTTTTTCAATTGAGCCACTTTTTCAATTGAGCCACTTTTTAATTGAGCCACTTTTTCAATTGAGCCACTTTTAATTGAGCCACTTTTTCAATTGAGCCACTTTTTCAATTGAGCCACTTTTTCAATTGAGCACTTTTTCAATTGAGCCACTTTTTCAATTGAGCCACTTTTTCAATTGAGCCACTTTTTCAATTGAGCCACTTTTTCAATTGAGCCACTTTTTCAATTGAGCACTTTTTCAATTGAGCCACTTTTTCAATTGAGCACTTTTTCAATTGAGCCACTTTTTCAATTGAGCACTTTTTCAATTGAGCCACTTTTTCAATTGACCACTTTTTCAATTGACCACTTTTTCAATTGAGCACTTTTTCAATTGAGCCACTTTTTCAATTGAGCCACTTTTTCAATTGAGCCACTTTTTAATTGAGCCACTTTTTCAATTGAGCCACTTTTTCAATTGAGCACTTTTTCAATTGAGCCACTTTTTCAATTGACACTTTTTCAATTGAGCCACTTTTTCAATTGAGCAACTTTTTCAATTGAGCCACTTTTTCAATTGAGCCACTTTTTCAATTGAGCCACTTTTTCAATTGACCACTTTTTCAATTGAGCCACTTTTTCAATTGAGCAACTTTTTCAATTGAGCCACTTTTTCAATTGAGCACTTTTTCAATTGACCACTTTTTCAATTGAGCCACTTTTTCAATTGAGCCACTTTTTCAATTGACCACTTTTTCAATTGACCACTTTTTCAATTGAGCCACTTTTTCAATTGAGCCACTTTTTCAATTGAGCCACTTTTTCAATTGACCACTTTTTCAATTGAGCCACTTTTTCAATTGAGCCACTTTTTAATTGAGCCACTTTTTCAATTGAGCCACTTTTTCAATTGAGCCACTTTTTCAATTGAGCCACTTTTTCAATTGAGCACTTTTTCAATTGAGCCACTTTTTCAATTGAGCCACTTTTTCAATTGAGCCACTTTTTCAATTGACCACTTTTTCAATTGAGCCACTTTTTCAATTGAGCAACTTTTTCAATTGAGCCACTTTTTCAATTGAGCACTTTTTCAATTGAGCCACTTTTTCAATGAGCACTTTTTCAATTGAGCCACTTTTTCAATTGAGCCACTTTTTCAATTGACCACTTTTTCAATTGAGCACTTTTTCAATTGAGCCACTTTTTCAATTGAGCCACTTTTTCAATTGACCACTTTTTCAATTGAGCACTTTTTCAATTGAGCCACTTTTTCAATTGAGCCACTTTTTCAATTGAGCACTTTTTCAATTGAGCCACTTTTTCAATTGAGCCACTTTTTAATTGAGCCACTTTTTCAATTGAGCACTTTTTCAATTGAGCCACTTTTTAATTGAGCCACTTTTTCAATTGAGCCACTTTTTCAATTGAGCCACTTTTTCAATTGAGCCACTTTTTCAATTGAGCCACTTTTTCAATTGAGCACTTTTTCAATTGAGCCACTTTTTCAATTGAGCACTTTTTCAATTGAGCCACTTTTTCAATTGAGCAACTTTTTCAATTGAGCCACTTTTTCAATTGAGCACTTTTTCAATTGAGCCACTTTTTCATTGAGCCACTTTTTCAATTGAGCCACTTTTTCAATTGAGCCACTTTTTCAATTGAGCCACTTTTTCAATTGAGCCACTTTTTCAATTGAGCACTTTTTAATTGAGCCACTTTTTCAATTGAGCCACTTTTTCAATTGACCACTTTTTCAATTGAGCCACTTTTTCAATTGAGCACTTTTTCAATTGAGCCACTTTTTCAATTGAGCCACTTTTTCAATTGACCACTTTTTCAATTGAGCCACTTTTTCAATTGAGCACTTTTTCAATTGACCACTTTTTCAATTGAGCCACTTTTTCAATTGAGCCACTTTTTCAATTGAGCCACTTTTTCAATTGAGCCACTTTTTCAATTGACACTTTTTCAATTGAGCCACTTTTTCAATTGAGCCACTTTTTCAATTGAGCCACTTTTTCAATTGACCACTTTTTCAATTGAGCCACTTTTTCAATTGAGCCACTTTTTCAATTGAGCCACTTTTTCAATTGACCACTTTTTCAATTGAGCCATTTTTAATTGAGCCACTTTTTCAATTGAGCACTTTTTCAATTGAGCCACTTTTTAATTGAGCCACTTTTTCAATTGAGCACTTTTTCAATTGAGCCACTTTTTCAATTGAGCTACTTTTTCAATTGAGCCACTTTTTCAATTGAGCCACTTTTTCAATTGAGCCACTTTTTCAATTGATCCACTTTTTCAATTGAGCCACTTTTTCAATTGAGCCACTTTTTCAATTGAGCCACTTTTTCAATTGAGCCACTTTTTCAATTGAGCCACTTTTTCAATTGAGCACTTTTTCAATTGAGCCACTTTTTCAATTGACCACTTTTTCAATTGAGACTTTTTCAATTGAGCCACTTTTTCAATTGAGCCACTTTTTCAATTGAGCCACTTTTTAATTGAGCCACTTTTTCAATTGAGCCACTTTTTCAATTGAGCCACTTTTTTCAATTGAGCCACTTTTTCAATTGACCACTTTTTCAATTGAGCCACTTTTTCAATTGAGCAACTTTTTCAATTGAGCCACTTTTTCAATTGAGCCACTTTTTCAATTGACCACTTTTTCAATTGAGCCACTTTTTCAATTGAGCAACTTTTTCAATTGACACTTTTTCAATTGAGCCACTTTTTTCAATTGAGCCACTTTTTCAATTGAGCCACTTTTTCAATTGAGCCACTTTTTCAATTGACACTTTTTCAATTGAGCCACTTTTTCAATTGAGCCACTTTTTCAATTGAGCCACTTTTTCAATTGACCACTTTTTAATTGAGCCACTTTTTCAATTGAGCCACTTTTTAATTGAGCCACTTTTTCAATTGAGCCACTTTTTAATTGAGCCACTTTTTCAATTGAGCACTTTTTCAATTGAGCCACTTTTTCAATTGAGCACTTTTTCAATTGAGCCACTTTTTCAATTGAGCCACTTTTTCAATTGAGCCACTTTTTCAATTGAGCACTTTTTCAATTGAGCCACTTTTTCAATTGAGCACTTTTTCAATTGAGCCACTTTTTCAATTGAGCACTTTTTCAATTGAGCCACTTTTTCAATTGAACCACTTTTTCAATTGACCACTTTTTCAATTGAGCACTTTTTCAATTGAGCACTTTTTCAATTGAGCCACTTTTTCAATTGAGCCACTTTTTCAATTGAGCCACTTTTTCAATTGAGCCACTTTTTAATTGAGCCACTTTTTCAATTGAGCCACTTTTTCAATTGACACTTTTTCAATTGAGCCACTTTTTCAATTGAGCAACTTTTTCAATTGAGCCACTTTTTCAATTGAGCCACTTTTTCAATTGACCACTTTTTCAATTGAGCCACTTTTTCAATTGAGCACTTTTTCAATTGAGCCACTTTTTCAATGACCACTTTTTCAATTGAGCCACTTTTTCAATTGAGCCACTTTTTCAATTGAGCCACTTTTTCAATTGAGCCACTTTTTCAATTGAGCCACTTTTTCAATTGAGCCACTTTTTCAATTGAGCCACTTTTTCAATTGAGCCACTTTTTCAATTGAGCCACTTTTTCAATTGAGCCACTTTTTCAATTGAGCCACTTTTTCAATTGAGCCACTTTTTCAATTGAGCCACTTTTTCAATTGAGCCACTTTTTCAATTGAGCCACTTTTTCAATTGAGCACTTTTTCAATTGAGCCACTTTTTCAATTGAGCCACTTTTTCAATTGAGCCACTTTTTCAATTGAGCCACTTTTTCAATTGAGCACTTTTTCAATTGAGCCACTTTTTCAATTGAGCCACTTTTTAATTGAGCCACTTTTTCAATTGAGCACTTTTTCAATTGAGCCACTTTTTCAATTGAGCCAACTTTTTCAATTGAGCCACTTTTTCAATTGAGCCACTTTTTCAATTGAGCCACTTTTTCAATTGAGCCACTTTTTCAATTGAGCCACTTTTTCAATTGAGCCACTTTTTCAATTGAGCCACTTTTTCAATTGAGCACTTTTTCAATTGAGCCACTTTTTCAATTGAGCACTTTTTCAATTGAGCCACTTTTTCAATTGAGCCACTTTTTCAATTGAGCCACTTTTTCAATTGAGCCACTTTTTCAATTGAGCCACTTTTTCAATTGAGCCACTTTTTCAATTGAGCACTTTTAATTGAGCCACTTTTTCAATTGAGCCACTTTTTCAATTGAGCCACTTTTTCAATTGACCACTTTTTCAATTGAGCCACTTTTTCAATTGAGCACTTTTTCAATTGAGCCACTTTTTCAATTGAGCACTTTTTCAATTGAGCCACTTTTTCAATTGAGCCACTTTTTCAATTGAGCCACTTTTTCAATTGAGCCACTTTTTCAATTGAGCCACTTTTTAATTGAGCCACTTTTTCAATTGAGCCACTTTTTAATTGAGCCACTTTTTCAATTGAGCCACTTTTTCAATTGAGCCACTTTTTCAATTGAGCCACTTTTTCAATTGAGCCACTTTTTCAATTGAGCCACTTTTTCAATTGAGCCACTTTTTCAATTGAGCCACTTTTTCAATTGAGCCACTTTTTCAATTGAGCCACTTTTTAATTGAGCCACTTTTTCAATTGAGCCACTTTTTCAATTGAGCCACTTTTTCAATTGAGCCCTTTTTCAATTGAGCCACTTTTTCAATTGAGCCACTTTTTCAATTGAGCCACTTTTTCAATTGAGCACTTTTTCAATTGAGCCACTTTTTAATTGAGCCACTTTTTCAATTGAGCCACTTTTTCAATTGAGCCACTTTTTCAATTGAGCACTTTTTCAATTGAGCCACTTTTTCAATTGAGCCACTTTTTCAATTGAGCCACTTTTTCAATTGAGCCACTTTTTCAATTGAGCCACTTTTTCAATTGAGCCACTTTTTCAATTGAGCACTTTTTCAATTGAGCCACTTTTTCAATTGAGCCACTTTTTCAATTGAGCCACTTTTTCAATTGAGCCACTTTTTCAATTGAGCCACTTTTTCAATTGAGCACTTTTTCAATTGAGCCACTTTTTAATTGAGCCACTTTTTCAATTGAGCCACTTTTTAATTGAGCCACTTTTTCAATTGAGCCACTTTTTAATTGAGCCACTTTTTCAATTGAGCCACTTTTTCAATTGAGCCACTTTTTCAATTGAGCCACTTTTTCAATTGAGCCACTTTTTCAATTGAGCCACTTTTTCAATTGAGCCACTTTTTCAATTGAGCCACTTTTTCAATTGAGCCACTTTTTCAATTGAGCCACTTTTTCAATTGAGCCACTTTTTCAATTGAGCCACTTTTTCAATTGAGCCACTTTTTCAATTGAGCCACTTTTTCAATTGAGCCACTTTTTCAATTGAGCCACTTTTTCAATTGAGCACTTTTTCAATTGAGCCACTTTTTCAATTGAGCCACTTTTTCAATTGAGCCACTTTTTCAATTGAGCCACTTTTTCAATTGAGCCACTTTTTCAATTGAGCCACTTTTTCAATTGAGCCACTTTTTCAATTGAGCCACTTTTTCAATTGAGCCACTTTTTCAATTGAGCCACTTTTTCAATTGAGCCACTTTTTCAATTGAGCACTTTTTCAATTGAGCCACTTTTTCAATTGAGCCACTTTTCAATTGAGCCACTTTTCAATTGAGCACTTTTTCAATTGAGCCATCTTTTCAATTGAGCCATTTTCAATTGAGCACTTTTTCAATTGAGCCACTTTTTCAATTGAGCCACTTTTTCAATTGAGCCACTTTTTCAATTGAGCCACTTTTTCAATTGAGCACTTTTTCAATTGAGCCACTTTTTCAATTGAGCCACTTTTTCAATTGAGCCACTTTTTCAATTGAGCACTTTTTCAATTGAGCCACTTTTTCAATTGAGCCACTTTTTAATTGAGCCACTTTTTCAATTGAGCCACTTTTTAATTGAGCCACTTTTTCAATTGAGCCACTTTTTCAATTGAGCCACTTTTTCAATTGAGCCACTTTTTCAATTGAGCCACTTTTTCAATTGAGCCACTTTTTCAATTGAGCCACTTTTTCAATTGACCACTTTTTCAATTGAGCCACTTTTTCAATTGAGCCACTTTTTCAATTGAGCCACTTTTTCAATTGAGCCACTTTTTCAATTGAGCCACTTTTTCAATTGAGCCACTTTTTCAATTGAGCCACTTTTTCAATTGAGCACTTTTTCAATTGAGCCACTTTTTCAATTGAGCCACTTTTTCAATTGAGCCACTTTTCAATTGAGCCACTTTTTCAATTGAGCCACTTTTTCAATTGAGCCACTTTTTCAATTGAGCCACTTTTTCAATTGAGCCACTTTTTAATTGAGCCACTTTTTCAATTGAGCCACTTTTTCAATTGAGCACTTTTTCAATTGAGCCACTTTTTAATTGAGCACTTTTTCAATTGAGCCACTTTTTCAATTGAGCCACTTTTTCAATTGAGCCACTTTTTAATTGAGCCACTTTTTCAATTGAGCCACTTTTTCAATTGAGCACTTTTTCAATTGAGCCACTTTTTCAATTGAGCCACTTTTTCAATTGAGCCACTTTTTCAATTGAGCCACTTTTTCAATTGAGCCACTTTTTCAATTGAGCCACTTTTTCAATTGAGCCACTTTTTCAATTGAGCCACTTTTTCAATTAGACCACTTTTTCAATTGAGCACTTTTTCAATTGAGCCACTTTTTCAATTGAGCCACTTTTTCAATTGAGCCACTTTTTAATTGAGCCACTTTTTCAATTGAGCCACTTTTTAATTGAGCCACTTTTTCAATTGAGCCACTTTTTCAATTGAGCCACTTTTTCAATTGAGCCACTTTTTCAATTGAGCCACTTTTTCAATTGAGCCACTTTTTCAATTGAGCACTTTTTCAATTGAGCCACTTTTTCAATTGAGCCACTTTTTCAATTGAGCCACTTTTTCAATTGACCACTTTTTCAATTGAGCCACTTTTTCAATTGAGCACTTTTTCAATTGAGCCACTTTTTCAATTGAGCCACTTTTTCAATTGAGCCACTTTTTCAATTGAGCCACTTTTTCAATTGAGCCACTTTTTCAATTGAGCCACTTTTTCAATTGAGCCACTTTTTAATTGAGCCACTTTTTCAATTGAGCCACTTTTTAATTGAGCCACTTTTTCAATTGAGCCACTTTTTAATTGAGCCACTTTTTCAATTGAGCCACTTTTTCAATTGAGCCACTTTTTCAATTGAGCACTTTTTCAATTGAGCCACTTTTTCAATTGAGCCACTTTTTAATTGAGCCACTTTTTCAATTGAGCCACTTTTTCAATTGAGCCACTTTTTCAATTGAGCCACTTTTTCAATTGAGCCACTTTTTCAATTGAGCACTTTTTCAATTGAGCCACTTTTTCAATTGAGCCACTTTTTCAATTAGACCACTTTTTCAATTGAGCCACTTTTTCAATTGAGCCACTTTTTAATTGAGCCACTTTTTCAATTGAGCCACTTTTTAATTGAGCCACTTTTTCAATTGAGCCACTTTTTAATTGAGCCACTTTTTCAATTGAGCCACTTTTTCAATTGAGCCACTTTTTCAATTGAGCCACTTTTTCAATTGAGCACTTTTTCAATTGAGCCACTTTTTCAATTGAGCCACTTTTTCAATTGAGCCACTTTTTCAATTGAGCCACTTTTTCAATTGAGCACTTTTTCAATTGAGCCACTTTTTCAATTGAGCCACTTTTTCAATTGAGCCACTTTTTCAATTGAGCCACTTTTTCAATTGAGCCACTTTTTCAATTGAGCCACTTTTTCAATTGAGCCACTTTTTCAATTGAGCCACTTTTTCAATTGAGCCACTTTTTCAATTGAGCCACTTTTTCAATTGAGCCACTTTTTCAATTGAGCCACTTTTTCAATTGAGCCACTTTTTCAATTGAGCCACTTTTTCAATTGAGCCACTTTTTCAATTGAGCCACTTTTTCAATTGAGCCACTTTTTCAATTGAGCCACTTTTTCAATTGAGCCACTTTTTCAATTGAGCCACTTTTTCAATTGAGCCACTTTTTCAATTGAGCCACTTTTTCAATTGAGCACTTTTTCAATTGAGCCACTTTTTCAATTGAGCCACTTTTTAATTGAGCCACTTTTTCAATTGAGCCACTTTTTCAATTGAGCCACTTTTTCAATTGAGCACTTTTTAATTGAGCCACTTTTTCAATTGAGCCACTTTTTCAATTGAGCCACTTTTTCAATTGAGCCACTTTTTCAATTGAGCCACTTTTTCAATTGAGCCACTTTTTCAATTGAGCCACTTTTTCAATTGAGCCACTTTTTCAATTGAGCCACTTTTTCAATTGAGCACTTTTTAATTGAGCCACTTTTTCAATTGAGCCACTTTTTCAATTGAGCACTTTTTCAATTGAGCCACTTTTTCAATTGAGCCACTTTTTCAATTGAGCACTTTTTCAATTGAGCCACTTTTTCAATTGAGCCACTTTTTCAATTGAGCCACTTTTTCAATTGAGCCACTTTTTCAATTGAGCCACTTTTTCAATTGAGCCACTTTTTCAATTGAGCCCTTTTTAATTGAGCCACTTTTTCAATTGAGCCACTTTTTAATTGAGCCACTTTTTCAATTGAGCCACTTTTTAATTGAGCCACTTTTTCAATTGAGCACTTTTTCAATTGAGCCACTTTTTCAATTGAGCCACTTTTTCAATTGAGCCACTTTTTCAATTGAGCCACTTTTTCAATTGAGCCATTTCTTTTCAATTGAGCCACTTTTTAATTGAGCCACTTTTTAATTGAGCCACTTTTTAATTGAGCCACTTTTTCAATTGAGCACTTTTTCAATTGAGCCACTTTTTCAATTGAGCCACTTTTTCAATTGAGCCACTTTTTCAATTGAGCACTTTTTCAATTGAGCCACTTTTTAATTGAGCCACTTTTTCAATTGAGCCACTTTTTAATTGAGCCACTTTTTCAATTGAGCACTTTTTCAATTGAGCCACTTTTTCAATTGAGCCACTTTTTCAATTGAGCCACTTTTTCAATTGAGCCACTTTTTCAATTGAGCCACTTTTTCAATTGAGCCACTTTTTCAATTGAGCACTTTTTCAATTGAGCCACTTTTTCAATTGAGCCACTTTTTCAATTGAGCACTTTTTCAATTGAGCCACTTTTTCAATTGAGCCACTTTTTCAATTGAGCATTTTTCAATTGAGCCACTTTTTAATTGAGCCACTTTTTCAATTGAGCCACTTTTTAATTGAGCCACTTTTTCAATTGAGCCACTTTTTAATTGAGCCACTTTTTCAATTGAGCACTTTTTCAATTGAGCCACTTTTTCAATTGAGCACTTTTTCAATTGAGCCACTTTTTCAATTGAGCCACTTTTTCAATTGAGCCACTTTTTCAATTGAGCCACTTTTTCAATTGAGCCACTTTTTCAATTGAGCCACTTTTTCAATTGAGCCACTTTTTCAATTGAGCCACTTTTTCAATTGAGCACTTTTTCAATTGAGCCACTTTTTCAATTGAGCCACTTTTTCAATTGAGCCACTTTTTCAATTGAGCACTTTTTCAATTGAGCCACTTTTTCAATTGAGCCACTTTTTCAATTGAGCCACTTTTTCAATTGAGCCACTTTTTCAATTGAGCCACTTTTTCAATTGAGCACTTTTTCAATTGAGCCACTTTTTCAATTGAGCCACTTTTTCAATTGAGCCACTTTTTCAATTGAGCCACTTTTTCAATTGAGCCACTTTTTCAATTGAGCCACTTTTTCAATTGAGCCACTTTTTCAATTGAGCCACTTTTTCAATTGAGCCACTTTTTCAATTGAGCCACTTTTTCAATTGAGCCACTTTTTCAATTGAGCCACTTTTTCAATTGAGCCACTTTTTCAATTGAGCACTTTTTCAATTGAGCCACTTTTTCAATTGAGCCACTTTTTCAATTGAGCCACTTTTTCAATTGAGCCACTTTTTCAATTGAGCACTTTTTCAATTGAGCCACTTTTTCAATTGAGCCACTTTTTCAATTGAGCACTTTTTCAATTGAGCCACTTTTTCAATTGAGCCACTTTTTCAATTGAGCCACTTTTTCAATTGAGCACTTTTTCAATTGAGCCACTTTTTCAATTGAGCCACTTTTTCAATTGAGCACTTTTTCAATTGAGCCACTTTTTCAATTGAGCACTTTTTCAATTGAGCCACTTTTTCAATTGAGCCACTTTTTCAATTGACCACTTTTTCAATTGAGCCACTTTTTCAATTGAGCCACTTTTTAATTGAGCCACTTTTTCAATTGAGCCACTTTTTAATTGAGCCACTTTTTCAATTGAGCACTTTTTCAATTGAGCCACTTTTTCAATTGAGCACTTTTTAATTGAGCCACTTTTTCAATTGAGCCACTTTTTCAATTGAGCCACTTTTTCAATTGAGTCCACTTTTTCAATTGAGCCACTTTTTCAATTGAGCACTTTTTCAATTGAGCCACTTTTTCAATTGAGCACTTTTTCAATTGAGCCACTTTTTCAATTGAGCACTTTTTCAATTGAGCCACTTTTTCAATTGAGCCACTTTTTCAATTGAGCCACTTTTTCAATTGAGCACTTTTTCAATTGAGCACTTTTTAATTGAGCCACTTTTTCAATTGAGCCACTTTTTAATTGAGCCACTTTTTCAATTGAGCCACTTTTAATTGAGCCACTTTTTCAATTGAGCACTTTTTCAATTGAGCCACTTTTTCAATTGAGCCACTTTTTCAATTGAGCCACTTTTTCAATTGAGCCACTTTTTCAATTGAGC